>NC_136791.1:20261040-20861040 GCF_951216825.1 Electrona antarctica | reverse complement strand
GTCAACTTTTCCTCAAAAATAAATCAAAGAAAACCCCTCTCTAGGCCACTCGTCAATATCACTCCGAAGATGGCCGGCCTTCTACTTTCAACCCGTTTACAGTCCTGTTAAAGGAGTTGTTAGTTAGGCTTTAGTGAAGTGTGTGGCTCGTGTGAAAGCCCGAGAAAAACAAACAAAAAGCTCGTCATTGGAACCATCACACAGCTTATAAATAACTCAAGAATTGTGCTGCCCGCCCAACCTTTCAACCGTCAACCACCGTGATGGTGGGTGAAGATGTGGTCTGAGGCGCGTCACAAAAGAAACGGGTGTGGCCAGCGATCCATCAGCAACAAAGCTTTCAAACTAATCACAAGGGGAACATTTGGACCGAGGAAGAGATAAAGCAGACATACAGACATGACGGTGAATACTTACAAGGCAATTGTGTTAAAAAAACAAAAAAACAGACCCCTGTAACTTGAGGTCTAAAACACAGCTAATTGGCCTACTTGTAGATTCTAATCCTTATTCTGAAGTAATCTTGTTAAATAAATCATTTATGTTGTGCCATGTACGTAGGTTTTAGTGATTGGATATATACCGCAGTGCACACACAGACAAGTTGCGGGAGACGGGACGATTGGCACTTGTGCCTCATGGGAGCTAATCGGATAAATGGTAAAATGACATTTGTTGTTTGCTGAAAGCTTTGCGGTTGGTGTTGTTTACTCCACCTAATCGTCCATCCATCCATTTATTATATCAGCACGAATACATTCCACACAAAGAATGTTCCTCACACTGAATAGAAACCCCACCCGTCTCACATTGGCAAAGGGGACATTTTAAATCTGCAAAATAATAAACATAAAACAATCATTATAAAACTTTGTAATTACACTTGCCCCCATATTTATACACATATATATTTTCCTCTTTATCCTCTTAAAATACATTAAGTATACAACAAAGTACTGGTTATGTGATTGTTCAAACACATCCATCCTGGCTTACTGCAACATGTCACAAGCCTGCGGGGTGGATGGGGGGTGGGAGGGGAGGATGAAGAAACTCCTGTGTGTGTGTGTGTGTGTGTGTGTGTGTGTGTGTGTGTGTGTGTGTGTGTGTGTGTGTGTGTGTGTGTGTGTGTGTGTGTGTGTGTGTGTGTGTGTGTGTGTGTGTGTGTGTGTGTGTGTGTGTACACATTATCTAACCACGCATGCTTGTGTCATAAGTTTTAGACGTCAAAGGTCTTATCCGTCTCACCCTTACGAAAGCATTAAGAGATTAAAAAAACAATGCCTGATGGTGATAATATCCTAGTGTCAATGCCAGTGACAGTGCCAATGGCTCTGTGTGTGTGTGTGTGGGGGGGATTGGTGGTCACCATTTTCACCAGAGTTCCTGCTTGAAGTCAGTCAGTGTGTCCAATGGGGTTATCTTCTGCCCTGTCCCCCCCCCGGTCCCATTCCCGGGCCGTCTTTCATGACTCCGGCTCCGGCTCAGAGAAGTTCAGGATCCTGCGGTGGGCTTGCCTCATGTACTGCTGCTGTTTGAAATACACCTTAAATGCACCCTTTATGGCCACGAAGGCGATGCCTCCCTGTAGGTAGAACACACAAGAGGAGGAGGAGGAGGGGGGCTTTAAGGAAGAGCAAGAGACCACTGCTTGACATTTAGACCTAAGGACGATTCTGCAAATGCCTTCTAAATCCTGACGGTTTTCTGAAAAACCTGTTTCTATGTCAGTGGTTCTCAAACATTTTCATGTCAAGGACCCAAAAAACTATATGAAATTGGCCGCCGACATGTGTTGTTCCAGGGACTCCCCCTCCCCAGAAGCAAAGATTTGAGTTAAAAACGTTCGCTCTGAAAGAATATATGTTCAAAGATTTGCACCACATTTTCACGATTTTTCAAAAATTGCAGATCTACAAGCTTGTAGCGCGTACGAGCTTGTAGATCTGCAATTTTTCAATAGCTAAAGCATAACATAATGCTTTAAAACACCAACAGGGGTTCCCGTCCAGAATGGGTTAAGTAAAAGCTACAATCCGTTCGTGTTATGTCTCTCCTGACAGAGAGCGGTAATTGCAACGTCGTCCAAACTACAATAAAGATGGCGTCACATCGTTAGTGTACAATCTGCTTTATGACGTTGATTTCTGTCAAGACAGTCAAACAAAGTAACAGGAAAATGATTGGAATTGGACAGGGGTGTGTTACCTTCTAGGAACCTGGGACTAGAGTTATGCACAGAGCCAATATCGTGTTTGTTGGACATAAACATGGAAGATTTGAAGGCAAGTTTCCACAGTGGTGGGCAGGACCTCGGGCCAGCACCCTGGGCGTGTTCCTGTGGGTCTGGAACTTCCGAGGGTGCCGTGTCATTAGTCAGAAGGTTCATTGTTCCGAAATTACTATCCCTATCTCTAACCCTAACCTAAACATAACCGCAAGCACGGGAGCAGTGCATGTTTGCCAACCTTAATGCATGTTTGGACTAACGGGACTTCGGATCTATGGGCCGTTCCCCTTCCGAAGACCCCCGGGGACCCCCACACGGAGTTGCACCACTCACTTCACACGGGTGTGATTTTTCTTTCTTTTTTTGGAATTCAGAGAATCAGACAGCCAGCAATGAGTAAAATGCTCCCAATTTTTTCTCTGTGACACATCTAGGGGCGGGGCCACAATCTGCATTCAAAGCTTTTCCTAGAAGCTTTGTCATTGGTCGGAAAAAAAACCCTGCAGAAATTACCAATGCAATGGAGCATACTATAGTGGTTTGCAACACAAATGGAACCTGAATGAATGCACACGCTCTCTCCCTGCCTCCCTCTCTTTCTCTCCCTCTCTCTGAGTGGAGAAGAACATGATGTTCAGCGCAGCTCGTATGACACACAACACAACGCCTGCCACTCTGGTTACCGTGCAGTCCACATTCAGTCAGTGAAGCACTGTGTGTTTGTGTCTGGTGTGTGACTGACATACGCGGTTGCATAGCTAATACATGGCTCATACTGCCACTTATTCATTCACTAGCATGAATGCACAGCATGTGGTTGGGCCCACCAGTAGAAGTAATGTTTGTAAAGCGATATATGTATGGCATTACTGTCTATCATACTGTATACGTTACGCTTCCCCCTCCCCCCCCCCCCCCCCCCCCCCCCTTGCACCGCATGCATGATCGTGGGGTCTTGTAGTGTGCACTCCGTGCATCATCAATGTTTTACCACGCTGGGGGTGGGGTGGGTGGAGCCGCGGGATCTAGCCGGATGAGAGTCTAAACTGGAAGCACTGGAATTTGGCGGAAGTTATGTTGGGGCTTTACAGATCCGTTTACATTCCCTGCGCATGAAACCTGTGTTGTGACTGGTTGGAAAAAACACAGAAGTCCCGCCTTATTGATACTATTGTGAGCTTGTAAGTATAAAATAAAGTGGTTATTGGTTAATCAGACTAATTTAACCAAAAAAAAAAATCTATTAAAATAGTTTGTGTAGATTTTATTTTTTCTTAAAAAAAGTGCTTCTTGGTTTAGATTAATCAAAACAGTCATCGAAAGAATAATCACTAATAAGGTAATCGATAGCTGCAACCCTATACTTTACCATTTAGACCATTTAGGGGGTCCCCTGGAACAACATATTTTCAGAAGGGGGTCGGCGGCCAAATACATATAATTTGTGGGGTCCTTGACATGAAATATTTTGAGAACCACCGATATAGAAACATAGCTTTTTTTCAGAAAACTGTCATGATTTAGAAGACATTTTGTAGAATCTAGTGTCAGGTCTTAATGTGTTCAAAAAGTGCTTCTTGGTTTAGATTAATCAAAACCGTCATCGAAAGAATAATCACTAAGAAGGTAATCGATAGCTGCAACCCTACTACATTAACTAAATTAAGTGACTGACTGCAAGGTGTGTCTCTCTGTATATACGCACCAGGATGGTCCTCTGCAGGTTGGAGTTGACACTGCTGAACATGAGCTTGCCCACGATGGTGGCTATGGTGGGAAACACCAGCGCGCCGCACAGGATCCTGGTGGCCGACACGTGGTCAGCCAGAGGGCTGGCCTCCGCTGGGATGCGAGGAACGGGACAGCCCAGCCCTGCACAGCACCCAGAGGAAGTTGGCATCATAAAACCTAATTTATATTTGGTGTCATTTGACAAAAAGAAGCGATCAGTGTGTTGTTAGTTTCTTTATAGATATGTTATTTTTTAGGTAAGTGACACTGTCATGCAACGGAGTATGAATTGAGCTCAAGATATTATTAGCAACAGATTGCATTGTGTTATTACATTCCGATGACAGAATTAATGAGCCTGCCACAGGAGACCAACAGTTCCAGCAGAGCAGAGGGCCTGGCATTTGGCTCTTCGTGCAGATGTGTGTGTGTGCCAGTGTGTACAATACATGCACATGCGGTTTGTGTTCACAAACATTTTCATTTTAATTTCAGCAGGCCATGATACAAAACAAATTCACTGTCCGCAAGTTACCACCACCGTTTTCAACGTTTCTTTTAAATTTGATATTATTTCTCAGTCTAGTTTGATGTTCTATACCCATTATAAATTCAGTTTGCATTGAACTTGCTTCTGTAGGAGACGCATTCTTCAATATTTTATAAGAAAACTGTAGAAATGTGTTTATTCCTCCGAGGTATAAAGTTAAACATTCTCCCATCTTATTTCCAGCAAAACTGACAGTCTCTCGTCACTGCCGTGTAAACGCTGTGAGACTGTGGAGACCATTAAACATTTACAGCATTCAGCTGACGTGCTTACTTAATACTTAAACCAACTCTGAATCTAAAAGCGGAATAAGCTTAGATCTTTCAACTACCATGAACCATGTTTTTGATAACACGGCATAGAATGTGGTATCTCTGATGACATAGCATAGTGTGGTGAATTTGTGAAGATATAGTACATCATATAATGTAACAAAATAGCTGAAAAAGTAGCCAAATAACAAAAAATATATAATCACACCTGTGTGAACTGAGCGGTGCAACTATGCTTTTATTGTGATAGTTACGGTACTGTACACTGTACTGTACAGTTTTGTTAGTTTACTGTGCAACTATACTCTTATTGTTGTAGTTGTGGTGCCCTTTGGGGTTTGGGCTGCTCAACAGTGCCACTTTAGGTCACCCAGCGGTATTGCAGCGTTCATACCCCAAACGGACACACGCGGCCAGTCATTGGGGCAGTCTGCACCGCTCAAAAATATTCATGTGACGTGTTGTGAGCTTGTGCGTTTGCCAATGTTAGCGAGCTGCACCTTGGTATGATCTATGATGATGTATGAACTAAAGCAGTGGTTTTCAACCAGTGGTCCAGGGACCACCAGTGGTCCTTGAGGTGGTTCCAGGTGGTCCCCAGCTAAATGATGGAGAGTTGGTAACCAACTTTATGATGAATTGAACAAGGTGGACCCTCTTGTAAACAAGTGTAGCGCTTTATTGGGTCGTTTGTATTGAGTTGTGCTTGAAATGTACTGTAATTCTGCAAACTGTTAATAAATACTTCGATCAATCAATCAAACTGGGCCCTTATTAAATCTTTAACTCTTGAGAGCGTAGAATTAAACCAAATGGACCCGTAACCTCTGCATGTTTACAAGAAGTCTACACAATTAGAGAATGTAGAATCTTATCCAACAATAACAAAATATTCTTCAGTTTTGGGTCTGAGAGGCTAAATGTCATCAAATGGTGGTCCGTGGCTCAAATGCCAAATACATAATGGGCCTTGATATGAAAAAGTTTGGGAACCAGTGAACTAAAGTATTCCTGACCTGGGAAGATGCTATTGAGGATCTGCAGCTTGTTGGAGTACTTCCTCCATAGCCGAAGCACATAGTCTTCCCAGCGGATCATCTTCCCTAGAATGAGCATGACGGGGATGGTGGGCAGGCCGATGAGCAGGAACAACGGGTCTGCCCGCTCCATCACGTCCAAGCCCTCCTTGTGGCCCACCACCTAGAAAAGGTAAGGGGAAAGGGACAGTAGAATTAATGTTCATGACATTCAATTTCATTTAGTTTTCCATTTTTCTTTGAGGTTTTATGACCTCAATTACACCCACACAACCTGGACTTTGAACATTCAGTGGATTTTCTGTGGTCTGGGGTTTTCTCTGTGTTCTGAAGCCTTTTGAAAACATTTTTTTTCTTTTTGCAATGAAAACAGGCAAAATCCCTCAACAGTGACATCTGCTGGCAAATTGTTATGTCATATATGCGATTTGTGGACTGTTACATCACAGTCGGAGAGTCCACAGGCAAATCAGAACACTTGTTGGAGCCAGAAAACCCCAGACCACCGAAAATCTGCTGAATGTGCAATTGAGCTCAGAAAACAAACAAAAATAAGAAAAATTAGAAAACTTTTGTAATGGCACCAGACCTTTAAAGAAATATGACAGTGAACAGAAAGGATGAGAGGTTTTTAAAATGACCAATGTTTCATGGTCAACAAAGTATTTGCATCATGACTATGAGTTGTGCAATGTGCACCCTCTCCTCCTTTCCGTTCAGGTTCATCTCCCGTGGTCAGCACCTCCACACTATTGGTGTGCGCTAGCTCTATTGTTTGTTAAAATAAATATGACGGCACATAAATCATTACAATGGGGCAGCCGTAGCTTAGTGGATAAAAGGATAACACAAACAAAGTCAAAAAAATCAGAAGGTCACTGGTTCCCCTTCCGGTCTGCCAAGTAATACATGTCAAAGAGTCACTTTGCAAGACACTTGACCCCTAACTGCCTGCCTGCCTCCCACCAACCCCCATCATGACCATCTGAGCAGCCATCACTTGACCCCTAACTGCCTGCCTGCCTCCCACCAACCCCCATCATGACCATCTGAGCATCTGAGCATGTCCATTTCACGCATTTCAGCTTGCGTGTAATGGAATTTCTCACAGGAAAAACATTTATATATAAAAAAAATCATCATAACACATATAACTGTTTAAAAAAACAAATCCTCCAACACTGAGACGTTACCATCACCTGCATGACTGTGACGGCTCCATAAGTGACAGCAGTCCAGTAGATGGAGCCGACCATGATGCCGGCCGCAGCGAAGGGGCCCGCCTTGGACACGAGACGGTCAGCAAGGTCCAGGACATACACCACTGGACCTGAGAGAGAGAGAGAGAGAGAGAGAGAGAGAGAGAGAGAGAGAGAGAGAGAGAGAGAGAGAGAGAGACGGTCAGCCAGGTCCAGGACATACCTGCAAGGTTGGCCAGGTGCCATGGATGGAACGGCATCATGTGATCAGCAGGGGTCACTCATGAGATGGCTGCTCTGCTGCAATCAACCAGTTTTGATTTTAGTTTGTCATAGTCTCTTGAATAGTTTATTTCGTTTTAGTCACCTGGAATGTTTTACTAATGTTTTAGTGTTGAACCAACCTGACGGGTCCATTTAATTCCATTTATACGCTCTCTGAGTTACAGACCCATCTACTGTACATTTGGTTCATAATCATAACTAATTTAGCTAGGGACCCCCTGGACCCCAAGTACCCCTAGGGGTCCTCTGACCCCACTTTGGGAACTACTGGTCTAGCCCTGGTCCCGTAAGCATGATGTAAAATCAACAGCAGCAACTAGCCTACTCTACTACTGTATCAGTTGCTTTGGCAGGAAACAAGACTATTCTTTTCCCCCTCAAAATCTACAAGGCTGTTGAAACAGCGATAGTGGTTGGTCAATGTAGGGGATTATTGTGGCCGTCAGAAGGCTCGGCTTCCTTCCCTACATGCAACAGTGTACTCGCATTGAAGTCATTCTTGTCGCACACAGTGAGACAAAGGTGACTTTGGGGACAAGGAAACACACACACACACACACACACACACACAGAGCAAACAGCTTTCTCCCGGTCCCTCCCCCTCGGCTGCAATAAGGAAGGTGACCTCAACAATGCGGAAACACACGACTGCAACGTGAACTCGCTTCCTTTCCGGGCATACCACGGCACTCCGAGCACGCCAGGTATTCGGTTGTTCTGCTACCTTTTGGCTTGGAATGTGGGGGGGGGGGGGGGGGGGGGGGGGAGGTCGAGTGACAGGAGAATGAACTGTGATGCTGCCCAGTTGGCATCAAGACATCGAGATAAAAAAAATGGATGCTTCTCAAGAGAAAAGAAAACTATCCATGGCTTCATTCACATTCTAGTTTTGATGTCAGGTATCGCGAAGCATTACTGATTTATAGATCTGTTCTTTTTGGCCATCATCATCTAGCCTGGTTTCCAGCCTGATTCGCTTGCGTTCCGTGATTGGTTTTGTCACTTTGATATACTCAGTCTGGAAAGGGTCCTCCAAGGTAGGCGGGACATGTAAAAGGTAGAAATCGACCCGTGGCTTCCGATTGGTCTGTGGTGCAGATTGGGAAAGAAAAACAAAACACGTCGTATCAATGCGCACTGCGTAGCTAGTGCTGTTGCCCTGCAACGTGCGTACCATTCACTAAACCCCACACAGCCGTCAGTTTTTTTCATACTATTGAAGCTGACAGAGTGGACTACTGAATCAAATTAGTGTTTACTTTTTACCGTAGGTTAGGTTTTATTCTCGAGTCTTAAACTGTCTCATGGACAGAGTGACGCATCAGCAACAACAACGTGGCCACGTAACGGGTTACAGGACCCTTTTCTGAAGTGACCAACAAATCACGGAGCGCTGCGAATCAGGCTGGAAACCAGGCTAATCACCATCAATATCAGCTGATGTCGAGCCCTAAACTACCACTCGACTGGCAATTGAGACATAACGCTAAGCAAAATGCCAGAAGTTGGGCATTTTACACAGAGTTTGACCATGTCAAATGAAAGATTCAAGTACCACTGACATAGAAATCGGGTCCTCAGTTCTTAACTCATACATAGCTAAATGGCAGTAGCAATAGTTCAGCACAGGCTAACATAGACATAGATTTGTTCTATATTAAAAATAAAAAATAAATCCCAATGTTAAAAACGTCTTTGTTAAAAGAAGTCAAATAAGTACTTGGCCTAGGCTAGAATGAGTTAATGGGTTAACCCATTCTGAACGGGAACCCCTTTTGGTGTTTTAAGGATTATGTTATACTTTAGCTATTGAAAAATAGCAGACCTGCACCGAGTGCCGCGCTTGTAGATCTGCTATTTTTGAAAAATCCTAAAAATGTGGCGCAAATCTTTGAATATAATAATTATTCTTTCACAGTGTTTTTAACTCAAATCTTTGCTTCTGGGGGGATCCCTGGAACAACATATTTTAAGATGGGGGTCGGCGGCCAAATACATATATTTTTGGGGGTCCTTGATATGAAAATGTTTCAGAAAAATGTTAGGATTTAGAAGCCTTTTTTTATCGACCTCAGTCCCAAATGGTTTAAGCCAAGGTACAACTGGTACTCTGACGATGGGAACATCGTGTACTTCATAAGCGGAGGGGCATGATGTGTTCCCAACGGCATCGTTCCCAGCGGGCTGGTCCGACCCAAATCCCACTCGGCACAACATCACATGCTGCTAAGAACAGCCCCTCAACAAGTAAAATAGAGGGATAGTATTGTTGATGTGTACATAAACCCCTCATTACAAAGATGAATGCACATGTGAGAATCCAGTGATACAAAAAAAACAAAACAAAAAAAACAACATAGGAACAGCGATGTGGGAGGGGAAAAGAAGCTATATGGTCAGATGAGTCATCCTTCACCATTATTCTCATTTCTCAACAAGGGGCAGAGTGGATGTGTGGTGTATATACCAAGAGAACAGTGCAGGTCTGAAATAAGACATGTAGTTGCTCAATATTTCACTGCACATTTACGTTTAAAACAAAATGTATACTAATTTAAAATCTCAAATCTGTAGTGTTTTCAACTTCACCGTTTTGGTATCACAAAACCTTGACGGAGGTGTTACCAAAAAAAGAACGGAGCCGTTACCAAAAAAGAAAGAAATATCCACAACTTTTGGCAGATGGAAAACAAAAAAAAGGGCGATTACAGGTCAAGTCAAGGTCAAGTTGAGCCAGTACCATGCAGCGGAAAAGAGCCATTAGAGGGAACAGGGAAGCATCACTGCAGAAGTGCAGATCAATACAAAGTTAGGTCATTTTGAGAGATCACCTTTATCCTATGATTAATACTTTCATCCTGATGGGAGTGATCTATTCCACGTTTACAATGCACCAATCCACCGGGCATGGGGGATTAGTGTATGTTTTAATCAGGATGGAAATGATGTGACTATTGTGTTATGACCTTCAGTTACCAGATCCAGGGGCGTAACTACCGTGACGCAGACAGCGCGACTGCGTGGGGGCCCAGAGGCAAGGGGGGCACACGGCCGCCCACCCGTCTCTGTAAAATGAAATTATAATACAGAGATGCAATGACAGTTGTGTTGAACAAAGTTTGGCGGAGCCTGGTGGTGGCTGCTGCTATAGCACACACAGCCACACACCATACCATATGCATAGGCAACATGTGCCCCGCCTCCCTCCCAACAGCTCTGTTAGAGCGTAGGGCTGTAATAATGTGAAGGAAGTCAGTAGTGTCTGTGGCGCGCCACAAGTGTGCATGCAGTGGGCTTTCCCACTCCCAGTCTCATGTCCCGACAGCCAGGTACGTGCACAAATCACAACTATAATTGTACAGTGCCCCGCTGTTTATAAACCAAAACGCAGTTTGGGGCCTGTTTTTACAGCCTGCAGCTGCTTCTCTGTTCACAATTGCGACAGGTACCGTCCGTCACAACTGTTGTACAGTGCCCCGCTGCGCTGTTTATAAGCAAAAAACTGTCAGTCTGTATGGGATATTTCGATCGCGGGGGGGAGTACTTGCTGATCAGCCTGCGTCAGGGCCCAGTGACGTCTAGTTACACCACTGACCAGATCTCAAACCATTGGGCTCGATTCACACATGCCACTTTGGAAAGAACTTGGGCCCCATCCTTACTTCCTTCACAGGTGTTACCGCTGATACTGATGAAGGCTCTGTTCCATTCTGGACAAACTGAGTCAGTGGTGCTGCTATTGTGCATGTTGGCTCACTGGAAGCACTCTGCTACACAACACAAGTGGGTCTACATTAAGTGTCCTTGAGTAGGTTCCAAATGGCCCCGTACGGGTGTGGAACTCTGAGAGTGTACAAATGGACCTTTACGGGTCCATTTGTACACTCTGAGTTATGGGGATCCTTGAAAATATTCAAGGATGGAACAGAGCCTTAGGGCCGATTCATACTCCTATTTTACCGCTGTTTCGGCGCTGTAGTGCCGAAATGATTTCGGCTCGTCAGAAATTTTTAGTAGCACCGAAGAGCTGACTTTAGGACGGTACCCGCCCCCCCCGAACCTCAAATGACGTCACATTGTAGGCTCTACAGCACCGAACCGACTTTTATTCGGCTCTAAAATAGGAGTATGAATCGGCCCTTAATTGGTATCATCGGTAACACCCGTCAAGGAAGAGGGGAAACGCCCCGGAAGTAGGAAGAGTTATTCTGTGTGCATAGAGCACATTGAATGAACACCAATGGAAGTAGGTAGTGTTATTCTGTGTGCATAGAGCACATTGAATGAACACCAATGGAAGTAGGAAGAGTTATTCTGTGTGCATAGAGCACATTGAATGAACACCAATGGAAGTAGGTAGTGTTATTCTGTGTGCATACTGCATAGAGCACATTGAATGAACACCAATGGAAGTAGGTAGTGTTATTCTGTGTGCATACTGCATAGAGCACATTGAATGAACACCAATGGAAGTAGGAAGAGTTATTCTGTGTGCATACTGCATAGAGCACATTGAATGAACACCAATGGGAGATCTGGGACTGATGTGTTGCACCACCACCATCAGAACAGCCCTCAGACAGAGTTCCACACATCTCCATGCCAAGGCGCATCGAAACTGTTCTGGCGGTTTCTGGTGTATAGACTTTAATTTCCAAAGTAAGGTCAGTCATGAACATAGTGTCCCCTCCGGTGCATTGCCACTGCCAGAATTTTTGATACTTTCCAGGGCTGTACTTAAGTGCACAGGTTGTTTGCCAACCAGAATGATCTTGTGCGCTTTAGCACATTAATCTGGCATATCCTGACTAAAGTGTTGGAATTGACTGATACATATAAAACTTTAATAGATAGAAATGTAAACAGCACAGGATATGGAATCTATCATTTCCCGCCAGTGTGTGTGTTGGTTGGTCACCCCAGGCAAGCCCCCCAGGTCATCGTGACATCACGTGACATCAGCCCCCATATATGGTGTCCAGGTCATCGTGACATTCCATATGTTGATCTGACCTCATCACACCCGGTACACTCAAGACACGCTCCATATATGGCCAGTGCACGCGACCTCGCCCTTTAGGGCGAGGCTCACCCTCAGGCGCCTTACTGGTTCAAAAAGTACATGCCCCATAGACAATGTTATGCTGCAACCCAGTAAGATGGCCGCCACGTGGCGACGTCGCTCTCCATTGGCCAGCAGCACGGGTGAGCCATCAGCCTTTCTTATATATATCTATGACTGGCCCCCTTAGCCACTGGTAGGGCATAGACAGAGTGTAACAATTAATTTCAGCCACTGGCAGCAGATTCCATGATTAAGATAATTAAAAAAGGAGGGAGGGTAGGAAGGTGTGTGTGTGTGTGTGTGTGTGGCAGAGACCAGGGGGGAAAGTGCAATTGCACCTCGAATCCTCCATAGTGCGCATGCAGATTCTGTTCCAGCTGGCTTACTAACGCTTTCAAGTCAGAGCAGAGGGAAAAAGAGTAGCGTCAAGGACACACGCACCAACCTCAAATTTATACTGCTGGCCAAAATTAGTGTGCTACGCTGGCTAGTGGCTCCATAGCAGCAGCTGGCTGATGGCCAAAGAACCAACGCAGCATATAGTGTAGAACTATATGCCCACTGGTTCCCCAATACTGAATGCTCTGAATGCTGGTTCCCCAATACTGAATATACTGCCCCCTAGGCCAACATCCTGAGAGATGAATAGCACTTTATCTATATTGCACTTTGAATGCATCAGCACTTTCTCCTGCTAAATGTTGTCTACTCTCTTTACTTTTTAATGTTTTGCCTCTTTTTAATGTGTCTATTGTTTAATGTGAAGCATCATGAGTTGTGGAGAAGGGTATTTTGCTACCCTGTGTGCCCAGTGTATATTGTGGAAGTGACAATACATCTGATTGATTGACTTTTAAACCCGCGACCCAAAACGGAAATTAGACATTCCCCCGGGACCCAAAATAGTGAAAATAGCCATTTTCACCACTTCTTAAATATTGTGTTAGGCTCTAATTAATAGAATCTCTTAGATTTTTATTTTATTTCTTCATGAAGTTACTGAAACAAAATCATTGAACTTTGGTTTAATTAATGAAAAGTTTTGCTTTCTTGGGAATTTTGAAATACTAATAATTAATGCATTTTGGGCGGGAACCCCTTTTGGCAGGAAGGGCGAGATACTGTATGAGTATACACTATACTTTATATCAGTATATGTCTAGTTGTCTACATAAAATGCTATCTAAACTACATACGTTTAGCCTTTGCATATGCCTGTAAGCAGTGGCGTAACTAGACGTCACTGGGCCCTGACGCAGGCTGATCAGCGAGTGCTACTGGGTAAGACGGAGTCTGAAGAGGTGACTTTTCAGACTACGGCAGAAGACTGGGCACAGAGGACATTGGACAAGAGTACCGTGTCGGAGAGAGGCCCGTCCACGGTTTGGCCTCATCTGTATTACCCAGCTGTCGCTCTGGTGTTCCGCCAAGCAGCGGAAAAATTACATGTGTGAAGGGAGGCTAATTAAAAGTCGCACAAAACACCACACAAAGTACACTGTTGAAGTTAGCATAGACAGGAATAGACAAGTATTTTTCCAAAACCGTACATGGACAGAAGCAGTTGGCTCACTGTGTGTACTATTGTAAATCATAAACATTAGATTATACCCTCTTGCATCTGCGCGACCATAATAATACAGATTGCAACAATCACAATAAAGGCAAAAGACTGCAGCAATGATGCAGCAAAAATAGACCGTAATTCTTCTTCCTCTGTCCTCTTCAAAAGTGCACTAAAGCAGAAAGAATTCTCATGTCTGAGCCTGCATCTTCACATTGCTTTGCTGCACCTAAAAAAGGATACAAATCCCCAAAGCGATACAGTACATGATGCTGTGATATAGGGTCTTCCATCTTTATTAGTGGAACGCATCTGTGTCACCTTATAGTAGGGGAGCCTATCACTTTCCGTGATTTTGGAATGTTAATTTTTGGAGACAGGTATATCTTGATTCTTGGGGTTACCAGAATGCCAAAAAAACATGTCTCCAATTTTTTATGTCAGGTTTAGCATGTTTAATTAGCATAATTAGCTAATAAATTGTCAAAAACGGAAATGGCAATAACTTTGCTTCTAGGTAACTTATAAAGGTGATCTAAGAGTCTGAGTCCATGTTTGTGATGTCCAGAAATGCATCTGTTACCATTGTGAAGTCATACAAGCTTTCCTAATTAGCATAATTTCCATAAATTATGCAAAAACGAGGTGAACATCAGCAAATTGCTGCATGTTTTACTTTTAGTCAACTTTGAAAGCTTCTCACAGACTCCATGTGTATGTTTACAACTCCAGGAATAATTATCATCCTATGAATAAATCATGCAACCTTTTGTCTATGTAATAATTATGTAATAATCACACCAAAACCAGAAATAGCTATATTTCGTTGCTTTAAGTTAATTAATAAATGTGATCTTACAGATAGTAAGTCTGTTTGCATGTCTAGAAAATATTCTCTTTCCATAACTAGGATATGCAACCTTTCCATTATTAGCTATATATATATATATATATATATATATATATATATATATATATATATCCCTCATAAAAGAAAGAACAATATGAGAAATGGTCACAGAATTATCACATGATTTTTATTCTAATATTTACAGAAAGTTTTGAAAACACATTTAATTGAAGGGTCTTCGTCATCGTCAATCCCCAACAGATGTGCCTTGTTTACATTACCACACACCTCTAATCATCGGCCCTACACATGCACATCTCAGAGCAGTTAAAATTTTGAGATCGATAAGAACAATGTGATATGCACTGTGATTTCTTGCAGACACATTTTATCAGTTGGGTAATGGTGGCTGGGCCGTGGGTATCCCGTGTTGTGACTGGCACCAGTTGATCTCCCTCAGCCTCCCATCCATTTTTAGTTTCTGGTGGCATCTGTGGGTTAGGTACGTGGTCCTGATCCCATACCATTGCCTGATAATATGCATGGGTAATGGCTTGATTTAATGCTGCTTGTGTAGGTGGCAGCTTCTCGGCTTCTAATTGTTTCTTTGTGAATAACCTCCACCTGAGCTCATCAACATCCACAGGATTTGTACCGGGCTCGTACAGCTGGCAAACAAATGCTTCAATCTTTTTTGACAGTTGTACCCTTCCAGCTAAGAGTGTAACTGTCATAGATGGAATGGCATTGGTACAGGCAATGGGAAAGCCACCATGGATCAAGACATGTTCCCAGTAAGCTGACCACTCCATAGCCACACTGGACAGGAAGACCAAAGAACATAGTGAGATCCATGTAGTATTTGACCGACGCCAGGGTGGAAAGCCCCGGGCCCCTACCACTTATCATGTGGAAGACAACACACCGATAGGGAAGTGTCAGAAAAACAGTTCTTGTCAGGTATCAGCACCAAAGATGAGCTGACTGTCTTATCTTGCTAAGAAAGCCCTCCAACACAGGTGAAACCCAATGTTTTTATAATCACGTCAAGGCAGGCTGTCCACTCAAACATCTCCACAGCGTACAGGAAGAGGCTGACACAAGGATAATCCTGCACAGCCTGGATGCTGTCCGAAGAGGGGCAACACAGCTCTACATTGAGTCCCCTGACACTGATGTCTTTGTTCTTACAATACGACGGTACCATCAGCTGTGCAAGGACATCTATTTCATCACCGGTGTGGGGAACAAAAAACGTATCATCGCTGGAGCCAGTAGTGCAGGCACTGGGTAAAACGAGGACTTCAGCCTTACCAGGGTTCCATGCCGTCTCTGGAGCTGATCAGACAGCTCCAGGGAATTTAACCTGTTGGCCAGGTCTAAACAGGTGTCCTGTGGAGGTGGTATCTGCAGTTGCTACTGTATATACTATGAGCTACAAAAAGGCTCAGTTCTGACGCAGCACGTACCTAACCCACAGATGCCACCAGCAACTGAATATGAATGGGAGGCTGAGGGAGCTCAACTGGTGCCAGTCACAACACGGGATACCCACGGCCCAGCCACCATTACCCAACTGATCAAATGTGTCTGCAAGAAATCACAGTGCATATCACATTGTTCTTGTCGATCTAAAATTTGAACTGCTCTGAGATGTGCATGTGTGGGGCAGATGATTAGAGGTGTGTGGTAAGCAAGGCACATCTGTTGGGGATTGACGATGACGACGAAGATGGAGACCCTTCAATTTTCAAAACTTTCTGTAAATATTAGAATAAACAATCTGATAATTCTGTGACCATTTCCCATATTGTTCTTTCTTGCGACTGCAGGTCGCCTTTAGGAAATTATGGACGGGCCTGCCCAAAGTTATTAGTTCTCAACAGGCCCGAAAATTCAATTAGATCTCTATATGGAGCTGACCTGTTCTGACATTCCATATGTTGATCTGACCTCATCAAACCCTGTACACTCAAGACACGCTCCATATATGGCCAGTTCAGAATACATTCCATATGTTGATCTGACCCCCCATGCCAAAGCACCAGCACTCGCCCAGCAGTCTGTCATGACCCAGGCAGATATGTTGATCTGACCCCCCATTCCAAAGCACCAGCACTCGCCCAGCCCTTTAGTGCGAGGTCGCTTCTAATATTTTCTAGACATGCAAACAGACTTACACTGTCTGTAAGATCATGCGTATTAATTAACTTAAAGCAAAGAAATACAGCTATTTCTGGTTTTGGTGTGATTATTACATAATTATTACATAGACAAAAGGTTGCATGATTTATTCATAGGATGATAATTATTCCTGGAGTTGTAAACATACACTTGAAGTCTGTGAGAAGCTTTCAAAGTTGACTAAAAGTAAAACATGCAGCAATTTGCTGATGTTCACCTCGTTTTTGCATAATGTATGGCAATTATGCTAATTAGGAAAGGTTGTATGACTTCACAATGGTAACAGATGAATATCTGGACATCACAAACATGGACTCAGACTCTTAGATCACCTTTATAAGTTACCTAGAAGCAAAGTTATTGCCATTTCCGTTTTTGACAATTTATTAGCTAATTATGCTAATTAAACATGCTAAACCTGACATAAAAAATTGGAGACATGTTTTTTTGGCATTCTGGTAACCCCAAGAATCAAGATATACCTGTCTCCAAAAATTAACATTCCAAAATCACGGGCATCAAAATTTGATTGATAGGCTCCCCTACTATTAGCTTTTAACCACTTTAACCCATTTTGGGCGGGAACCCCTTTTGGTGTTTTAAAGCATTATGTTATACTTTAGCTATTGAAAAATAACAGATCTACAAGCTCATAGCGCGGCACAGAGTGCCACGCTACGAGCTTGTAGGTCTGCTATTTTTGAAAAATCGTGAAAATGTGGCACAAATCTTTGAATATATCATTTCTTTCAGAGCGAACGTTTTTAACTCAAATCTTTGCTTCTTGGGGGGTCCCTGGAACTACATATTTTCGGCGGCCAATTACATATATTTTTGGGGGTCCTTGACATGAAAATGTTTTGAGAACCGCTGACATAGAAACATGGGTTTTTCAGAAAACTGTCAGGATTTAGAAGGCATTTGTAGAATCGTTCCCAGGTCTATACGGGTTAACCATTATTATAAACCTTGTCTGTTGAAAAGTAGCAGACCTACAAGCTACTAGCTAGCTCATAGTGTGGCACGACGAGTGCCACGACGCTATGAGCTGAAGCCACTACATACTGTAGCAACTCTTGCATACATACTGCAACAGATGCATCATGTCAGCAGCTTACGTTTGCATAATGTTTTATGTTGTTAAGCACAATGAATGTCCTTGTTGTTGAAATGTGCTATACAAATAATCGTGCGTTGCCAATCAGACAGCTGACCAAGGTTAAACTGCATTTGCAAATACTGCTTATGTAACAAAATAGTCTGTGACGAGCCGTACAGTTGTCAAAAGAATCCACAGAGGTAATTTAAAGGTTCGATCACTAGCCAGCCAGCCAGCCAGCCAAGACAGACAGACATACATAACCCATCCAGGTGCCAGGCTGCATGCCAGCGTCACTGGTCTGGGATTGGTCTGCCGCAGTCTGAGGCGACATGACCACTCAGTGCTATTTTTAGCCAGCATCAACAGAGCACCTGCAGCAGAAACCAACGACACACACACACACTTCAGTCATCTTCTCTGCGTTGTCACTCTTTGATAAGTCGCTCCCCTCGGCTCCCCCCCACCACAGCCCTAATTTCCCCCCCCCCCCCCCCCCCCCCAACTCAACCTGTCGTTTTAAACTTTAAGTACCCTGATTTTATATCCGCCTTCTCCTCTCTTTTAACTTGTTTGAGTGCTCGGATCGCCCCTCTTTCTGGTGCCATACAGTCCCTTTGATCCTTGAAGCACCAGCCGTAACTTTTTGCACCTCCACTGAGCACCTGCTTGATTTCTATTTTCGCTCAACCTCTGACTAGTTTAAAGTCATACTTGGCTCAGCTGTGTAACTTTTTCCAATTAAATATTATATTTTGATCAAAGTTATATTTGATATAATCTTTCACTTGTATATTTTTCCACAAAAACAAATCCACGTAAATGTGAATTTGGAAACTTTTCTAAAGAGGTTCTTGTCCCGAGTGTCCGCAACAGGCCGACAGTCACGACAAAATGAACCAGGCATTGGAACCAGGTACCGGGAATGGGGCCTTGTATTGCCATGGATCTGTCGATACGATACGATACGTATCACAATACAGGGATCAGGATACAATATATTGCAAAACTATTGCGATATTGTATGCAAGGTGATATATTGCAATTTCTTGTCAGTACTGACTAGCGTCAACATTGAGGTTGGGGCTAGAGCCCTGCGCATTATTTTCAAAGCGTTACATCCGTGTTTTCGTTTCAAACTGAATCCTAGGAATAGCTGTTCTAACAGACAACAGAGCTACTGGAGTGGTTGCCAAAAAGACCACGAAAATGGATATTACACAGTGAAAACTTCGCACATGGGATTTGGGTGGAGAGTTAAGGCAGGTAAACTCAATAGGTCATACTGATTACTGAACGCTTTATTGCTCCTTGATCTCCTGTCCAGATACAGACCATGGGCATTAACTGATGTCATATCCTTTAAAAAAAAAGATGTGCCCCAGCATTCGCACAGGTGGTGTTTTGTTTGGTGATGTTGGGATTTGTTTTAATGACAATATTGGTCAAAAAGAAAGTTTTCAACGTCCTTTTCGAAGTATGAACAGCATGTGGAACAGAATATGGCACAAAGCTAGCGTCCTTCGTTGTGTAACTATCATGGGGTGGTGTATCTAACTGACAGCATCTCTACAGAGCTCAGCCCTCTTGTTCTCACTCCAGCTCATTAGTGCCCTTTGGCCCTACCTCCCTCCCTTCCCATTTCTCCTCATCTGTTGCCCAATTTCTCTTACACAGCCTGAGAAATCCCAATTTCTGCGGATGCCCATTTTCCCCAAATCTAACCCATCACCCCTCTCTCTCTAGCCCTCTGAATGATTACTAGAAGATTGTTCTGAACATTTGCCAGACCTCATATCACGGAGAAAAGCACAACTTGAAGCTTAAGCATCCTATTCCCACACAATTTTCTCAATCTTTCCGTCATATAAAAGTGAAGGGCCATACATTACGTTTCTCCGCAGCAAAAATCACAAATGTAACAGAAGCCCTTATAGAAGTGCCTCAGTAAATGATGAGTGACGCCACTTTCTGAGGATGCCATCAGTCAGCCGAGCAGCCACAGCCGAGAGGAGGTTCCCTTTCCAAACAAAACCATTGACTCGTTCATCACACAATCCTCCCTCATAGCTGTCGGCCAAACCGGCAGAGCATTAAAAGACACAAGGAACTAAGTAAGAAAAAAAAGAGTAGGCTGCACTGTGGAGGAAGAGGAGAGAGATGATGAGCTTGAAAATAAACAGTTTAACCTCCTGGGCCACAATTCTTCTGGTTCTCGTCTCGTGATGCAAAGAACGCAGCCAAGAATAGCCTCACCTCAGAAATAGGAAAAAAGTAAAAGAAAAATAAATTATGTGGCAGACGGTGGAAAAGCACTGACACATTGGGCCTCATTCACATAAAGTTGTTCCTACTATATTATAGTGTAGAAACTAGAAAGCAGATGATGAATCTTACCGACAAAAAGCTTGTTCACAACATGCCAACCCATTTGCATTGTTCCACAACACAATTAACATAATCAATTGCAACCGGAATTATCCAACGTGAAACGAACTTGCCAGCGCTGAGAACTCCATAGTACTTGTTCAACATCGTCACTTCTCAAAATAAACAGATCTGAAAGCTTTGACAACTTTGTAGCTCAGTGTATTTGGCAAGCGAGTGAGTCCCTCGTGCGATGGATCCACTGAACGTGAATTCAATATTGCTCTCATATCTACTATCTAGCTAAATACGAATACATTTCTGTATGGACCAAATAATAGGCTAATAAAACATGGGAGGATAGGATATAAGCTATCTACTAAAGAATGACTTATTTTTTGCTGATGTAAATGATGCTAGAATCTAGGGCATACTGGAACGCAATCGATTATGGATCATTATGGAGTTTAGTGCATTATATTTCCATAACTAAACATCGTTTCAAGCAATACTACTTGATTTCCATTTATTTTCCTTTAAATTTGTATTGCCTCAGGCTAAAATAATGAAACAGGAATACCTGGATAAACTTGCACAATTACTTCACATTTGGCTCTAAGTAACCAAGGACTTCACAGACAGGTCATCCTAAAAATAACCAACAACAACTCAGCCAAGAGCAAAACAAAGTCTCCAGAGGAGAGACACACACACACACATATATAGGCAGGGATATTTAGTAAGGAGCGGAGCCCCGTGCAGAAGCCATGATGCTAGCTAAGCTTACTGCACTTAAGACAAACTGCCCACCTTTTGCATAATGGGTAACAATATGACAGTCCCAAAATTAATCTTAGGAAAGTTGTAATTTAAATTCAGCAAACAAGGATTTATGCAAGTTAACCCAATTCATGGTTTCTTTTATTACTACTACTACTACTACTACTACAGACAGAAAGGCTGTTAACAACACACAAAAAAACAGTGCAAACTTAGAGGACCTTAAAGGGGAAAAAACATACAGTACACAATGCCACATAACGTACACTTTTGTCACTGTATTTATCAACTGTAAACAAAAAAAGGGTAAATATAGTCATTTTCCACTGGGAACCAAATGGATCCATTTGTACACGCGGCTCAGAGTTAAACACCAAGGATGTGCATGGCTTTGTGGAAGAAGCTCTGCTTAAGTCTCCTAGAGACCTGTACCTTCTCTCTGACAGAGAGGATATGTTGAGCTGAGTGGAGGTGGTGATCCATGATCTGGATTGCTTGTGACACCAAACCAATATATTATTATCTCCACCAGGCCGAATGCATGGGGAGAGAGTATGTTTTGCACCCTGTCCGTCCGTCCGTGTGTCCGGCCGTTCGTGTACAGCTAATCTCCGTCGCCATCAGTCGCGTCTTTACCTATAACTGTACCGATCTGCACAAAAGGTTTGTATGCACACACCCTAGAGGCCAAGGAAAAACGTCTGCATTTTTCAAATCTGCCTTTTATAGCGCCACCAGGAGGCCGATTTATGTGATTTTTTATTTTTTACATTAGTCCTTATTAGTTTATATTAGATTGTATACAAATATCACACAAATTGGTACAAATGATCTTTATAGTCATGTGATCAAGACAGATCTGTGTGATGTTTTTTACATTCTATCATGGTTGGCTAACAGGGAGAACGGCGACACTTGAATTGCATTGGATATCGGATGGGTCCGATTAATCAATAATCGGATAATATTTATTTTCTTTTTTTAAATCTGTTGGAAAGGCAATATTGTCATCCAAACAGGACTCATCCAAAAGATGGAGTTAGTAACCAAATGGACTCTTATTAACTCTCAAGAGTTAAAATTATTGTTAATCATCTACATCAGGGGTTCCCAAACCTTTTTGGCTTGGGTACCCCTTGGGGGGAAGAATTTTTTATTTGTAGGGTTCATTAAAAAAAGAAAGAAAAAAGGCCCCCCTCCCCCCAAACGATTAATCGTTAATATTGAATTATACTAATCGATTTTCATTTTGGACACATTTACACATCCCTAATAGTATCGCCCAATAGCCCACTATTGCCGGACGACGTCGCCCAAAAAATGAATTATTTTCATCTTTTCTAGTTGACATTAATTTTGTAAGGAGTAAATCACTGATGCCAGCACTCACTCACTCACTCAGTGGCACCTTCAAGGCATAACTGAACCTGCTGCTTATAGCAAGGGAGAGGTGACTGACAGCGCTGCCCGGGTCACTATAAATACACGCCAACCTGTTTACTTGCCGAGCCAGAACTCCTGCGAACCAACCCATACATTGTCAAAGAGCCAGCTCCTACTCTCAAATTGCACATTCTCCTCCTCTCTCTCTCTGATGTAATGGATTGGGAGGGAGCAGAAATTGTGTTTTTGATGTCAGAGACATTGAAAAAAATAAAATGTGCACATCTCACCAGTAGGGACAGAGCTCGTAGATTTTTATTGATAACGAGCACCTGATCGATCAGGCTTATTGAGCCAGGTTCTTATCGAGCCCACTATCGAGCATTTTCTATTATTTTGTTGAAAGACTGGAGACAATAAATTCTGAACAGAACCAGTATCTTTTACTAGGGACTTCGAATAGGCTACAGAACTTGTCTAACAGCCGGAAGGCAATTGATTGATTTAATTTAATTTACCAATAAAATAGTATTAAGAAAACTGTTAACAGGTTAATATGTGTATTGTGTACCGTCACTTTAAAGGTGTCATTTTGTTTCCCCGGACAGCGCTGGTTGGCAGGTATCAATACACTTTTAGACTGACATGTTTGTGCCAGCATGGATCATTACATTTATTTCTCGATCGCCTCTTGTCTTGATTGTTTAATGACGTCATCGGGGGCCGCGCTATGCTCAATAACGCTTGATTGATAACGGGTACTCAATAAGCTCGTAATTGGATTTCTTGGGGTATCAGTTATCGAGCTCCATACCTACTCACCAGGCACTTCCAAAGAAGTGAACCAAACTAGGGCTGCACAATTATGGCCAAATGTATAATCGTGACTACTGCTTAATCCCAGATTTAAATTATTTTTTAATTAGGGCTGCAAATATTGAGTATCTATAGATGAATCCGTGGAGCACTGCCATGTAGTTGCGGTGTCGTATTATAGCATTCTAAATAAAAACAATACAAACTAAGCTATGATGACTAAAACTAAGACGAAATATATTGACAATTTCGTCAACAAATAAAAAAACTAGACTAAAATGTTAGGGAGGGACTAGTGGAGAAGTCATTGTATGCTTTGCTGCATGCTGAAAATAGCCAATCTACAAGTTTGCGACCGCTATTCACAGGCTATTTACAGGCTATTTACAGGCTACAGCATGTAACAATGTCTAAAATCAACCATTATGATTATCCAAAAAATAAGTGATATTTGAATTAAGTGAAATCACTGAATATACCTTTAAAATACATATTATCCACCCCCACAACAAATAAGTAACAGCATCTTATCTTTAGGGAGGAGGAGGAATGTGACATGGTGTGAAACGGTGTCCTTTGCCAATACGCGTGTAACGTTGCTGCGGATGTTGTGTTTACCGGATGACTCAGCGCTGCCACTGCCTGCCTGCATGGGAACAATTGTGAGCCTCGAGTCCCAATGACGTGTCGCCAGGATAATGAGAGCAGGAACTTCTCTAAACTGCTGTTTTGTCAATCAGCCTCGAAGCTCGGCGGCGGAATAATAAGCAGGGGTGGGGGGGGCTTTTCTCTCTCTGTCAGGCTGAAAGGGAGTATTTACCAAGATCACCACAGTGCCCTATATGCCGACTGTCTGGAAATAATAAATAAACATGCACTCAAGGCAAAACAAACTGAAGGGTTCTTCTTGGAGCTTGCGGTACAGTTACAGGGAGTGCCTATTGACAGTGCCCTCGACGGACTGCCTTCGAACTCCCACTTTTGAACAGGGAAAATGGCTTCATAATGCTGCTACTGTGACAGCAACAGATGGGAGAATTGAGGGCTGTCATGACATTTTGAAAAAGGGCCGTCTTAGGCCAGCCGTCCACCATGCAGTTCCTCCGATTTCCGATACCGGTCGAGGGAAAACCAGTATAAAAGAGGAAGGAGCGCATCCGTTTGGCCAGAGTAGAAATCTCTTTTCTACAAGAGTGCCTTGCTTGGTCTCATCTTTTATTTCTGGCCTGAATAGACAGAGTTCTTGTGCTCATTTTGAAGCAAATCTGTCTTCTTTACACAATTTGACTAAGACTGGACTTTTAGGTACCAGGTTGTGAGATGTAACCCATTGCTTCTCAAAGTTGGGACCCCTAGGGGTACTTGTGGGAGTTCCAGGGGGTCCCTAGCTAAATGATAGTTAGGAACCAAATGGACCCTTATGGGTCTGTAACTCTGAGTGTACAAATGGTATTTGACAGGTCCATTTGGTTCCATTTGTACACTCAGTTAAATTAACATTGATTTTACAATATAAATTGGGTTCCCAGAGATGGAAATGCCATAAAATGGGGGTCCGTAGCCTAATGCATGCCAAACTGGAGGCCATTTTTAAATTAAAATGGTTGAGAATCACTGCTACCTAGAGCCGTAAAAAAAAAAACTTCTCTCATGGGGGTCCCTGGCATATCTTTTCACATGGGGGTCCACGGGCTCATAAATGTTGATTTGGGGGTCCTTGACATGATTTTGTTTTTTGTTTTGTTTTATCCCACGAATTTGTAACCCATTTTTTTACCCAGTGTCAATTACCTAATGTAATCTTGGGCGCTACACTTCCTCTGCCAACCTGGGGGGCAGCAGACTGACCTCATGCTTCCTTCTATGCATGAGGAGTCCAAGCTGCTTCTTATCACCTGACAGGGGAGAGTTTCCCCGGCCGGACGTAGCACGTGGGAGGAACACGTTATTCTGACCAGTGCCTTTCCCCTCCATCAGGCGTCCTAGCTGGCCAGGGAGAGGTAGTTTAGAGACCAGGATTACTGCATGTTTTTTGTAAGGGTACCTACCCTAGGGGACACGGGGAGAACATGCAAACTCCACACAGAAAGGCCCTTTCGCCAACCCCGCCTCGGGTATGGGCACTGATGACGCGGAGGGGGGAAAACGCGCCCACAGCTCCCACAGCGGGAATCGAAAAAGGTTTGAGAACCACTGACGTAAACACCTACCCAGTTTGGGGAAGACGATGAGGTACTCGGCGTTGCACTGCGGGCAGGCCACGCGCGCCGTGCTGTTGCCGCGCTGCTTCTCGTCCACCCAGCGCTGGAGACACGTCTGGTGGACCCACTTGGTGGAGCCGCGGCAGCGACACGGACGCACCCACTCCGCCGTGCGGTCGTCCTCGTCCGTGGCAAAGCACACCCAGCAGCTCCTGAACGCCACAAAACACACACGGTACACATTCTCAGTGTTAATACTTATTTTGGCACAGGAATCTTTCAGAAAAAAGGCGCTCGAGTGCCCAGCAGATGAGGCAGATTTTACTCTGAACAGCCTTCCATCCCCCCCCCCACCCACCACCGGGAGATATAATTTTCCATTACTATTTACTACTTCACGCAACCTCGTCTGATGTCTCTTCAGAAGCGTTAATATTCCAAAACGAGATGCTTGGTTAAGTCAGAAATGAGGACAGAACAACATCAGCGTTCTGATCAAAACCATGAAACCATGTCAGAGAGCGCTGCACAAGGCGTTGCCTAGCAACGGCCATGTAAAAAAAAAGATTTTAGCGATCCGGTTTTATACCATTAACTCTTTTTTCCCAAGTCCATATATATACGGACGTCAACGCTAGGTGGCGTCATATCCTAGGTCCGTACATGTGTGTATGTGTATGTGTGTGTGTGTGTGTGTCTCACACACACACACACACACACACACACACACACACACACAACCGTTTCGCATCCGAAAAAATTAGTTATCGTGCACGGGGACACATACACAGGGACACACATAGCTCCGGACTGGAACGGAGGCACCGCTCAAAAAGCCACCGCTCATCTGCTGAAAGAGTGTACAACTGTACAAGTGCATTTGTGAAGAGTTGTCTGATGGATGGATACAATAACAGTTGAGACCCGGATACCAGATTCTACAAAATGCCCTTCTAAAAATCATACAGGACAGAAAGCCTTTGACAGACAGGAGAGAAAGCCTTTCTTTGGACCAGAGATGAGGGCGACAGACAGACTAGGTAGGGGTTTTACCAAAAACACAGGCTTCCTCCACACAACATGACCATAGTTTGTTTCAAATAGGGGTTAGGAGGAAATGAAGGTTACATACTTAAATCTCCCTCAAATCTTAAAGAAGATAGAACATCTGTAACTGTATTACTATCGTCTAAAGCAATTGGGGGAGAGGAGAAGAGAAGAGACAAGACGTAATCTTACTTGTCCCCCTAGGGGTAAACAGCAGGCAGTCATCAAAACAAAGTCAGCTCTTCAAAAACACCAGTCAGAGGTCTAGGCTCAGACGTGACTTAGGTGTAGGAGAGTGCATTCTTAGAGGAAAGCATTGACAGGACAATTCGCAGTCCTTGATGGAATGAGGATGATAGCAGTGGTTATCATTATAGGTCTTTTGAATAATTGTAATCTGAATGGCCTTGGATGAAACACATGCAGCAGCAGAACTGTAGGCCAATGAGTCAGCATGAAAATAATGAAAGAAATCGCTCTAGATCAATATGACAACTTTATAGGCAAACAAGCGGCGAATGCTGAATGCTTTGTCAAGCACATCGGGGAGCGCCACAGGACTGCTGGATACAAACAGACTAGCTCAAACAAACAGGCCAGTGGCCATCTGGACAGCAAGCAAAGAATGTCTAAGAACCTTTACAGCAGGTCACATGCCCCCCTACCCACTGCCCCCCCCCCCCCCTTTAGAGTTGTCCCGATGCCATTTCTTTCAGACCGAGTACAAGTATTTAAATTTTAGTACTCGCCGATACAGAGTACCGATATGAGTATTTTTTATTTTCGTTGAGTAACCACTTATTTTACCCCCTTTTTCTCCAATTTAATTACATTGTCATGCCTACACTCAGAGTTCATTTATGCTTGTAGATCGGCTGTTTTTGGCGACTTGCTGCAGTGTTGGGGCAGAATTACTGCTGTTGCATTCGTTCAGCCTAGTGTCAATTGGATGTTTTGGTACTCGGGTCAGAGTATCGGGGCCAGTTCCGAGTACCGATTACGAGTACTTGAGGGTGGTATCGGTATCGGAACAACTCTACCCCCCTCCCTAGCTTGTAACCACTTTAACCATTGTTTTAAACTTTAGCTGTTGAAAAACAGCAGATATACAACCTCATAGCGCGGCACACAAGCTTGTAGATCTGTCGTTTTTGAAAAATGTGTGCAAATCTTTGAATAGCGATTCTTTCACAGCGAACTTTTTAAAATCAAATCTTTGCTTCTGGGGGGGGGGGGGGGGGGGTTTCCCTGGAACAACATATTTGGAGATGCGGGTCAGCGGCCAAATACATATAATTCTGGGTGTCCTTGACATGAAAAGGTTTGAGCACCACTCACTGATATAGAAACGTGGGTTTTTCAGAAAACTTAGAAGACATTTGTAGAATCCGGTCCTCAGGTCTTAATAGGTTAGAACCAATTCCTCCGTGTCCATCCTATCCCAACATCTCGGGAGGAAATTAGATATCCTTAGTACGCTGACCTATCTGCAGTATGTCTCCCACTGTGACATTATATTGCTGTTCCATAATTAATAGCCAGCGCGGGATTGGCTGGATAGTTCACCACCCATGTCTCACTGGTACGCGGCGGAGCTCAAGAATCTGGAAGCAGCAATATTTCTAATGAAAGCTGCTACGTGCCGATAACTAAAGAAATATACTCATAGGTTAAGTCCTGAATAATAGATATAAGGAAGAGGCTGAGGGGCCATAATGATGCTCTCGCTCAATGTCTTGGGACTTTCGTTGCTTAACCCATTTAGACTTGACGTCGAAATTGTAAAAAAATCTTCTAAATCCTCCAGTTTTCTGAAATAAATATTTTTCAAAAATAGTAGACCTACAAGCTCGTAGCGCCACTTGGTGGCGCGCTATGAGCTTGTAGATCTGCTATTTTTCAATAGCTAAATTACAACATAATGTTTAAAACACCAAAAGGGGTTCCCGCCCAAAATGGGTTAAAGGGGCACCTTGACATTTCAGTAGGTTATTTTCATTTTGCTTCCAAGATTGTAGCTAGCTGTTCCCTATTGGTTTAATTTAGATTCAGCACTTAATTTGTAGTGTACTACTCAGATCTACACGCGCGCAACACGTCGTGACACAACACCTTGTGAGCTTGTAGATCAGCAATGTTCGGTGAACGGCAGTCGTATGAATGTGACAATGGTCTGGTTAAGTGAAAGTCCCTGGCTAAAACCTAAAAATGTCAAGATATCCCGCTTTAAGCTCCATTCTCATTCAGAATATGCCTTATACCACTGCACTGGCCTGTTGCTAGGAGATCTGTTGGTTCAGGCACGACTGCTTTCAAAGGCACTTTGAGCATGGCTATCCACGTGTGACATTTACATTCTAATTTCCATAATTACACTGAACCTTGAACATTTGGCATTTCAACAGCTGAATGAAGCAATGATTAATCTACACACACCTCCCATAAACCCATTGGCATAAATTCAATAAAAGCCAGGCAAGATAGTGGCAGAGGATGCGGGGGGGGGGGGGGGGTTCTCCCACGCTGCAATTATGTGCGTTTTGGATATAGATTACAAATTGATGTTAATGTTAATAAATAAACCTGAAACAATTATCGTCTCAACGGCGCGTGTACTGTACACACAATCACAGACACACAGAGTGAGCTCACTTTAGTACCGGTGTGCCTCGTTAAGAAAGGTCGCTTCCGTCACAGCTTTTGTGAGGACATTAACCCACATTTAACCTTGTGTCACTGAGTCCTACAGTGGCATGCGCCCGCTGGCCTAGTGGTCCAGACTCCAGGCGCATGCCACAAGGCTCTGGCCTGACTGAGCGTCGAGTGTTCGAGGCCCCCGTTCATAACGGCCTTTGCTGCGTGTCTCTCCCCTTGTCTCTCTCCCTCTTTCCTGTCAGTCTTCACTTGAAACTATCAATAAAAAAGGCAGAAAAAGCCAAAAACTAATCTTTAAAAAAAAGATCACACCCGTGTGAACCGAGTGGTGCAACTACACATTTATTGTTATAGTTACTGTACTGTAGACTTTGTTTTTTTTAAATATCTTCCCACTGGGAATTCCACTGTTAGGCTACACTGGGAATTTCCCAGTGTAGCCTAACATTACTAAACTCCTGGTTAGAACACACTGACCCAGTCTCACGCACACACGTGCGTGCACGCACGCGCACACACACCGCGTTCATGCACACACTACATGTGCATGCACGCGCACCGCGTTCATGCACGCACACAGCATTCATGTGTGTTGCTACGTGCTAGGCTAACGTTACTTTTTTGCTACTACAGTAGGCTGCACGCACACACACGCACCGCGTTCATGCATGCACGCAGCATTCATGTGTGTTGCTACGTGCTAGGCTAACGTTACTTTTTTGCTACTACAGTAGGCTGCACGCATGCACACACGCGCCGCGTTCATGTGTGTTGCCACTCAATATATATATCGTCTCTCTCTCCCTCTCTCTCTCTCTAACAGGCAACAGTGCAATACTATCTCTCTGTCTCTGTTTCTGGCACAACAGCACCACTTTTGGTACTCATTGGTACTGGTCACACACATAGTCACACACACAGTTGAACACGGACATTGCTGTTCCTTGGAGTGGTTGTACCACTCAAAAAAAAAGTACGCTACAGGTTAGTTTTAAGACTCGGCCCACTCAAGGCTCTGGTGTATCAACAATAGAGCTGTACTCTAAGAATGAGAAATGTTTTGGAATGTTTGTACAAAAAAATAGAAGCTTATCCACAACCGACTGTTCAATTTCCTGCCTTTAAACAAACAACAATAGCTATGCTTTGAATGGAGGGACCCTGCAGGCCTTGTTTTTATTCTAGTTTACATTGGTTTATACTAAGCCACATCAACTTTCACTCATTTTCTTGATGTCCTGGTCCTACTATCGTCAACCAGAGCAGCATGTGAGCAGGATTGAGAAGAGCAAGACGAGGCTCAAGCGAGTTCCTCATAATATAACATGCATAATTCATCCTCCACGCGTCGCTTCCTCATCTTAAATAATGAATGTCAAATCTCTGGCCTTCTGTGTCAAGTTGTCCACAGCCCTAGGTGTGCTCCATCACTGGCACTACTGCGGGGGGACCGTCGACATGACAGGACCCTCCAGGAAGGGGCGCAGACATTCGGTTGGATTGTTTTGCTCAGGTTGCTGCCACTGCAGGCCTGCAGTACTGTGGCTGATTTTCCAATACTCCTCCTCTGGCACTGAATAAAACATGACGATGCAGGAGAGGAGCCTCGGGGTTGAAGTGCTCAGGTGACACACGGCCAGCGCAGGGCCTCAGGGTTAGACCTACGTGGTGAACTCGAGTCTCTAGATGGAAACTTAACCACCACCCTTTCTCCCATCTACTGCCCTTGCCTCAAACTCCCGCTACTACCCTGCGCCGTTTTTCCCTCTTCTCTCCTTATCTTATCTTTGCGAAGGTACTTCCGTTAAAAACATATTATGGTTGGGCTACATCAGGTACTATGGGGTTAGGTTGAACAACCTCTCGGTCTCAGAAACGTTCAAGCAAAATGATTGTTTGCACTTATTTTACACCCAACGAACATTTGGGGGGTGGGGGGTGGGGGGGGCATAGCTGAGTGGCTAGTGAGGCCGCCTGGGGAGCCAAAGCCCCTGGTTGTCCCAGGTACGATTCCAGGCCAGGTTGATAATTGCTTCAACCACAGTGAGTGTCTTCTGAGATAGATGCTTAGATTAACCACCTAAAACAACAGAATTACAGAACTGAAATTAAAGTGTGTAAATATTAAAGTAACATTGATTTCAGTAGCCTATATGTCTTTAGATTGCCTCTGTCAATCCCAAATGTTGGCTTACATAACATTATAATTATTATAATATGCTACTACTACATGAACTTCTTAAATGTTGACCATAGCAAAAAAGGAAAGAAAACCTATCGCTAGTTATGATTGTATTACAATAGGCTACAGTACTTCTAAAATGTTGACCATACTGTAGCAAAGAAGAAAACCCCACGTTATGATTGTATTACAATCGGCTACAGTACTACTACATGTACTTAAATGTTGACCATAGCAGAAAAGAACAACAATAGGACAAATACGATGCATGCAACATAAATAAAAATAAAAATTAAGGGACATAAGGGACTTTATTATTAGAACATATCCACGGTCCACCCAGACACAGAGTGAGGCAGTACTAAGTAGCCTTAAGATAACAGAATCTAGCGACAATTCTACAAATATATGAATTTCCACTTCCACTTACGCCGATTATTGTTGCACATGTATGTGTTATGTTCATCAAAAAATACTTTTCTATTTGGAAATCACGGAGAAGTTCAGATACGCCGTAGGGCTACATAATGTACACAATAGTAGGGGAGCCTATCACTTTCCGTGATTTTGGAATGTTAATTTTTGGAGACAGGTATATCTTGATTCTTGGGGTTACCAGAATGCCAAAAAAACATGTCTCCAATTTTTTATGTCAGGTTTAGCATGTTTAATTAGCATAATTAGCTAATAAATTGTCAAAAACGGAAATGGCAATAACTTTGCTTCTAGGTAACTTATAAAGGTGATCTAAGAGTCTGAGTCCATGTTTGTGATGTCCAGAAATGCATCTGTTACCATTGTGAAGTCATACAAGCTTTCCTAATTAGCATAATTTCCATAAATTATGCAAAAACGAGGTGAACATCAGCAAATTGCTGCATGTTTTACTTTTAGTCAACTTTGAAAGCTTCTCACAGACTCCATGTGTATGTTTACAACTCCAGGAATAATTATCATCCTATGAATAAATCATGCAACCTTTTGTCTATGTAATAATTATGTAATAATCACACCAAAACCAGAAATAGCTATATTTCGTTGCTTTAAGTTAATTAATAAATGTGATCTTACAGATAGTAAGTCTGTTTGCATGTCTAGAAAATATTCTCTTTCCATAACTAGGATATGCAACCTTTCCATTATTAGCTATATATATATATATATATATATATATATATATATATATATATATATATATATATATCCCTCATAAAAGAAAGAACAATATGAGAAATGGTCACAGAATTATCACATGATTTTTATTCTAATATTTACAGAAAGTTTTGAAAACACATTTAATTGAAGGGTCTTCGTCATCGTCAATCCCCAACAGATGTGCCTTGTTTACATTACCACACACCTCTAATCATCGGCCCTACACATGCACATCTCAGAGCAGTTAAAATTTTGAGATCGATAAGAACAATGTGATATGCACTGTGATTTCTTGCAGACACATTTTATCAGTTGGGTAATGGTGGCTGGGCCGTGGGTATCCCGTGTTGTGACTGGCACCAGTTGATCTCCCTCAGCCTCCCATCCATTTTTAGTTTCTGGTGGCATCTGTGGGTTAGGTACGTGGTCCTGATCCCATACCATTGCCTGATAATATGCATGGGTAATGGCTTGATTTAATGCTGCTTGTGTAGGTGGCAGCTTCTCGGCTTCTAATTGTTTCTTTGTGAATAACCTCCACCTGAGCTCATCAACATCCACAGGATTTGTACCGGGCTCGTACAGCTGGCAAACAAATGCTTCAATCTTTTTTGACAGTTGTACCCTTCCAGCTAAGAGTGTAACTGTCATAGATGGAATGGCATTGGTACAGGCAATGGGAAAGCCACCATGGATCAAGACATGTTCCCAGTAAGCTGACCACTCCATAGCCACACTGGACAGGAAGACCAAAGAACATAGTGAGATCCATGTAGTATTTGACCGACGCCAGGGTGGAAAGCCCCGGGCCCCTACCACTTATCATGTGGAAGACAACACACCGATAGGGAAGTGTCAGAAAAACAGTTCTTGTCAGGTATCAGCACCAAAGATGAGCTGACTGTCTTATCTTGCTAAGAAAGCCCTCCAACACAGGTGAAACCCAATGTTTTTATAATCACGTCAAGGCAGGCTGTCCACTCAAACATCTCCACAGCGTACAGGAAGAGGCTGACACAAGGATAATCCTGCACAGCCTGGATGCTGTCCGAAGAGGGGCAACACAGCTCTACATTGAGTCCCCTGACACTGATGTCTTTGTTCTTACAATACGACGGTACCATCAGCTGTGCAAGGACATCTATTTCATCACCGGTGTGGGGAACAAAAAACGTATCATCGCTGGAGCCAGTAGTGCAGGCACTGGGTAAAACGAGGACTTCAGCCTTACCAGGGTTCCATGCCGTCTCTGGAGCTGATCAGACAGCTCCAGGGAATTTAACCTGTTGGCCAGGTCTAAACAGGTGTCCTGTGGAGGTGGTATCTGCAGTTGCTACTGTATATACTATGAGCTACAAAAAGGCTCAGTTCTGACGCAGCACGTACCTAACCCACAGATGCCACCAGCAACTGAATATGAATGGGAGGCTGAGGGAGCTCAACTGGTGCCAGTCACAACACGGGATACCCACGGCCCAGCCACCATTACCCAACTGATCAAATGTGTCTGCAAGAAATCACAGTGCATATCACATTGTTCTTGTCGATCTAAAATTTGAACTGCTCTGAGATGTGCATGTGTGGGGCAGATGATTAGAGGTGTGTGGTAAGCAAGGCACATCTGTTGGGGATTGACGATGACGACGAAGATGGAGACCCTTCAATTTTCAAAACTTTCTGTAAATATTAGAATAAACAATCTGATAATTCTGTGACCATTTCCCATATTGTTCTTTCTTGCGACTGCAGGTCGCCTTTAGGAAATTATGGACGGGCCTGCCCAAAGTTATTAGTTCTCAACAGGCCCGAAAATTCAATTAGATCTCTATATGGAGCTGACCTGTTCTGACATTCCATATGTTGATCTGACCTCATCAAACCCTGTACACTCAAGACACGCTCCATATATGGCCAGTTCAGAATACATTCCATATGTTGATCTGACCCCCCATGCCAAAGCACCAGCACTCGCCCAGCAGTCTGTCATGACCCAGGCAGATATGTTGATCTGACCCCCCATTCCAAAGCACCAGCACTCGCCCAGCCCTTTAGTGCGAGGTCGCTTCTAATATTTTCTAGACATGCAAACAGACTTACACTGTCTGTAAGATCATGCGTATTAATTAACTTAAAGCAAAGAAATACAGCTATTTCTGGTTTTGGTGTGATTATTACATAATTATTACATAGACAAAAGGTTGCATGATTTATTCGTAGGATGATAATTATTCCTGGAGTTGTAAACATACACTTGAAGTCTGTGAGAAGCTTTCAAAGTTGACTAAAAGTAAAACATGCAGCAATTTGCTGATGTTCACCTCGTTTTTGCATAATGTATGGCAATTATGCTAATTAGGAAAGGTTGTATGACTTCACAATGGTAACAGATGAATATCTGGACATCACAAACATGGACTCAGACTCTTAGATCACCTTTATAAGTTACCTAGAAGCAAAGTTATTGCCATTTCCGTTTTTGACAATTTATTAGCTAATTATGCTAATTAAACATGCTAAACCTGACATAAAAAATTGGAGACATGTTTTTTTGGCATTCTGGTAACCCCAAGAATCAAGATATACCTGTCTCCAAAAATTAACATTCCAAAATCACGGGCATCAAAATTTGATTGATAGGCTCCCCTACTACAATGGGCTAGACACTTCCTGGTCCCTTTCCACCCCAGACTGCTTTGCGGCGCGCCTACCCACAATGCACTGCGCTGTATTCAAGATGGCGGTATCTGCGAAACGGCTTATGTGTCGATGTGTGTCCCTCAAGCCCCCAGTGAGGCTCTCCAATGTTGAGGCACTCCCTAGTGGTAAGAGCGGGGACTGCAGGCGGACCCGTGGAGTTATGACGAGGAAACCCCGTGCAGCTGGGGTTTAACATTGAGCGCTCGTTTGCACTTCCGTCTTCCGGGTGCTTCAAAACGCCACTGAGCAACTTCCACTGAAATGAATAGCGGGGGGGGGGGCTATCACTCAGGTTCAGTCTCTATCCTTTTAATACTCTATGGTGTCCCTGAGCAAGACTCTTCAAATTGTTCCCGAGTGTTGGAATGGCTGCTCACTGGTCCTAGTTATGATAGAATGGGTAAAAGCAGAGGATGAATTTGACCTATGTGCAATGCATATATATTATACACACATAATGTGAAAAAAAAAAAAGAGGTGGGGAGTCGGGACCATTCTATTCTATTTCTATATTATAGTTACTGTACTAGAGCAAATTGTAACATTCCAATGTTCAATGCACAAAAACACTATTAAATCGTTAATCGCAATTATTTAGTGTGACAATTAATCGTCAACAATAAATATGTAATCATGACTTGAAATAACCCATTTAGACCTGAGGACGATTCTACAAATGCCTTCTAAATCCTGACAGTTAAAAACCTATCTTTCTATGTCAGTGGTTCTCAAACTATTTCATGTCAAGGACCCCTAGAATTATATGTAATTGGCCGCCGACCCCCATCTGAAAATATGTAGTTTCAGGGACCCCCCAGAAGCAAAGATTTGAGTTAAAAACGTTCGCTCTGAAAGAATATACAATATTCAAAGATTTTCAAAAATAGCAGACCTACAAGTTCATAGCGCGGCACTCGGTGCCGCACTATGAGCTTGTAGATCTGCTATTTTTCAACAGCTAAAGCATAACAATGCTTAAAACACCAAAAGGGGTTCGTGCCCAGAATGGGATAAAGAAACCTTGAACCTTGACAGGACTAACTGTCGGAGTGGCTGATGGTACAGTATAAGACTGGTATAAGAAGGTATAACAGGGAGACAGACAGCCGAGGAGTGAAATGGAAGCACGAGGTGCTGATTGGAAGGAGTGGACAGAGTCTCAGCGGGAGCACGACAGCGGAGAGAACAAAAACAAAAGGGGTGCTCCCGGCCTCCGGTACATCCGACTGGCTCCTGTTGCAGTAACCCAGCCCTGCTGCTCGACAGGGCCCCAATACAACGACATCGAAACGATATCACTCAAACGCGAAACCGTATGCTTATCCTCCAAACTCTAACACGATGGCCGTGGCCGTGGTAAACAGAACACACTCAAACTGATAAGGCCGGAGCCGCATCATGCTACAAAAGAAACAAGTGTCGAAGATTCACAGAATCTGTGACAATGTCACCCAAAAGGTGTAAATTGGCACTGCCCTTACGATTCAATTCGATCACGATTCACCAGCTGACGATTCCATTCGACGATGCATTGCGATGCATCACTGCACTGCGATGCATCGCTGCACAACATGGCAAGTCAGATATACTGAACATATTTAATTTAGAATTATATTATATATTGTATACAGAGCAGGGTGCATCCAAATGTATTATTTATTATTATACTATACGTTTATGTATTGGTTTTTATATTATAAAAACCAATGGTATTTATTTAATTATCTTATTATAAATCTGTCTGGTGTACAACGACACACCCAGTATTTATTTATCTATCTCCTTGCTTTTCCGGGCAGAGGCTTTTGTGCTGGTTCTGGACAACCGGCTATCCGATGGACTCGACACCAGCGGGCACTGTGTGCGGTGTGTGGAACACGTGTGTCGAATTTGAAGTTGGTTGGGCGAATGGTTTTCAAGTTATGTGGATTACAGACGTACACACGTACACACCGAGACTTGGTGCAGTTATAGATAGATGTGTACAGTGTGTGGTCCGTCTTCCCGGGAAGTGGGAAGTTAACCGAACTGGAGACTCGCTTTCGTTTCCGGCATTATGTGGTATGTGCCAACCATATAGTTCTTGGGTCACCCCAAGCCGTGCACCAAAGCAGTGAGGAAACAAGAGTATCCATGCAATCAATCACAAGAGGCCCACATATATTATTTGGGGAAGCCGTAGCTTAGGGTGTAGAGAGGCCTACTGGTAATGAGAAGGTCACCGGTTCGCCTCCCAGCCTCGGCCTGTGTGTCAAAGTGTCCCTGAGCAAGACACATATCCCCCAACTCAAACAGAATGGCCAGCAACTGTGTGTGTGTGATTGACGTCTTGTATAAAAATGAGTGCGACAGCAGCATAGCTACTTTCTAATCGTCTCACAACCAGTCAGGCTCCCGTTCTGTAAGAAGGGCCTAAAGCCACTCCACAAAGGCTCCTTTCACTCAGTCAGCAGCACTCACGTGACTGTGGGAAAACTGGAGGTTCCTAGTAAGCACAAAAGCACAAGCGCCGCATCCTGGCCCCTGTCTTAAAGGAAGGATCTCCATGTCTGGCTCACGCTGCTCAACCCCAGCCTGGCCCAGCCCGACTCAGTTCACTAGTAAGAAGGAACCATGCAGACCCAGCGGTCTCCGCGCCCACTAGGGTTGGGTGACGATACAAATCTATCGTCAATCGCGAATGTACGAGACCAATAGCCGAATATTTTTATTAGGCGATTTTTCGGGGCGATTATTTTCTTTTGCAAAATATTAGCCCAATTAACCTGTAAAGTGTGAGCAACATGTGAATCAATTTGGGCCAGCAAAGTAGTAACAGCGGCCGGGTGGAAAACCCCTCCTCCCGTTATAATGCTCCCAGTCCCCGCACCGCAGCATCGGGGAACACTCTGGCAGCCAGAGTAAAGGCTGGGAGGGACCGAGCCGAGGGAGGCTACTAGCCTACATGTTGTTTATGCTCCGGAGTCCAGACCCATGCAGTTTAATAACATACAGTCACAACAGAATGCACACTGCTGTCTCGTGTCTCATCACAATCCCAATGCGCTACCCGTGAAGTCGGGGGAAAATAAAAAACAGGCTGCTAGTGTTAGTGTAGGCTCGGGGATCGTTAGCTTAGCGCTTAGCGTGTAGCTACTGATTCAACCCACTGATTGAACTTCATCTCCGCCTGTAATCTAGGTTATTTTTCGTGAACGAACCCCGACACCAGCGCTGCAAAAATAGACAGATCTACAAGCTCTCAACGCGTAGCGAACGGCGCTGCAAAAACAGGCAGGACGCGATGCCTTGAGAGCTTGCGGATCAGCAGCAGCGCTCCGAGCCTCCGACGGTGCGGGGAGGCAAGAGTTCTCCGGGGAGGAGGAGAAGTTACCAGGGCAGGCTACATGTTGATGCGGCTAACAACACTGTCACCAGCCAGTGGTTGTGATGTTAGCTTGGCTTTCAGCTGCTTGCCCGTTCCAACTTCACTTCATCTCCACCTGTAACTTATTTTTTATTTTGTTACCCTGGCTGCGCACTGCGCTGCAAAAATAGACGGATCTACAAGCTCTCAACGCATAGCGAACGGCGCTGCAAAAACAGGCAGGACGCGGCGCCTTGAGAGCTTGTAGATCTGGCTTTTTTGCGACCTGTAGTGAGCTGTTCTCACTTTACTTTTATGACACGAATATATCGTCCATCGACGATTTTTGGACAGACGATGGGCGATTGAAAAAGATTGGCATATCGCCCAACCTTAGCGCCCACTGCCGGTGGTATCATCAACCTAAACTGTGGTGGTGGCTCAGGGGTAGTGGCCAGATGGTAACCGCAAGGTAACCGTAAGGTTGCCAGTTCAAACCCGGGCTCCCCCAGATTTAGTGTCGAAGTGTCCTTGAGCAAGACACTGAACCCCTAATTGCTCCTGATGTGCTGGTTGGTGCCTTGCATGATTTCCGCCACCATCGGTGTATGAATGTGTGTGTGAATGGGTGATTGTAATGCAGAATCTATGTAAAGCGCCTTGGATAAGACACTATATAAATGCACCATTTACGATTTGAACTCCATGACAACGAAGCCAAACAAAACATTTGCAGGTAAATGGTGCATTTATATAGCGCTTTCGCTTTTTATCTTAAGCGTTTTACATAGATTGTGCATTACATTCACCCATTCATACATCGCTGTTACAGCGATGTATGAATGGGTGAATGTAATGCACAATCAGAGGAAACCATGCAAAAAGTGAAAAGCAGGCAGGGACTCTCTGATTGACCAGGCTTATAGTGGCGGCTGTCTCACAGTGTAGGCTATATTTGACTGTTTGGCAGGTGGTGGGTCAGATCCCATTCATTCAAAACACCCCTTCCATTTCCAATGTCACAAGAGTTGTCTGAAATTATTGAGGAGCGCTAGCCCCTGCTATGCCCAGCTTTCCGGGTTTGTGTGAACACAAACATTGGCTTGTGATTGACTGATCACCCCATAGCGATGATTTGATTGGCTGAGCAAAGTACATATTGAAGCTAAAAGTGAGGGCAGAAAAGTGAAGACAGAAGTGAGGACGCAAATTGTGATTGGCCAGAATGAGATGCTGTATGATGATAAGAGCGCCCCTCACTTGAACTTCACACGGGTGTGATTTTTAAATCATCACACACTAAAAAAAATGGGGACAAATTAATGCATGTACATACACCTGTCCTAGGTTATGTATGCTTTCATAATTAGAGTTCCAGCATTACATGCAAGTTTAATTACATTTCAGATTTATTTTATCCATATTGGAAAAATCCAGCTAAGAATGTACTTATGGTGGTCATATAATTATCAACAAGTCACTTTGAGACGAGCCTCGTTTTGAATTAGGCAACCAACGAACCAACGAAGCATCGGTAATATCTCCATCATGGATATATCCATCCGTGTCTATAAATATATCCTAGGTCAAAGATAATCTGGCAATCAAACACAGACGGTAGGAGAGTAAAACCAAGGAGCTGGTGCAAGAGCCAATGAAATAGTCTGTCTGGATTAAAATGTGTCTCCCTCCTCCTCCATTTCCTAAACACTGCATTGCAGGGGGGAAGATAGCTAGCTAGCTGGCTCATGGCAGGCCCAGATAAGAGAGCTTGTGTGGAGCCTTATGTTTGTCATTGATAGTCTGGTTATGCAGCCCTCTAGAACCGGGGGAACATGACACACATCTTGCTCGCTGCTATCTGCTCTTCAAACACACTGCCAGGGTTATTGCCACTGCTCTGAGACCTGCCACATGACACTGTCTGGTGCACAGCTAGAGCACGTTCCATATAAAGCATGCAGCCATGCATGCACAACCCTTCTTTCTTGGTTGGTACTCTTCCACTGTGTTGAGAAATGCACTCAAAGTCCAAAGTTCGATATTGACAGAAAGCACAGAGTCAAGTGCTAAGGGTAGGCCCTATTTCTGTTTGCTTGGCATGCATTATCAAATGCCAAAATCTATTTTTGGGGGGGAATAGCACACTTGTGTGCAGTTGCAGTAATGCAGCTATTGCATCTGTTATATATTGTCCACTGAGACATTATTGTTAATTAATGCAGGTTTTCCCTGTACATACAGTGCAGTAACACTCTTGGGCTTGTCCTTGGCAAAATAACATTATGTTCAACATACAAAAAGCTTTACAGTGTGGCTCTGTAGCTCAGGTAGGAGTGTCTGTATGTGTGTCTGTCTGTCCAGGTCAGGACTTGTTTTGCTAACAGCTAGACCACCAAAGAACATTGAATACCAGAACGCTCGCCTCAAAGCACAGTCATCCCGGGGCGCAATTTAATCGGCCAAGATGCTTATTAACACTTAGACTGGCACATACCTTACCCGAAGCTTCACCAATCTATGAAGCCGACGAGCCAGGTTAAAGTTAGCCAATCAGGGAAGGCGATGCATACACACACACACAACGCAATTCGGTGCGTCCTCCACACACACACACACGCAGATGGATATTTGTGGTTTTTCGCTTCTCTGGAAATGTTGCCACTCGGCACTGCACAGTGCACACCCCGGGTCATACCTCGTGTCTAAGCAGGGTGACATGGCCCTCTACCATATTGCTGATGTGCATTTCGTAAAAAACGACTGCACTGTTTGGCCTGGAGCACCGACAGAAGAAATTATTCATAATTCAAAATAGTGGGTGATCGAAAATGTCAGAGGTCAAAAGTCAGAATACGAAAGTTGTTCGGCATGAGAAGACGCATGTGTATGTGTGTATCGAAGTTTTATTGCCGACGGTCAAATGGTTCATGAGCTACAGTATACCTGTTCAAAGTTTGCATTTTCAATTGAGTGCTTTAGCGCCACCCTTTGGCCAATGCTTGTGGGCTTTGCGTCTTCACCGTTTGGCATAGCCCTCTACCATATTGCCAAGTTTCGCAAAAAACAACTGCACGGTTAAACCAGAACTGCAATATTTGGCGGAACAAGAGAAAAATAAACAAATGCAATGATGACCATAGGCCCTTCGGGCGTGGCCCGTCAAAAAAAGCAAACATTTGGAAGCTATCTAGACAAGGAATAGGCAACAGTTTGATTAAGTTGAGCTGTACTGTACAAAGCATTTAGATGGTGTATACATTTTGGACTGCTAATAAAAGCTTTCTCGGATCAAGTGGTTTTCAGTGTGACTGATTTACAAAAAATAGCCTACCTACAAGCTCATGTATTACAGTGTGATGTGTTGTGGAGAAGGAGCGCATGCATTGTCCGGCAGCGGCAATGAGACGTGGCACTGCCCGGGGGAGGGGCGCCAGCTGCCGGGAAGGTGGGTGGATTATGACAGCTCCGTTCCGCAGCAGTGTCGGGCCGCCGCTCCAGACGCCGCAACTGCCGGTAACAGCCGCAGCGCTGCCGGGGGGAGGGACGCCATCTGCCGGGGAAGACTGATGCTCTGTTTCGCGGCTGCCGCTCCACACGCCGCAACTGCCGGGGCATCATCTGCCAGGGAAGGTGCAGTGTGTTGGTCTGACATGTGTAGCCTCGTGCTTGCGGTTAAGGTTAGGGGTAGGGTGTCGGAATGATGGCGCCGAGAAACACAAATTGTTGCCTGCTGCGGACACTCCGCGGCTGATGCCACTGCCGGAAAATGCACTTGCTCTCCCTCGTGTTGTGACTGTGAGTGAGCTTGTAGATCAGCAACAGTATGTTCGCTGCACAACAAGGCCCAGTATAAATAAGGCATATGGATGGCATGAAAATGGAACAAATCAGGCAGAGGGAGAACACATTGTTGTTGTGGCTTGTGGCTACGAAGATTGAACCGTCTGTCATATTTATTCATTTTATGGACTTTAAAAACAAGAGGAGGGAGGACATTGTAACTCCTAATTCCTTGGGGAGGGGAGAGATAGACAAGTCCAACAACTCACTCGCTGTTGCCTTAAGGCTTGTGCCTTGTAGTTGTAGGCCATCACTGCATCAAGCATAACTCCAGACAAAATCTAAATCATCATAACAGGCAAATCACACTACATGCACTAGGTCTCGAACCTGCAATTCCACTGGGTACAGGCTTTAGTTTTAACATACTATTGGTCTGACTGGCATTAGACCGACACCCTACCCAAACCCTAACCTAACCCTAACGGCAAGCACGGCGCAACGCATGTCGGACCAACACATTGTCGGGAGCGATGTGTGATTTCCGCATGTCAGACCTTTGGTGTGTCGGATCTGCATGTGCATCCCATTCCACTAAGGCACGTGAAAATTACTTTGAGAAATTGTAATTTGTAACATTATTATTACTCAAAACGTCAACACAAACAAATGTGTTTCGGATTACTTGGCCAAGAGGTGACCAGTGTTCAAAGAAAGAAAGAAAACTAGAAAAAGTGCCCTTCTGGGCACAGGTCTCCACCAGGAGTGTGTGATGTTTGGAAAAATGTTTAGGAGTAATATAAACATGTTGTTTTGTTTGTTTGTTTGTTGCAAAAAATGTCTTCATTCTTCATTTTGTTGAGGAAATGCAGAGCCAGATCACTCATAGCATCTCTGAGGATAGAATTCTGGATGAGCAGGACATGTGCAGCATTTTGTACAAAACGGGCTACTCCTGAAAACTTTGGAAGGCAATCTTAGATAATCAGTGTAGAATCTGAGAAATCCAACAGGCTCGTCTTGATCTCATGACTACAGAGATCATGTGTACCGATTTGCGTGAGATTTGGATGAAATCTGTGCGACTAACATAAACAATGTGTTTTGCAGAAATCGGCCTCATGGTGGCGCTATAACCGGCAGATGTGGAGGGATGCAGGGAAACTGTTTTTCCATGGCCTCTAGGGAGTGCGCATACATAAGTTGTATACAGATCGATGCAGTTATAGGTAAAACAGGAATTGGCCTGTTATAGCGCCACCGTGAGGCTGATTTGGGGGAAAAAATAGTGGCATGTCATCCTCGGCCTAGTGGAAATGTGTGTATAATTTCATGGAAATTGGACACCGCGTTTGTGATTTGTGGCATTTTGTTCGAAACGGACCAATCATGTGAGCTTTGGAAGCAAATCTTAGCCAATCAGGATGGAAGATGGGAAATGGTGCAGATCCGTGTTGATCACATGACTATGGAGATAGTGTATACCGAATTGTGTGATGTATGGATAAAATGTGTACGAGTTATCTACAGAAATGTGTTTTGCCTAAATCGGCCTCATGGTGGCGCTATAACAGGCCGTTGAGGAATATGTGGGGCAGAGGTTCGTCGTTGGCATCCAGGGAGTGTGTGTGCACAGTTTGGCATAGATCGGGCCAACGGTGCCGGAGATTAGCTGATAACGGACGGACGGAAGGACGGACGGACGGAAGGAAGGACACACGGACGGACGGAGTGCAAAACATACTCTCTCCCCATGCCTTCGGCCTGGTGGAGACAAAAAGGTGGCCAGAAATATCAGGCGGCAGTGGCTCAGGGATAGTTGCCAGTTGGGAACCGGAAGGTTCCCATTTCAATCCCAGGCTCACCCCGATTTTGTGTCAAAGTGTCCTTGAGCAAGACTTTGAAACCCAAATTGCTCCCAATGAGCAGATTTGTAGCCTTGCATGGTTTCCTCCACCATTGGTGTATGAATGTGTGTGTGAATGAAATCTATGGAAAGCGCCTTGGTTAAAGGCGCTATATGAAATGCACCATTTGTCATGTGCCTATGCACTGTCCCGGTTACCGGTGAAACCATATAAACCTATCTACCTTGATACAAATCTGTAATAGAGCTCATAGACAAAACTCTTCCCACAAGGCCCGGGTCTCAGAATTATCATTTGATTGACAGGGATACTGTGGTGGGTGTTTCATTTTTAGGCGTTTATGGGTGCCTGGATGAAGTTAGTTAACTGTACAGCTGTGGAGAAAGTTAAGAATGCACCTAAATGAAACACAACCACAAACCTCAGCTGTTTGCTTACCCGTCAAAATGTAAAGGGTCTGCTCTATGATCTTATGCAAGATCTGTTTAAAGTCCACTCATACACATTGGCCCCATTTACATGCAGAAATTCATTCGGAATGAATGAATGGATTAGTTAGTTAGTTGCTGCGAGAGTGAGGTCTAGCCAACACCAACTCGGGATTCCTGGATCGCTGCCCTCCACAATTTCCTATCCAACATCAGGTTCTTGAGCTCTGCAGTGTTGTCAGCCAAGTGTTGCGCCACAGCTATATAGGCGGTGGTACACTTCTTTCCCCTCCTGGCTTTGCCCTGGGTTGGCTCCCATAGGGTCAATTTACTTGCCTCAAGTTCTGGGTGCCTGACGCAGTCACCATCGAAAGCCGTCACTCATCCATATTAATTACAACATTACGTAATTGATTGTTGTTAATTACGTAACGAAAGAATGAATTTGAAATTCTTAAATAGAATTACCTTCATGTTCTTCAACAGATCTCAAAATAGTGTCAGACAGGTAAATACTTAAGTCATAGAGCTGTATTCTAGATAGAACTGTATTTCTTTTATAGATAGAAACTTTTACCATACTTCACAATACTACTTTTTTACCTCCAAAAACTAGGTACGTAGCAAATAGCTAAACCTAATAATTCAATATTTCAAACGTTCTTTCACAGAGAAGCTGAGATTTGACAGTTTGTAGCGGTTGACAATACTTGTGCGCTCTGCTTGCGCACTAGTAGGCCATTTATGGCCTACTTGTGGCAGCGGTGGCCGAACGGATTGCGGAGCGGTCTTGATACCGGAAGGTCGCCAGTTCGAATCAGCGGTCCGACACGGTAAAATTACCACCGCTGAAGTGCCCTTGAACAAGGCATTGAACCACTACGATGAAATGTTCTATGAGCAGGGCCTGGCTGGAAACAAGTTCTTGAGCTTAGCCCAGATACCCTGGGTAAATATAGTAATATAGTATCATTTCATTTCATTTCAACAAGCAAGTATAGGCACTCGACAGAGTGCAGTTCTAGTTTAGTTCTGGGTTGTTTTGGGTGGTATCAGGGACTCTGCGCTTCAAAATATATTTTTATTTTATTTTATCAGTTAATAGCTGTTAGTGTTTGTCGTTTATTCATTTCTTAACGGATAGCGGTTATGGGTTGGCCATCTCTATAGTCCAAAGTTATATTCTGAATTAATGCTTTAGTCATGTAAACAATTGAGGAATAGGAATACTTGTATTCAGGTTCCAGTTGGGTATGAATCTCTGTTCGGAATGAATTCATTCATTCTGAATACATTCATTCTGAATACATTTTGTGCATGTAACCGAGGCCAGTGTACCCTTTCTTTAAACCAGTTATTCTAGTATAGGCAGAACAGAAGTTACATGATTATGAACATCAACAGGATGAACAGTAACGTTAGGCGATACTACTGATCTAAAATTGTGTTTTACATAAAACATTGATGTAGTATGTTTGTATATTTAAATGTCTTGATGAATTGAAAATTGAGGACCCTGATGTAAACTATTAAGTCTTAGTGCTTTTTCTGGTTTTATGCTCTACCGTTTTTGGATTGACCTTCCTTGGACTATACCCATTCTCTTCTGTAATCTGTTAATAAAATGTTCAATCAAGCCTCAAATCCCTCATGCTGACTTAAAATGAAGTTAAAAAGCACGTTGTTATTTACATTAAAATGTCGCTTGTTTTGACCACTATTGCGTTATTGTCCCCCAGGGCCACGTAGCTGTCAGTGTCAACACAGGTGTGAGTTGTCTAAATGCCAAACATCACACAGTGTACGTTAGCTTAGCAACCTCTATGTGGCTAGCTAGCTAGCTAGCGTTAGCCAGTTGGCCAGTTCATCCAAGTTACTTCAACTCACCTGTCCAAGTTCTGCTCATGGTTCTGCTGCATGGCCACTGCATCCTCTTCCGCCATCTCCGTAGAAAAAACGCAGTCACCACTTGAAAGGAGCAATTTGAATTGTGACCAGCTATAAAGGTTCGAACAAATAAAACGTGATGTTGTCACGCCCGTTAGCTGAAGGCTGAGATTGCTCTCAACTTGGCAGTTAGCAGAGGTGCTGCTAACCGAGGCCTTTGTGTTGTTGACACGGAGCGTACAGCTGCAAGCTAGCAGCCACGTAACGACATCTATAATGAATATTTCAGTCAAGATAATAATAAGGTAAAAGAGCAACTGGTGTGTATTATTTCAAGAAGAACGAGCTCGTTTACGTCCATTAGCACTGTCATGAACACATCATAGCATCGCTTTGACCGCTTCACTTGACTCCATGACGGATGACGTAACGCGCAGAGTTGAGTAGAACGTGCTGACCGTGCTGACGTGATCAAAACAGAAGGGCCACGCGGTTCGTCCCATCGCAACATGGCATGATGGGAGATGTAGTTAGTTACACTGACCGTTATGTACCTCAGAGCCATCATACCGTAATAACATGGGAAATATTGTAGTTATAGTTACACACTCAGAGCCATCTAATAGAAGAGTTACGATAGAGGGGGCAAAAACCGGATATCACCGGAAAGATTAGCCTACAGGATGGAACCTAGGTAGGTAATTTCATCTTTACGTGTGATAACATTGTCACCCACTCTAACCAAGAAGCCATTTGCTTTGCTGAGATTACTATTAGATCCGAAGAGAATGGATTGTTCATCTGCGAACAGGAACAAGTTGCAGTCACAAGCTGATGTCATGTCATTTACATATATTAGGAAGTGTAAAGGCCCTAGTATGCTTCCTTGTGGAACGCCACAGCTCACTGGGGGGGGGGGGGGGGGGGCATTCACCTCCACCATCTGTTCTCTCCCCTCCAGGTAGGATTGCATCCAGCTCACTGATGTGCTATCGAAACCAATTGCTTTTAGCTTGTTAAGATTTAGCCTAGACCCAAAACTGAATAATATTTTGTTATCGTTGGATACGATTGTGTCCACAATTCCATGCTGTATTGATGTTGGTAGTGGTACCATTAGGAGAGATATTAAACATGCAGGAAAACGTTGATCAAAATAACAATATTCTTAACCAAATGAACCCTTACGGGTCCATTTGGTTTCATGTTACGCTCTCAAGAGTTACAGATCTATAAAGGGTCTATAGATCTGGTTACCAACTTAACTTCATTTAGCTGCATGGGGACCACCTGGAACCCCCTCAAGGACCACTGGTGGTCCCCGGACCACTGGTTGAAAACCACAGTTACACTGTGTTCCCCTAGCCTAGCCTGACTCATGGTGTGGCCAAAAATATCAAATTAAAGTCCCCAAGCTCTCTGACAGCTCTGTCCAGAACTATCATTTTAAGGCTTCTGCAACCATCATGAAGATACACATATGGCTACAGAACACTTCTTATTGCGGTAAGATGGTATTATTATTATTATTATTATTATTATTACTGATTCCCAGTCCAGAGGTCATTCTGTTTCTGGTTGGATGCAAAAATGGTAAATACATGTTACATACATGTTATACATTGACAGCCAAGTGTCAAACTGTGTGTGTGTGTGTGTGTGTGTGTGTGTGTGTGTGTGTGTGTGTGTGTGTGTGTGTGTGTGTGTGTGTGTGTGTGTGTGTGTGTGTGTGTGTGTGTGTGTGTGTGTGTGTGTGTGCGCATGCGTGTGCGTGCGTGCGTGCGTGCGTGCGTGTGTGTGCGTGTGTGTGTGTGTGTGTGTGTGTGTGTGTGTGTGTGTGTGTGTGTCGTGTGGTGGAATTGAATGAGACAAAAAAAATAATGAAAATCTCACTTTTTAACATCAGGACTGGCATATATATTTGCTACCAGGCGGTATCTAGCTATTGTACGGAATAACATTCCCCAGTGATAGGCTGATATTCGTATATAGCAACCTTATCCAGTTTTCAAGAATAGCCCTGTGACGATGCGCACGGATAAACTACAACTCCCTATCGCCTCCACTGCATCATCCTGCATGCGCCGCAGTCAATCAGCTGTTGAGGCAACTGCTGACTACCTCAGTGGCACAAGGGTAGTTTGTCATATCTCAAAACCCAGACGAGGCAAACAGAAATAGCGTCCAAAAAGGTGAACGATAAAGGTAATTTCCATTGCAGAAAAGCGACACTTGAGTGTGCGTGTGTGTGTGCATGCCGTTTTCTTGTTTGTGTGGAGGACAGGACATTATATGGATTAAAGGGATTTCAAGACAAGGCAGCTTTATGTATTCTTGATCAACGCGGAGAATATGCGCTTGGATGGTGAAAATGTGGCAATATATTTGGGAAAGGGAGTAAATACCCACTGCATTGGGGGTTATTAGACTTCTTGGTGACCTTCAATGGAAAAAAGGCAGCGCTTCGAAGAGAAAACAATTGCTATCATCTTGGAAGTGCACTCGTCGTATATAAGCCTATCCGTTAGCCATTATATATACATATATCTGCCATACGAATAGGCGTTTATTAAATAGATTATTTATTAGTAAATTATATATATGCTATTGCATGTCATTGCTTGCTGGTATAAATTGTATAGATTGCATTGCATGTTAAAGATAATAAAATTGACTTGTTCAATGCGGCGGTATAGCATTGTACATTGTAATGCCATTGTTATACAATATCTATCTCTCTCTCCCCATGCATATCGTATAGCCAATAATGAGTATAGTGTAATAAGTGTATAGTTTACTACTTTCGCATGTGCTCATGATCAATTCTACCCGTGGTATAGGATATTTATTGTAGGTTAACTACTTTAAATAGGTCTATATATAGCCTGACTGCATATGGTTCAATTAAAGTGAAATAATAACAAAACAAAACGGATGCGAATTTTAAAGCGTAGGCCAATATTTGCATGATGCCACATAACAAGGCAGGCAGGCCAACATGAAATGTCTATATCATGTAAAAGTAAAATGACCACACACACACACACACACACACACATACACACACTGACACACACTACACACACACGCAGGGTGGAGCCTTCAGTTATAGCCTACTGCTGCTGGTCTTTCTTGGATATCGAATTTCTCATAAGCACCAGGCTATATAGCCTGTATTGGTACACTGCCGTTATGCAGCTTCCATTTAGATCAATACCTCTGGCAGACAGAGTGGACGGTGGAGTGGACACACATCTATATAGTTGCACGACTTGCAAATGAATGAAGAAGCCCCTATCAATTCTTTCTCGATATAATAAAGTGGCACCGGTGCGGTGTGGCGCACCGACAAGTGCGTCACTCACATAGCCTATACTATACTGCATGTCGTCGCCAAAGAGAGAAGTGAGGCGAATTACGCCGTAGTGTCACTGTTGTCAGCTGCTGTCAGTTTGTTGTTGGAAAGGATCTGACACCTTGTGTCTTCATGCGAGGCGGGTCAAGGAAGGAGGTATAGAAAGAAGAACGCATTTAACCTTGTCGAAGGACAGCTGTTGTTGTTTTTTGTGAGGGAGGAGGATCTTTCTTGGGCAAAAAAAGAATCTTTTTTTTCTTCTTTTCTTTTTTCACATTGCTGTTCGGAGAGTTCCTCTGCGTGTGTGTGCGTGTGCGTGCGTGTGCGTGTGTGCGTGTGTGTGTGTGTGTGTGTGTGTGTGTGCGTGTGTGTGTGTGAGAGGGGAAAAAACGAGACGTGGCGAATTCATGGTGAATATTATCGGTACCGTATGCTCCGCATATATATTCATCGTGTGTATAGCCTATAGCAGCCAGCATAGAGCAGAATGAGTTAAATAGAACAGCTTGTTTATGTTTATGACATTTATGAAGCACTTTAATAGGCTGATTGATCATTACACCCCCGGCTAAATGGGTTGCCTGCCTTGCAATTATACCTGCAGTCCTTATTATAATATTAAGGATCGCTATGTTCCATGAAGTTGTCTTCGTTCGTTCAACCAACCAACCCGGGCGATATATCCTCCTACACACATAACTCAACTCCTCTCTCTCCGTTTACTTTCCTCCATTTCAGCTCAACATCAAACCATGCAGGATGATTTACTGATGGACAAAAACAAAGCCCAGCCACATCATCATCATCAGCAGGATCCGACAGACGTAGTAGACCCTCCCTCCTCCTCTACCCCGACCCCCTCATCATCATCAGAAGAAGAAGCCCCTGCTTCATCGGAGGAGAGCCTGTCGACCACCGTGACCACCAACAACTACCAGGCAGCTTCATCAGCAGCAGCAGCGCCGAGCAGCAGCAGCAACAGAGAGAAAGTGCCGATGGAGTCACCGATCCTGCCGGGTTTGAGTTTTCATCAGCCGCAGCAGGAGACCGGTGGCACCCTCTCCCCGTCGTTTGGAAGCACTTGGTCCACCGGAGGAGGAGGAGGTGGAACCACCACGACAACGAACAACGCCGTGGTGGACGATAGCTTTTTCCAAGGAATACCGTCGGTGAACGGGACGATGCTTTTCCAGAACTTCCCCCACCACCACCACCACCACGTCAACGTCAACCCCGGCGGCGTGCAGTTCGGAGGTAATTTCTCGCCCCAGTCGATCGGCTTGGCTCAGTCTCAGCAGCAGCATCAACAGCAGCAGCAGCAACAAGCCGGGCAGCAGCAGCAGCAGCAGCCCCAGCAGCAGAGGAGATCCCCTGCCGTCAGCCCGGCCAACCAACAAGGCCCCTTCCCTGCTCAGAGGAACGCTTATCAGACCATCATGAACAGCAAGGGGGGGATCTCGTCTTCTTCCACCTCGTCGTCCGCTTGGAATAACCACCAGAACGCCGCGTGGAGCACGGCCGGCTCCAACCCCTGGAGCGGCCTGCAGGCAGGAAGGGACCCCCGGGGCGGGAGAGCCGTGGTGGGCGTCGGGGGGGTGCCCTCTCCGATGAACCCCATCTCCCCCATGAAAAATAAGCCCTATTCTAGCAACATTATAGCGCCCCCGAAATTCCCGAGAGCCGGTCCCCTCACCCCCAAGTCCTGGATGGAGGACAGCGGCTTTAGGACGGACAACAGCAACAATATACTGCCTTTTCAGGTAAACCTGAATGCCTCATAATCATAAATTTAACCGTTTAATACCTATAGCTATAGCCTATTATGCCGATGTATAGGCCTACAGCTGAATTGATGTGTTGATGGCAGGCTATGTATGGTAGCCTATAGGTGCTGGCTACTAGGTAGACTAATTGTTACACTACATCGAGAAAATGTTATTTTTTTATATCCACCATATGTGTTACTAAAAACCTTAATACTTGCTGTTGACGATGTTTTCAAAATCTTACAAATGAGCAGTATAGTAACTAGCAGCATAGGACATGACCTTCAGAGCCATTTTCAAATAGGTGGATGTTTCCTTCAATCATATACATTTGACATTATTATTACTACCAGAGCAAATTAATACAAATAAACATAAAGCTTCACTCGATAAGATACACACAGACTCAGTGGACTACTTGAGCGACACGACGACACACATTTCCAAACGTGATTAAAATCTACGCCAACAGCTGTCAACCAACACACTTTGATGTGCTGTCAAGTCGATTGACCAGGAAGTAATCAATAAATATGTATTATTTTATTAGTATGCACTGTATAACGAGTGGCATATTCAAAACACACAGGCCAAGTCTTATGTTCATGTACGAGCGGTTTTGCACGGTTTATTATTATTGCATTGCATGAAACGGTTAAATTTGCTTCTCTTGATGCCAGCTCACTCTCTCTCTCTCTCTCTCGCTCTCTCTCTCGGGGGGTTTAAAAGGACACGATGCTCTGCGTTGATTGGCTTGTTCTGCAAAAGTGGGCGTCTCGCTGTCATGATACCTTTAACCGATTAATAATAATGACCATTGACCAGTCGTGGAAAATGTACTCAATGTTTAAGTAAAAAAAAAGAAAACGTTTTTCTCTACAAGAAATTGTACATGTTTCTGACTCAATAAAGCAATACAAAAAAATGTTTAAAAAGTATCAATACTGCAATGTAGATGTACTCCGTTACAAATAGAAGTACAAAATGTACTCAAGTAAAGTACAAAATAAGTATCGGCATTAAAATGTACTTAAAGTACTAAAAGTAAAAGTACTACTCATATTGCAGAATGTCCCATTTCACAAGTTCAAAATGTGTACAAAATACGCACACACACACACACACACACACACACACACACACACACACACACACACACACACACACACACACACACACACACACACATTTGTAGAAGTACAAAATGTACTCAAGTAAAGCACAAAATAAGTATCGGCATCAAAATGTACTTAAAGTACTAAAAGTAAAAGTACTACTCATATTGCAGAATGTCCCATTTCACAAGTTCAAAATGTGTACAAAATACGCACACACACACACACACACACACACACACACACACACACACACACACACACACACACACACACACACACACACACACACACACACACACACACACACACACAGTCTCCATATGATTTCACATGATCAGTCATGTGTTTAGTTATATGTTTAGTCATGGACTGTATTCCTGAAAACAAACAAACTTAAAAAAAAGTAAGCTACCGTATACTAGTTTGAAAATGTACACCCTCTTAGGTCACCGGCTTAATAAAGAGCAGTATTGTTCAACCATTTAAAAGGAAGTCCTGGACTACGGCGTGTGAGCCAAAACATGAAACTTGCAGAGAGGACAGCATGTGCCAGGGAAACGCTGCCCTAGTAGCTAGTGCAGGGTGAAATTCCAGCCAGCTTGAAGCATATACCAAGCCCCCTTTTATTTTTCCTTTTTTTCCCTTTTTTTTGTGGAGATAATGATTGTGTGTGTCAGTCTGTCTCTCCCTTTACTACTCGGTTTCCTCTGGTGAGCCTCAATCTATTTTCTCTTGACTTGGCCATCGACTCACAGAGCTAGTTATTATCACCAGGACACAAGGTCAGAGGGCCACATGTCAGGCTGTATAGAGTGGCCTATTTATTTGCTGAAGTGAAACTCAGGCAAAATAGCTGAGCTGAGCAGGCCAGAGAAATGAAGTAAACCACCCTGACAACTGGTGCCAGGTGTATATCTGCTGTGGATTCTGTAGATCCCCACCCAAGATACTTTCAAAGTCGACAGATGAACACTGCATATTTTAACTGCCATGTGCTCTCGCATGTGCTTGTGCTCGCCTGTTGTTGGCTTCTGCTTAAAGTGCCAGGAATGTGCGGAATTCAACTTAGCATGTTCATGTGAGGCTTAGAAAACAAAGTCACATGAACGTCTCGGGAGACACCCTCATTTGACATGAAGGCGGAGGCGATTGTTGTGCACACTGCGGCGATCCCTATCACTTCATATCAGATGGGATGTAGGGAGTTTAGCTAGCTGAGTGACAGACAGGTTCTGCAGTCAAATGTAGTCCGATGGTTATGCAAAATGGCAGGAGCGCTGTCAAGGTTGAAGGCGTAAAAAGTATAATTTGCATTTTCAATGTGTCAGGAGTAACGTGCGTTTTTATGATTGCTTGTCTAATTTATTTTTTTAATTAACTTTTTGCATTGGATACGCTCTCTACACTAATACACACCCCTGTGAAATCTACATACATGTGACAAATTACGCTGTCGTTCTTAATTGAACAAAATATGCACTTTGCCAAGATGTTTTTTCTTTTAGCTGAGGCTGAAGCACACAAACTGATTATAGCTGTTCATAAACGAGAGCTTGTTTCTTCACTGCTGCTTACACTTTTAAACCAATGCTCAATTTTCACAGGCAATATTTAACAGATCAATCCAGGGTCGACTGCACTAACCTAAATATGACTTGCCCCTTGACTTACCCCTCTTGACTAAAAAAATTGAACAAATCAAACGCATTAAGCCTGCTCTCAATCATGTGCCTTTTCTCCTAAAATGCATTATCATTTTACGGGTCATAACGAAAGAGGAATTAAAGCACAGGCAGGCAGCCTTCAAGACGGGCTGATCTCAACCTGCAGTCCACATGCTGTGCCTCCTACATATGTGGTGTATTAACAACAGTCAAATGTGTAACAAGAAGGGGGCTGCATGGTTTATGGTGGGTACATAACGTGGTCGTCCTCAGGTGATTTCACCATGAGTGAGCCATCATCTCCCACCCTCCGACTGCGTTTATGCATGTGTGTCTGACAGGAGATGAGGGGGGGAGAATGAAAAGCTCAGCGTTTTAAGTGTTTGCCATTTGTACCAAGTGGGCAGATTTTTATCTATGCCGCACTGCCGGGTCCAGAGTGGGGGAATAACACTTTTGAATGCTCAGCCGAATGCACAACAATAGCCCTGGTGTGCAAACAATGTGGCCCCGACGAGGGCAATGGACACAGGACACAGCTGCCAAGGCTAGCACCTAGCTCTGGCTCTCATTGTCAGGCATGCCAGCTATACTTTCTCACAGTATTTACCTTTGGCCCAAATTACATTCTTTATTCATTCATTTGTCTACACTAGAGTTCCAAATATTTAATCAAAACCGTGAATATAATATAGCGGCGACATTGCATTGACTTTCTGTATCGACCCCTGGGTTCAAATGGACCTGTCTTGGCATCACAGAACCAGGAAATTGGTTGAGAGTGGTTCTGTAAATTACAGATTCAATTTCAAACGCATACCAAATGGAACTCAACCCTATAGGAACTTGTCACATTGAACCCCTTAGCACCCCTTCACAACCCAACTTAAAAAAAGAAGGGGAAAAAACAGTTGCATTGAAGAATTGGGCTCCAGGCAGCCAGCAAATGGAATACATTTAAGACTGTGTGTGTGTGTGTGTGTGTGTGTGTGTGTGTGTGTGTGTGTGTGTGTGTGTGTGTGTGTGTGTGTGTGTGTGTGTGTGTGTGTGTGTGGTTACTAGAAGTGAAGTGGTAAGGTGTTCCATATTACAATTGACAAGTTCCAAATAACGCTGACCACCACAATATTGACCGTTATCCTCCACATGCCTGATTTTGTGGTATGAATCTACAAGAAAAATAAAATCCAGTTCATTGAATGCAAGTGACATTTTGTCAAAAAAACAAGAGATGTCCCAGATGCTCACCCAATTTTTACTGAAATCATTGTCATCCCCCTGCAAGGCTGACACAGAACTAATCTAATTTAGCAAAGCTTGACTAATGTCTACTTTCAAGCTCCTAATTTGTATTGGCCTAGATTGGTTGAGGTTAGAGTGGCAGTTTGTTCCCGTCTGCTTAGCTGATGTAAGGGTGCTGTTGGTACACGCAGTGTGCTGGCTACACTGATCTGCCCTTGAGCAAGGTAACGGTAACCAACCAGAATTTCAACAACTAACGTTAAACGTACTGCATGTAATGCATATATTTTCCCATGGATGAAATTGATAAGGATCTTTTTCTTTAGGCATAATGGGGTTTGTATGAATGTCGTCTGTTGGTGATAACAAAAGTATGATTACTATATGATCTACCCAGTATGATCTACCCAGATCCCACTTTTTCCGTTATTTGCAAGCCTGTGATTTTGTTTGTAGCAAATGTTAAAAAGGGTATTGAAAAACAAAGAAAAGGTCCCGCACACTGTCCACTGTCAGACACTTGCCAAAATGTTGCTCTTTATTAGGTCGACGTTTCGGTCGATTAGACCTTCATCAGGACAGACGATTGCCCTACGCACCTGTCACTAGCCTTCTGAGGTGTGCATCGGCCTTTTGCTAAAAAAAAGTTTGTAGCAAATGTACCAGCTTCCCGACCTTTCCACTTAATTCCCCGTAGACATACTCATAGCATCAGCTCAGCTCCTGTTACACTTAAGGGAAAGATAGCTTTACTCTATACCTCACTATTTGATCTTCATTTACCCTCAACCACTGCTTATAAAACTCTTTGGGCCCAAGGCCTGGAGGAGGATAATCTCTGACGCAACCTGGGAAGCCATTATGGGTCGTGTTCATACTTCATATACTGTATGTGCGGTACATGTAAAAAGAAAACATCCACCAGGAGTGTACTGGACCACGGTCAGGTTAGCTAGGATTTATACCAACATGCGATAGATGCCACCAGGCTCCAGCTAATCCTTTTCATAATTATGTTTTTGACCTGTCCTTCCCCTACAGTCTTATTGGACTGTTTGGACATCTATATTTGACACTATTTCAGATGTGTTACGGTTGCCCATAGATCCATCCCCTATTATTTATTAATATATAATATTTAATATTTGGCATTCTTCCTGAGACCATTTCTCCGCATAAATATCAATCAGACTTTGTTGCTTTTGCGACTCTTCTGACAAGACATCTTATTCTGACGCACTGGAGGAAAAACAAAACATATCCACCCTCACATTCCCGCAGGATCTCTGAGATATGCTATATGTTTAAAAATTGGAAGAAAATAAATACACATGCGTGGTTCTATCTAAAAAAAAAAGCATGGAAGCCTTTTCTGTCACACGTTGACAATCTTGCACTTGTGCCCCCAACTGAACCCGATTGAGTCTGTAACCTACGTACAATATATGACAGTAGTCACTCTGTTGTGTAATAACCCATTGGTGCATGCCTACTTACCACCTCACTGATATGGAAGATTGCTTTCTAGAGTAGACCATGCCTATCTTAACTAAATGTGTTTAGACCGTGGACTGTTCTGTATCCTAATTTTATTGGAGTCAAGAGTTCAGTTACATTCTGTATTTATTTTCTCGTTTCATTTTCTCATTGCATTATTGTTTTGATCGAGTGTTTGATCGAGTTCAGCAGCAGGGAGCGAAAATGGGACAGTTCCTCTGACACATTTAATCCTCCCAGTGAAACCTGGATGAAAAGAAGCGGCTGGTGATGTCGCATCATGTATTGGAGGAGATACGTGGCTGTCTGCACTAGGGCTGCACGATATGGACCACATATCTGTATATCTCTGTATTTATGCCAAATATTGCAATATCGATACGATATACGATATTACCGTTAAAATGTCATATTCTATATCTTAAGTGATGCAACATTGAAAACGTATTATTAAAAAAATAACTGCAAAATAACAACAAGACAATATCACTCACGATATATCAACGATATATCGCGATACCGATGCCTTTTTGCGATACTGATATTGCGCATGTTCATACCTCGATAACGATATATTGTGCAGCCTGGGGCCTCATTCACACGTACCAAACACCAATCAAGCAAATGTTTGGTCGTTTTTTTGGGCCACCACAATGCTTTTCCAATGGGAGTCACATGGTTTGATCAAACATTTGTGTTTGATTGCTGATTGCTGGTGGTGTTCTGCCCCTCCCCCTCATCAAACAAAAATGTTTGGTCAAACCATGTGACTCCCATTGGAAAAGCATTGTGGTGGCCCAAAAAAACAACCACATTTGCTTGATTGGTGTTTGGTACGTGTGAATGAGGCCTTAGTCTACACCCTCCCCAAGTCCAACAAGTCAGGGTTGTCAATGACAGGGACTATATATAGGTCTACACATGAGGGGAATTGGCAATCACTTTAATGGGGCTCATTAAAAATCACATTCGTGTGAAGTGAGGGGCGACCACTGTGGTTGCCACATGACGTAACATGGGGTCATTAAAAGTCTATAGACTTGATTCTGTATGATTCTTGGGATAGTTTTGCCGTTTATTACAGAACATGTATTTGGTTATACTATAACTCCTGTATAAACCACAGTATACCTCAAAGGTGCCAAAGAAGTGCCAGCTGCCAACAAGGGAGCTGGCACTTCTTTGGCACCTTTGAGGTATACTGTGGTTTGTGACCATTATATAAATGCCATAATACGTGAGATGGGTGTTCTGTGCTGTGATTATGGGTGTGACAGATATTTATCTAAGCCACCCACTCACCAAAGAACCCATAATCACGGTTAAAGAACACCTTCTCAGGTATGTTTTGCGCCATCTATTCATCACCAGAATAACTCAATCCGCTTTCTGTTTCTTCTTGTTGTGTTGCAGGACCGGAATCGGCCCTTTGATGCATTTAGCTTGCACTCTTTGGAGAATTCCTTAATGGATATGATAAGGACTGACCACGACAAAGGTAAACTACACCCTGTCGGTGGCCCACCAATGACAATCGCTGATATTATATGGAGGAATCATTTTGCAGGTTAGGAATATTATTTATATGTCCACACTTATTTGGGTTGTTATGGCTTCATGGGTGCATCATCTCTTGGTACTTTTGCTCTATTTGCCCCCTCTAGCACCAATACAGTATGGATCACAATTCTATGCAACGTAAAATCAGTAATTAACCTTGGCCTTACCTGCAAAATCTTTTATAATGTTACTGGGCGTGCGTGCGTGCGTGCGTGCGTGCGTGCGTGCACTAGTCTAGTGTGATTTTAATTGTCAACTTGCATGTATTTACCTCTGTAATTTCTCTCTTGCCTTCTGCTAAATTGAAGTGAAGTGCTGTGATAATGACATGTCTTGTTGTTTATATTAACTGGACCAGTATGATGTTATGAATGCTGAGTGATTATTGTCTGCTGTATTGCATTTCAATATACTACCCATTTAGGACGGGAACCCTTTTTGGGGGTTTTACCTGTCAAGACGGGAACCCCTTTTTGGATTAGTAGCTATGTACAGTATAGCAAAATACGTTTTTCAGAAATCTTTTTAGAAGGATTTCTTTTAGAATCAGCCTCAGTCCTAAATGGGTTAAAACGAATGCAATGACAACATACTGATGTAACCCTACCCCAGTAGTGGTACAATTTATCCCTAAACTAGTCCTGGTCATCTGTGTGTGTGTGTGTGTGTGTGTGTGTGTGTGTGTGTGTGTGTGTGTGTGTGTGTGTGTGTGTGTGTGTGTGTGTGTGTGTGTGTGTGTGTGTGTGTGTGTGTGTGTGACTTATAGCATGTTACGTAGACCGCACTAGAATTGCATTGTATGTAGTCATAGCACTTTATAGTACATACTACATAATTATGTAATAGTATAGTATATATAGTTTTATTAGATACTCCACTGGTACGTTCTTAGCTTACGCATATTTCATGTATGTGATGTATGCCATGCTTTTTGTTATTGCTTAATGTAAATTGCTCTGGATTAAGAGCGTCTGCTAAATGCCTAAATTGTAGGTGTGTGTGTGTGTGTGTGTGTGTGTGTGTGTGTGTGTGTGTGTGTGTGTGTGTGTGTGTGTGTGGGGACTGGCAAGCACAGATGTAGCACCTTTTGAATCCTTATTTGTAAGCTGTACTCGAGGACAATGGAGGGTTTCAGCAATGATGAGTAATGGAAATCTTTCTTCACACCACTTTTCGAGGCCATCCAGTCAGTGTATGTCGGACCTCTTAAGCTAATATTTTGCCCATATAGGTCACGTGCCTGTTGTAAAAATGTTGGATCCAGTTGGCCAAAACGCACCCCTGTCAGGTCGGCTGTTGTTTTTACAGTCACTCAACAATGGAAAGGCTGGGTTTAGGGAGAAGCAGCCAAGGGGGGTATAGAATGAACAGAGCCCTGTTGCTTTCTCATGCGTAGGGTCTGTTTTTCCAGTCGTGTGTACAGAGGGCATTGTTTTAAACAGAAAAAAAGGTCATTCTAGTCAGGCCCAAAGAGGGGCCTGACCAGACCAGTGAAACCTTTGCCATTGGGTTGTAGAGTGGCGGATAGAGGAAGGAAAAGGTGTAGATAACAAAAGAGGGATGGTGAAAAGGTGGGAAAAGGGGCTGGCTTGGGTCTACATTCCTACCTAGCCCCTCCTCAGTGGGGCGGCAGTGGCACAGGGGTAGAGTGGCCAGTAGATCGGCTGGATGGCAACAGTCCGATCCCAGGCTCCCCCACAGTCAGTGTCAAACTGTCCTTGAGCAAGACACTGACTGAACCCCTAATTGCTCCTGATGTGCAGGTTGGTGCCTTGCATGGTTTCCTCTGCCATCGGTGTATGGATGTGTGCGTGAATATACTCATCATGTAAAGTCTTCTACTGAAATTTCCTTTCAGTATTTTTTTTCATGTATTTTTTATTGATAAAAAGACAAAGACAAAAATACAAAAACCAAAAAAACCAAAAGCAAGGGACAAAAAAAGGAAACAAAACAAAAACAAGGCTGTATTTTTCACATTACAGGATACATTCATTGAAATCCTCATACATTATCCATAGGCTGAAAGAAGAGATTCCACTTTTCCCACTTTTTATAGAACTTATCCTCTTGTAGTCTAAGTATGAATGTTAATTTTTCCATGACATACAGTTCCTCAGTAATGTCCATCCAATGTTCTTTCGTTGGTGGGTCCTGTTGGTACCAGCGTTGTGTGATCGCTTTCTTACTTGTTGCTAAGAGGATCTTAATTAAAGTATCAGTAAAGTATTTATCGATTGAGCATGCCACAGCCCAGGTTCCACTCTGCTCTCCAGTCAGTCCTAGAAGTCAATCAGCTTACCTTGGGCCTGGCCTTCATTCCAGTCCTTGGTTTTTCCTATGCCCAGCTTTTGTCTGTGTGTACCACGGAAATGATTTGATTGGCTGAGCACAGAATGTGATGTATCATGTGTGATCATGTGTGATTTTTGCCAATGACGTTTTGCCATAAGATAATTACCTCTTGTCATTTCCAGGTGGCCTCCCATAGTAACCAACTGGACTAGCAGGCAAAGCAATGCATGTTCCCCAAACAAATGAGCCCTGCCCACCAATGTTCCATCACAGACATTTCTTGCATACTTCTCATTGTGACCAGAATAGTTGTTCTTCCTCGAGTGTTTTACGAGTTCTTCCTTGTTTGTGCTTTTTTCCGCTCTCTTACTTGTTTGTATTGTTGTGTGCAGACTTGCGAATGGCTCATCCCTCAGTCTTGGTTCAGACAGGGAGATGGGCAGGGATCTTCTTTAGATTCAATTTGTTTTCCTCGGTTTGTTTAGGCTTTAAGGAGGAGTTGGTTGAAAGTGTGTTGATGGTGTGGGTATGCGTTGTGTGACCAGACTTGAGAATTGCTGGGGTCCCTCAGGCTTGGTTCAGACAAGACAGATGGGCAGGGATCTTTAAGATTCAACTTGTTTTCCTCTGTTTATTTAGGGAGTAGTTGGTTGAAACTTGAACGTGTGGGTATGTGGTGGTGGGGGGTGTGACACTTAATTTTCGCAATCCTCTCCTAAATACTCATTAATCCAGTCGGAATGGTATGCCCAGGGAACCGCTGCGTTGTTTTGCAGGGGGGCAGAGGGGGTGGAGGGGGGCTCAGTATCCTAAACAAACAGGCTCTTTCTGCTGTGCCAAACACTGGGAGTGCACGGAGTCTCTGAACTGGGTCAGCTGAGCTCACGTGTGTAGACTGACTGTTAGCACCCACCCATTCCCACCTCGTGCGCACACATGTACACACACACACACACGTGTGCATGCAGGCATGCACATGCGTAAAGGACATGCGTGTGCAATGCAATGCACACACACGCACACGCGCGCACACACACACACACACACACACACACACACACACACACACACACACACACACACACACACACACACACACACACACACACACACACACACACACACACACACACACACACACACACACACACACACACACACACACACACACACACAAACACACACACAAACACACACACGGCACATATACAAATAGTTTCTGACATGCAAATCAACTGTGACATGTCGTACAAAGAGCTTTCATCTAACACTCTTGTCAGGCTGTCACAGGTTCCTTGCCAAGTGTTTTCTCAGCTTTTATAGCAGCCAAACAGTCACTGCTCTGTTTCATCACCGCACAACCACTTCCTTACATGCGGCAGTCTCTTGACGGTGACATTAAATCACCAGGACCCTCAAAGGGTGAAGATTAGGTCCCCGCGTTAAGGACTCCATGGTTGAACTCACCCCAACCTTTCGTCCTTATAGTCTTATTTTCACAGTTCCACATGTGCACCGTCCGTCCGTCATCTGGTCTGTCACACATGATCTCCCCCAATCGTCCATTACACATTCCATTGCATTGTCTCTTTATCTGTAAAACGGGTATTTATCACGGTTGAAACTTCATTTTTAGAATTTTGGGCTTTTTTGCCTCTATTGATATACAGTAGCTTGACAGGAAACAGGGAGAGAGATGGGGGGGAAGACACACAGCAAAGATCATCGGGATCGGGACTCGAACCCGCAACACACTGTCATGCTGGGTTACCAGCCAAGGTGCCTGGACCCAGGCCAATTAACTTGATTTTTAATCACCTGAAATTGAGCAGTACAGTTTCCTGTAAGCTGCAACAACTGTTCTAAGAAAGCTAATGTCTCCTCAATTCTCATGGCAGGTTTAAGCTGTGAAGTCGGTGGTCGACGGACAGCAAGTGGTGATGGTATTTGCCTTTGGGCTTGTTGACAGGAACATCGGTCAGTGGATTAAAGTTGACGAGCACGCTTTTTTATCAGGTGGAAAACTTGAAATGCCAGCACTGCACATGTCAGAGGCAGATTAGACAAGGGTGGTTAAACCTTAGAAGTCTAGGTTGCGATCATTTCTCTAGAATCTCTCAAAAACCAAACCATTGGCTGGGTGTAAAATAAAATAAATTGTCTTTTAAAATCATAACCCCAAGTTAAGTTTGGGGATATGCATTAATTAACATCTACAGTAAGATTATGGTTGTGATGACGAGAGCACGGATTAAAGCTCTCAGTCGCCAAGGACTGATTTCAGTCATGTGGATTCCATAGAAGCCAGCCTGTCTTCTATGGAAGCATGTTGGCCAATGAAAATATCTGATTTACATGCGCGCAGCCGTTCACTTCCTTGTTTACCGCCCTGACAAAACTGTCTATTCTCTCTGAATCTATACGTCGCTCTGCATGGTTTTGATCAGAACGGTGATGTTCTGTCCACATCTCTGACTTAACCAAGCATCTCGTTTGGAATATTAACGCTTCTAAAGAGAGATCAGATGTGACGATGTAATAATGGAAAATTATGCCTCCCGGTTTGGGGGGGAAATGGAAGGCGGGTCTTTTCAGAGTAAAATCTGCCTCATCTGCTGGGCACTCTAGCGCCTTTATTTTGAAAAAATCCGGCGCAATTTAGTGTAAAGATTAGAGCATTTGAAGTGGTCAAACTCACAATATGTTCAGAAGCGTCTTCCATAAAATCTTACTAGTCTGGGATATTTCATATAAAAGCAAAGGCTAGCCTCAGTCTGTGATTTCTTCACCTGGTTGGCAGTACAGTATATGTATGTAGGCTAGTACAGCAGGAGCAATATTACTAAAACATCATAATGTTACGTCTTGTGTGTGTTAAAACACATTCCGTATAAATAACATGTCACGCAGACTGCCGGTGTTTACAGTTAACTTTGAAGTGTCAACGCGTTGTAATTCTACCTCCTTATGATGAAAATCCGCTTGAAAATAGTCCCATGATTTGCTATTGAGCCGACACATAAGCCACTTCCGCGATCCCACTCACAGACAAAGAGCAAAGCGGGCTAAGATAGTCTATACCCCTTCGTTCACTTTGAATTGGACTCAGTTTCCCAGAAGCCCTTGCAAGCAATCGAAAACACCCAACCTATTTTCTGTTGACTGATATTGTCCTTCTAATACGTGAGGGGGGCGTGGTTTTTCATTTACTGTTTTCATTTATTTAAAAAAGTTATTTTTTCATTTTCTGAGCGGCACTGGAGGAGGTTCTTTTCCAAAATAATTATTAAAAATGACTGAAAACAGTAAATGAAAAAACACGGCCCCTCACCTATTTGGATGGTACCAGTCAACAGAAAAAAGGTTGGGTGTTTTCGATGAATCTATCATGGTTAAAATTGAGTTTGAGTTTGTATAGGAAGTGGGCGGGGCAGATACAATGAATATCAAATATCTAATAACTGAATCAAGTAACTTGAAAACTGTCTGGGGTGTTCATGACATACGCCTGAGTAGACAATAAAATGACCAAAAGTTTTTTTTTAAAGTGAAATATCCCTTGAATTGGTGAGGAAACAATGCTAGTGTGTGGTTTCACAAATCGTACATTAGGACTTGGTCATACAAACATTTTCAGTCATGAGATTTGATTTTGCTTTCATCCATGTGAGAGTCATGTGAAACGTTTGTCTGACAAAGTTGAGTCTGGCCAGACAGAAACAGGAACAACACTGCATGTTTGGAGGAGGAGGAGGAGGAGGAGGAGGAGGAGAGACAAAGGTCAGTGTAGACCGTAGACTCTTTGCTTGTGCCCAGGGTCAGAAAGTGGCCAAGGTGGCTTGACTTGGAGGTGAAAGGTCAATCCCCCAAAAAAACAGCCGGTTGTGCTTGAGGGTGCCTGACTCTGAGACTCTGACCCACTGGACTTGACCTCTGTGACCTGTAGACACGTGCCTGTTGTTAACGACTCCTGAGGTGATCATCAACAGCCCAAAGATGCCCGGTCTGTACTTTAAACAGTTACTAATGACTTGGAAAAGATAAGGCTGTGTGTTTGTTGGCAGTGTGAAAGGTTAAATCACACCCTGCTAAGGTGAAGAGACTGTTTGTTATGGTGGTAAAACTAGGACTCCTGATCCATGTCCAGCTCAAAAGAACAAGTCGGGACTTGTTTTGTCACTGAAAAAAAAACACAGTTTGTCAGCCAAGATATGTTATTCATAACATAACAGCCCTGTTGGGGTTCAGGCTATATTGAAATTTGAAAATAAAAGCCTTTAAAATGTATGACGATAGCAGATTCTTTTAGCTATATTTATTATTACCAGCCCACAGTGCGTGGTCAATCCACTTTGGCCTCATTTCTCTTACAGTATAAAAATGTGTCAACCTACTAATATTTGAGTGTGTTCTGGCTCTTGACGGGTCAGCACTGGGAGTGTGTCCTGTTTATCCTAAGGTCCGGTGGCAAATACAGACACAGAGATTACCAAATACCCCAAAACTTTGCATCTATTAAATCATTCTGCAGTACAATGAAAGGCAGTATACTCAGTGATACAGATTAGCCTCAGACTGGCATAATTTTATTGACTACACGGAGGTATTCTCCTGAAATGAATAAGAACAGCAAATGAATATGAATACAAAATACCAGCCTGATATTTCACGAGTCAACTGCGTTGATTCGCTCCACAGCAGGCTGTGTGAGGGCGCCCTAGGAAGCAGTTGGTCAACTGGAGAATTCTGCCGTTCTTATCTCTTACCATTCGTTATATCAAAGCAGCGTTGGCATTTGACCTTGTGTTACAAGTCGCTGCAGTACACTTTTATAAGTAATGGTACTTACTTAAAAGGGTCTATTTTATCCCAACACTCTGCACGACCATTCAATTCTATTGAGTTTGCGTTAGTTTTTAATATAATTGTTACATGTCTGCCAGATATGAACTTTGGCTCACATACTGTCATAAATAATGTCATCCTGGGCTGGGCTCTTAGGCAGAGCTTGTGACGAATTAGAAGTAGGCCACACAGAAAGATAGGAACACAACAAGGCTATTCCCCTGACCAGGTTCTGTAATAAACTGCTCTGCCCTGCCTGTCTCACTCAGTATTAATGCACTGGGCTTGTGAAAACACACTGCTCCTCTTGTGGGTGTACGGTATCTTATTGCTACAGCAGTGTTGATAATTGAAGTTTTTTGAGCGGTGCACACTGCTCCAATGACTCGCTTCGTGTGTCCCTATGTCCGTACAGTATGTAGCGTTTGGAGTAGGAACAACTGCAGACCTGCTGTGGCACTGTTTTTAGTATTGAATTTTCTTTTTTAAATTTCTTACAAAAAAAACTATATATATAACTTTTTTTCGCCCCCCGTTACACCCAGAGGTCGTCAATTCTAGTAAGCCAATGTTAACTGTGCTCGACTCCAAAGTCACCGCTCACTTCATATTATGGTGTGATTTTTACAGTAGCAGCCAGCTAGAGTGTGACATTCTGGGGTTGGAATTGGCTTTGTCTGCAGGGATAACATTTCCAAACCTCTCCGCTGGCACGCCTGCCCTCCTCTCATAATCGAGGCTGCTTTTTTCTTCTTCCACCTCCACAGTACAGTTTTGGGGCAGCTTTAATACTGTATGTGCTGTAATGTGGAACATAGGGAGAGAAACGTGGCCTGGGCAGAGTCATGGAGAGCTCCCTCCAGGTGTGAAGCCTTCCTTCATCCATGATCGGGAGATCTAGTAAAAGTTTAACCACTTCATGCTTTAACTCTGATGAAATGTGCACTCCTCTTTCCCATCATCATGTATCTTAGAATTGCATTATGTGGTGTATTTAAGCACTAATGCATATGATAGAGGCCATGTTATATTGCCACAGGTGGTGTTGGAACAACGTGAATCGCCACAATTTATACCCACAGTATAAGTAAGGGATAATGTCTGGCTAGGTGGTCATTGTTGGGAGATAATTCACTCCGCTTCGCGTCGGTGGTTAATCACACTGAAGGTGAATTATCTTCCAACAATGACCACCTAGCCAGACATTATCCCGCTTATTACACGGCTAGTTCACAAATTAATAAACTGACACAAAAGTGACAACAAAACTAAAGTATTTCCTTGATTACGGTAATGAAAGTATTCCAAGTTGGCCCCGCAGAGGCAATTAACGAGTCGCCTCGGAAACAAGGAAGTGAGCGTTGATCAAATGGAATCACATTTCGGGTAGAGCATCGTCCATTTCTCGCTTCAAATGTTTTCAAAAACATTCTTGAAAGCATGTTGTTTAGTTAAATGACATTGTGTGTTAGTTCACATGGCTGTCATGTTGGGTACAGCATAAAGTCCAAGCAGTGCAGCAGCTGCAGCCAGGTGCTCCGAGCCTTTGATTACACAGTGGTCTGTTATAGAGCGGAGCGGTCATTATCCAGAAATAACACACCGCTGAATTTGGCGATTGACCAATCAGAATGAAGCATTCAACCAAGCTGTGTAATAATATAATATATTATATATATTATATATTATAATATATAGTCATTAGCAACAAAAGTGGGTTGTTGGTATGATGACGGAGGGGAACTTAAGTGCATTCCAGTGGATAGTCCAGTTCGACCATGCTTTAGTATTCTCTTAAACATACATTATTGCACAATGTTGGTCATCTTTTAAACTAGCCATTTGAAAAAGAAAATCATTTTGAATTATTTGAAGTGAAAACATTTGCTGGAGTAGAGCTACTCAGTGTGGCAAGAAGGTCAAGACAACATTCAGTATCATTTTGTTTAGTTACTTCCCACCCAATAAAAAAACATATAATTCTATATAATTTAATCCCTCGCCTAGACCTTTTGCAGCCTCCTAAAAGGGCATCTTGGCTCTCCAGTTTAAGCGAGCATGGCTTCAGGTTACAGTATATGTTGAGAAAAGGCAGGCCTCTCCATCCACCAGTCTCCACCACCATATAAAACCAGATTTTATTGTGCAGTGGTCACATTGAGACCATTTGCCAGTCTGCAAACGATCAGACGCGCCGTGAACGCAGACACTGAGGGAAAGTGAATGGCATGTCTTCTCTGGAGGCCAAGCCTCCACAGTGATCACAGAGAAGGTTTAGAATAGCCTCCTCGGCAGCCTCCAGTTGAGGAAATGTCACTATAGAGAAAAGCAGCAGAAGCAAAGCACGCCACCCTGCCTGGCCCCACAGGCCAGGCCACACTGCTGAACCCTGGAGGGAAGCAGATGGCACAAGCCCCACAGCTATATCTGAAGAGCTATTTTAAGGCTGCTGCTTTCGGGATGGCAACTGTCTCCCTCCGTCACTAAGGGCTGATTTAGATGCAAAGACAATCGCAGGACCACAGCTATTTACATGATAGTGGTGTGTTGCTTCCGTTAATTCCCCCCCAGCCCCCCCCTTCTTAGATCTTGAACCCTATTCATTATATGGGTAGCTTGTTTAGCCCTGCCGGAGACAGAGCTCTTAGGGATAAGTATGTCTGTATGTCCATCCAACACTTTACTCCAAAACAAGATAACTGGCCTAGCGGTCCGGGAACCTAGGCTGCAGCGTGTCACGGGTTCGACTCCCGATCCCGACGAGCTTCCCCCCCCATCTCTCTACCCCCCCCGCCCCTTGTACTGTCAGCTTACTGTAAATATCAAATAAAAAGGCAGAAAAAGCCCCAAAAATATCAAAACAAGGTAACAGTCTGGATTACCATGATATGTTCTCTTTACATTCATGAATTTGGTGAGTCCATGGCCTTTCCTAGCACCATGCTAAGGCCAAAATGTCCATACAAGCTTCAAAATATAATGGCTGCATTGCCATAAAATCAGCTGAGAGTATTCATGCCGCCGGGAAAAATAACTGTATGTTACTCCTTAAGTGAATATGCAATAAACCAGTTTGGTGCCGTTTGGAGTAAGCATTAGCATGGCCTTTATGGGTTGTTAGTGGGCTAGCCCCTAGACTCTCTTAGTCTTGTTTCTTATAAGATTATTCTAGAACACAAATCTTGTGAATAGGGTATAAGGTTTGAGCCCTGGCCTGTACCCTATGCTCATAGTTATCTGTAATGTGAGAAACAAAGCTCACATTAATATGGTTGCATTAGTTATATGGCCATCTGGATCAAGAATTCACTAAAAGACTGTACAATATTTGTTAGACACATTGTCCAATAATAAGTAATACGTTTGTGAGGATTTTCTACTGAAGTAGTTGAGTGAGTAATTCTGGTGGAGAAAAGCTGGCTTGGATGAGGATGAAAATTGGGAGGTGGGTGAGAAACAAGAACAAATGATTGGATCCAGCAATTTCCACCGCGTCAATAAATTCTCAGTTAGCACTCCTACAGGACACGGGGGAACTGGTGGTTTCTACAGAGTCAAGCTATTCTGGCCTGGCCTGGCCTGACCCAATAAAGGACTCGGTCAACTCATAACGGCCATCTGGGAACAACAGAGAGAGATACTAGGCTACAGGGTGACACTGAAACATTGTCACGTGTGTGTGTGTGTGTGTGTGTGTGTGTGTGTGTGTGTGTGTGTGTGTGTGTGTGTGTGTGTGTGTGTGTGTGTGTGTGTGTGTGTGTGTGTGTGTGTGTGTGTGTGTGTGTGTGTGTGTGTGTGTGTGTGTGTGTGTGTGTGTGTGTGTGTGTGTGTGTGTGTGTGTACGCACCTCTGTTGGCTCTGTATATTTGTGTACAGCCCTTGCTTGCGTTGCGTCTATCTCTCTACCCCTAAGCCCCACTGTTCCCTGGATTATTGCTGGCTGAGAGGAATGAGGAAATCAACATCTGTTGAGCTGTAGAGCCCCAGCCCCCCCCCCCCCCCCCCCCCCCCTCTTCTAACCGCTAGTTCCACTGTTGTTTGTATGAGAGGAGGATCGAGGCCCCCTCCCGCGTCAGCAATCTGTCTAGTTTTGAAATTTTTGTCATGTCATGTTCTTAGTTTGCAGCTTGCCACACACATGCACACACGCACGCACGCACACACACGCACACACGCACACACACCAAAAAAAAGAACAGCCTCCTTGTCTCTCCCAGTTACAGTTGATGCTATATATAGGCATACAACACAGCAGTGTGGTAACTAAGACATGGTGTCTATCCCAGACACCTGCCCCTGACTGTGGCTGTTGAGTCATTGCACTGGAGGATGAGTTAGCTGACCAAAGCTGTGTCTGGGTGAACCCAACTTTTGTTAGCTTTTGTTAAGGACTGTTGGGTAATGAATGTGAAATGTATTCCACTGATGTGTGTTAGTGGTTGGTTGCTCAAAATAATATACAGCAGTGGTTTTCAACCAGTGGTGCGGGGACCACCAGTGGTCCTTGAGGCAGTTCCGGGTGGCCAGTATACCTGACGAAGGACCACCAGTGGTCCTCGAGGCAGGTCCAGGTGGCCAGTATACCTGACGAAGGACCACCAGTGGTCCTTGAGGCAGTTCCAGGCGGCCAGTATACCTGACGAAGGACCACCAGTGGTCCTTGATGCAGTTCCAGGTGGCCAGTATACCTGACGAAGGCCACAGAGGCCCAAACGTTGTGTGGTTTTCTTCCGCTCTGGTAAATAAGGTTTTTGGGGAGCTTTTAAAACGGTGTGCAGTCTTCTTCCTTCTGTTGCAGTTCCAGGTTGTCCCCAGCTAAATGATGGAGTTGGTAACCAAATGGACCCTTATAGATCTTTAACTCTTGAGAGTGTGAAATGACACCAAATGGTTTCATTTTACACTCTCAAGAGTAAAATTATTGTTAAACATCTTTATTACTTAGTTTAGAAGTCTGCACAATTAGATAATGTAGAATAATTGTTAATTTGATCAACGTTTCCATGTTATCTCTCCTAATCAATACAGCATGGAATTGTGGACAAAATCGGCTAAAGGTTTAGGTCTGAGAGGCTAAATGTCATCAAATGGTGGTCTGTGGCTCAAATGCAGAATAAATAATGGGCCTTGATCTAAAAAGGGTTGAAAACCACTGATATTCATGACAGATGATATTGATATTATACTGATATTCATGCAGAGCTGCTTATAGTTGCCCTGTGTTTGTTTAAAAGCCACGTCAGACATATTTCTCAAAGCAGGGCCCTGTAGAATGTTTAGTTGTCAAGATTGGCAGGTTGGCACTAGTTTGTCCTCCAACTATAGGTAGGACTTTTGCATCCTGGATTCCTGGCACAAGTTAGTTCTCTGCTTATTTATTTGTATGGGTAGGATCTAGATGGCGGAGACTGGGGCACCAGGAATTACTTATTTGGTGAAGAGCATATAGGCTGGGCGGCTGTGGCTCAGGAGGTCGAGAAGGTCGTCCAATGATCAATGGGTCGGCGGTTCGAATCCCGGCTCCTCCTGTCCACATGTCGAAGTGTCCTTGGGCAAGACACTGAACCCTACATTGCCTCCAATGAGTCGGTCGGTGTGAGCTTGCCACCATTGGTGTGTGAATGTGGGAAGTGAGGACGCTGGCGTCGACTGTTCGCCGCTTCACCTCCCAATGTATGAATGAATGAACCATTGTAAAGCGCTTTGAGCACTTGGAAAAGCGCTATAAAAATGCAATTCATTATTATTATTATTATTATTCTAGGCCAGCGGGCGACAGTGACTCAGAGGTAGAGTGGCCAGTAGAGAGTGGCCGGATGGGAAAACCGTGAGGTTCCCAGTTCGATCCCAGGCTCCTCCAGTGTCCGAAGTGTGCTTGAGCAAGACGCTGAACATCTAATTGCTACCGATGTGCAGGCTGGTGCCTTGCATGGTTTCACAATCTATGTAAAGCACTTTAGATAAAAGTGCTATATAAATGCACCATTTACCATTTGCCAACACCTCTAGGATGTAAAACAACAGACATGGCTTTGTGATGTGCACACAAAATCCTCACTCGTTTATGTATGTATGTATGTATGTGTTGAGACTGAATTAATGAATGGACAGATTACAAAAAATCATTCATCTTAAACATTTCCTGTTAGCTCGCATTTTGTCTACAATGCTTCAAACGTGTTCTCTGTTCTATGTCTTCCACCCTTTGCGAATCAACGTAATGTTCTCTGTTGCAGGACGTATGGGCCTGAACTTTCACCACCCTGGAGCAGATCACATCATGCCACTGAATAGTAAGTTCAGTTTCATTGTAATAGCACAATCCTTGAGCATGTATGTTTTTGATTGCTTCAGCTTTACAGGTCAAGCCAGGTTTATAGTCTTTCTAACTTCAAAATAAAATATCCCGTGCCATGCATCCGGCTGGCAAGGAAGCGACGGCGCCGGAGTTCAATGGTGTCAGAAAATGTGTTAAAAGGCTTCCCATGCTAACGCATAGTGGGCACCGATGCCCACCCTTTGCAAAGCTTCAGATTCCCTGCCAAGTTTGGCCCCCACTGACCGACACCATAAATAACCCCCCGACGCAGACCTTAAGCAAAGGGAGAACACAGCTGACCCTTGAATGGCACTTCTAAAAATACACCCCGACCTGTAAGACAAGATTTCTCTCCGCTGTTCGTCAGGCCAGCAGATGACAAACAGCCACAGAGAGAGAGAGAGAGAGAGGGAGGCTGTGCTCACAGGGTTGAGCTTGGTAAACTCTACTGGCTTCTCACTTCTGTCTGGTGAGGCTAATTAACCACAAAGATGTGTAGACTAGAGAGTGCCGCCAATGAGGGGGCAGAAAACAGCACGGCCACGTGACCCATGCAGGGCTCGAGAGTGACAAGCTGGAGTTTTAAATACATTGTTTTCAATGAGGGCGGCGCAAATATCAGCAATGTTATGCATGTGTGCAACATGACAAATGTTTTAAAGTATTGTGCAGTGACAACTAAAGTCTCTGTAATGTAGACCAGTCATTAGTCCGACATTGACATCTCTAACCCTAACCTAAACATAACCGCAAGCATGGGAGCAGCGCAGTTCGAGCGGTATAGTCCGACCATTGTTTCCGCATGTCGGTCTGTTGGCGCCTGGCGAGTCTAGTCTTAATACGCATCCCACTAAAAAACTATCTAAAATAAAGTGATTTAAGATCATTAAAGCTGGGCTGTTGCCTTTCATTCACTGAAGTAACTGAAAGGCAGTATTCTCGCGGGCAGTACGTATTCTTATGATACTGCCCAACTCATAGACGGAGAGGCACCCAGCTGTAGCATTGCAGAAACTCTTAATGTGTGCTTTCGAGACGTCAATATAATTATATTGTTTGCAAATCAGAACACAAGGTAACCGAAAATAAGGTGTGATTTGTCTTCTTTCGCTTGTCTAAATCGATTATTTTTTACAAAGGTCACAATCATTAAAACATTAAGTTGGTTCATGCCTTGTCTACTCGACTCCCATAGAGTCCAGTGCATTCCGTGAACTTCCGGTCCAGAGCTTTGTCACTATTAAGCTCCCCATAGCCGCCCGGAGCCTCCGTTGGACTGGCCCCATGAAGTGAACGGGGTTGTCGCATCTAAATAGCTCTGGTTAACCATAATGTAGGTCTGGGAGACATTGTGTACCCACCAAGTCCACCAATGAAGTAGTATCATAAAGTACCATAAATGCATATTATAATTTTATGCTTTGGCAAAAAAAACAATTTGTGCATTTTCAACTGAAAAAAAGTGTTGACTTGAGTTGCAATAATTAGGTTTAACCATCACAGAAGCAGTGAAGCAGGCACTTGAGGCTGTATCTACGTATTTATCAGTACTAAATCTCAATGGAGGATTGCGGCTATCAGGAACAGATGCTTGATAATCATCATCACACATCTGCTATGCAGTATGCGTTCCTCTTTCAGTTATCTGAACTCGCCATGTTTGATCTTCCAATGTCGAGGAGGAGAGGGGGAATGAGGGAGAGTAGTGTGGAGGATCCCAACCCTTCCTCGTTTGTCGGTTGGCTGCTGTCACATTTTATCTCAGTTTGGTCTTTTCACCGTTTAAACCCCCTGCCCCCCCGAGTGTTCTCAGATTGACGCTAAACTATCTCGTCGTGGGATTTACGTTCAAGCAGGCACAGATCTTAGTACCTACATCTCTGAAGTCTGTCACAGTTGGCTCTCTCAGCCGTAGCTCACGGTGTGTTTGCACGTGCAGCAAAAGCTTTGATTTCATCTTTAAGGGCTTTCCTTAATATTTCACTTTCATCTCGCCCCGTTGACTTTGAAGCTCTCAAACTCTGTAGTCAGCGAGAGGTCCATCCATGTTGAGAGGTCTGTGTTCTCTGAGAGAGATGAGGGTGTAGCAGTAGCCATGTGTTTATGTGAGAGGTCTGTGTTCTCTGAGAGAGATGAGGGTGTAGCAGTAGCCATGTGTTTATGTGGGTTGAGAGGTCTGTGTTCTCTGAGAGAGATGAGGGTGTAGCAGTAGCCATGTGTTTATGTGGGTTGAGAGGTCTGTGTTCTCTGAGAGAGATGAGGGTGTAGCAGTAGCCATGTGTGTATGTGGGTGAAGGTGTCCTCTAGGTGTAGCAGTAGCCATGTGTTTATGTGGGTGAAGGTGTCCTCTAGGTGTAGCAGTAGCCATGTGTGTATGTGGGTGAAGGTGTCCTCTATAGGCCAGTGGTTCCCAAACTGTTTAGCCTGTTACCCACAAGAGAAATTAGACGTTTGGCTGGCACCCAAACTAGTGAAAATAGCAGATCTGCAAGCTCACCACGCGGTGCTTTGGAAACAAAACAAAAAAACACACCCGTCTTATCATCGTACATCATCATGACGTAAAATAGACACTATGCCTATTTGCTCAGACACTATGATGTAAAATTCTCCATTCATTGTCAATGGGAATTCAATGTTTGTGTAAGACGAAAATCTACACTAATAGCTGAATATAGGAGGGGCTAGCGCCCCTCAAAAAAGGGACCCATAAAAATGTGTCCGCGAGCCACAAATGGCCCAGTGTTTGGGAAATAGTGCTCTAGTTAAAGTTTGGATTTCTAGGGCAGTAGTGGCCTCCTCTCCTCCTCGTGGTAGTGTGACAGAGCTTTGAAACTGTGCAGAGCAATTACACAAAATGTATAATTCCCAGAGTTATCACTCTGCTTCTTTCAAAGTGTCTGTCTGGCTGTCTGTGTGTCGCTCTGTCACTCTGACACAGTAAAGTTCAAAGCCTCCCCTCCCTCCGCAGCTCTCATTCTGCAACCCCCCCCCCCCCCCCCCCCCTCTTGGCTATGTTCTCTTTTCACCAGGGTATCTTGACACTTTCCCAACACACTTTGCTTCTCTGCCGTGCCCCGGTTGCTATAGGCACCTTTGTCTCAGCCGGTGCGGCGAGACAGACGGTGAGAGGGTAAAGCTGCAAAGCATCAGACTGTCCTGGTTTGTACTGGGTTTGCCATATCGTCTTAATGAAAACCTAGTGAGAGAGAGAAAGAGACGAGAGGCTCACGGACAATGTCTCCTTCCAGAGACAGCCAGGGGGCGAGACGCACAATGGTGCTGTCACAATGGAGGGCCCATATTGGTTTTGGGAGCAGACAGTCTGTTCTGTGACTCATGACTGCGAGGAGCGAGTGGGTCCTCTTTTTGCTCTGTAACGGCATAAAGAACCCCCACAGTTTGTTGGGATTGTGGCCTGTTATGGAACACTCTGCCCCCTCTTTGGTTTGTGTTTGAGGCACAGCAAGACTCCAATTTATCCTTTTCATTTATTTGTAAACCGAGACATTAGGCAAATGTTCAATCCCTTCACAATAGGCTATACCATCTTTCATGCAAAGTGTAAAGTACTTCAACCATTTGAGAGAATTCCACTACGTGAGTAGACATGTTTCTGAACTGTCCACAGCCCACCTCGGAGACACAGAGTGAGTAGACATGTTTCTGAACTGTCCACAGCCCTCCTCTGAGACACAGAGTGAGTAGACATATTTCTGAACTGTCCACAGCCCTCCTCTGAGACACAGAGTGAGTAGACATATTTCTGAACTGTCCACAGCCCTCCTCTGAGAGTCTTATAATACGCATAAGTGAGGACAAATGAAGATAAAATTGAAGGTTATTTTGTTGTTGTTACAATATCTCTACAAACATGTTATCTTATCTGTATGATGTAATCCTATGTGTATGATGCCATAGTGTACCTTTGCCCCAGATTATGTAAATTGGTATCCACAAATCTACGATAACATGGGCTCTCTATGCGGTTTTCTTCTCCATGCTAGGCTGCCATTGCAAATGGCAAATAAATAAAGGTAAAAAGAAAAGACAAAATAATCTAGTTGTAGCCTATATGCATTATCCCCTCCACTTCCAGTTCCATCCCAGGGGCTGGAAATGAAGGGGCGAATGCACATAGAGGCTTTATTTGTCTTTTAATACAGTACTGTGCCTGACTTGACTCTCATCTTGTGGGAAGTTTCCACTTGCTCTTGGCCTGGTATGGCCTCCCTGCCGTGAGACTGGCCCTAATGTTTTACCATGTCCATGCTAATGACTAACCAGCTCTCGCTTAGTCCCCCAACTCCCAGGTCGGTGTATCTTTATCGTGCCATTCATGAATATTCACAATGAGATTAGCATGAACACAAGCCATTCTGGGTTCATTAGCTGAAGATTATGACCTCTGTTACGGGCGCAGAATCATGCTGATGAATATCTCAAGTTTGGGCCAGTCGTAAACCTCATCTCGGCCTCTTTTCCCTAACGCAGCATTGCCTGGGAGTCTGGGACAGGTGCAGCAGGTTTAGCATGGGCCGATGCCAGGCTGTAATAATCGTTCTTCTCCCTTTGCCGACGCTTAGGCGTGGCCCATCTGTGGTTTTGCTGTTGGCCTGGAGATGTTTCTGTTTTAATTTCCACACCAAAAAAAAACATGTCTCTGTATCTCTCTCCCTCTTGTGCCTTAATTATTCCCCTACCTCTCTCTTTCTCTCTCTTCCCCTTCTCTCTCTCTCTCTCTGTCTCCTTGTCTGTCTCTGTCTCTGTCCCCCTCTGCTCATCTGTCCCCCACTGTACTGACAAGCAGCCAGGAGCTATGGGCGCAGAAGAGGTAACGTGTGGCGTTTTGTCTGTGGGTTATGCTTGCCATATAAATCATGGTTGGGGCATGAGCACAATTAGCCACAGTACTAGCGCTCTCTCTCTCTCTCTATCTCTCTGCATCTCCTCAGTGCCGAGAGGAGAGGCTCTAGTTTGATGTCACTATTTGCTTTCTCATCTGTGCTGTGATCGAGTGAAAATCATATTAATTTCCGTTCTCTTATTTTCACCCCCACCCCACCTGCACTGAATAAAAAAAAAGGGGAGAGGGACAATATAATAATCTGCATAATCTGACCTTTCTTTTGCTTGATGGTGAGAGAAATACAATCTCTATTGTGAGGCATTCTGCTTCCTGCATTGTTTTTTTGTACTCTCCATCGACATTTCTGTGCTTGTTAAATCATTTGAATGGATTGGTGAGTACATTTCATGCTCACTGGCCTGCTTGTCTTCTAAATCCTATTGAAAAGGACCGGATTAGGACATAAAAACACGCAACAGTGCAACAATGCAACAATGCGCTGGCGTTGTATTTATGTGCTTTTTTTTACCATCATTACCTCCTCGATGCTGCCAAACACAAATTCCAAAACTTAATAAAAAGCTGTGTTGCCAAATAGAGCACATGGGCTTCCCAAACGATAATTTGAACATTCCATTGAGGAAGTATGGTGATTCAGAAGTGATTCATGACCTGAATGGCAAATATTGGAGCATCTTATCTTTCCTTTTTTTAAGTGTTTTAACTAATTTTGTCTTTCTTCAAGCAAGAAGGAAAGGTGTTGTGTGATTTTTTTTTTAATGATGCATTGTCGGTCTTGGGTTAATATGCGTAGTTTTAATGTGCTGTGGATTTTAACAACTAGTGGGGCTATCACTGATTGAAATAAGCTCTTAAATGTAGACCTTTTCTATTAACCCACAATATACTGTATATCAAATTTGATTCTATTTACTTGCATATTGGGGGAACCTTAGTGTTGTCACAATTATGCATTTACCTTGCAAACGTCACCTCTGTAATTTAGTTCAGGAATCCATCAGCCACTGTTATCCAACTCTTTAGAGTCTAAAGCGTTGTCTAAAGTTTAGACTACTTCAGACAGAACATCAGATACCTACAGTAGGCTACTTAGCAGGTCGACACACAATGGACTGTGTGTGTACTAAAAGAGTGACTTTGAGAGCTGTTTCAGCGTACAGTGTAAGTCAATGAGGAGCATATTTTTAATTATCAATTTCTAATCACTGGAACAATTCTTTTTGGAGTCACATCATGTAACTAGTACAAGGTAACTAGTACACAACCCAAACCTCTACCAAAGTGGTCATGCACTTTAACATATAGGCGTGCACTGCTGTGTCACTCTACAGTAGGTTGAGAACACTGTGCTGTGTCACTCTACAGTAGGTTGAGAACACTGTGCTGTGTCACTCTACAGTAGGTTGAGAACACTGTGCTGTGCCTACTGCTATTAGGCGCTCATTCTTCCTACAGGTCAGGAGGTCATCGTCATAGAGTTTAGCAGTATCTGCAATACTGCATTATCATGATGATATAAGCACTGTATGCTTGGTGCACTTCTTTATTTTTTTCGTTTGCAATTAGATATTGTGGTACTCTTGCATATAGTTTACTTACTTGATATCCCTTTTCCAAGATAAAAAACATTATGTTCCATCAGTCGATACTAGAACATTACATGAGTAAGTATGAGAGCAAAATGAGCAAAGAGCAAAATGTCCGCCGTGTGAATTATGCTCAATCCCTGACGGAGGCTTTAACACCGTTAAAGGTGCCGTATAGGATTGGACATGCTAATTTGGACATTAGGGCTGTCACCATTACACATTTAAGTTGATTACTTACAACACAGGGCAGATATGACAAATAACTTAAATATACACAGAAATCACTGGCACATTTAATCATTTTTAATCATTTATTATTTAAAAAAAAATCTAATTAGCGGAAGTAGTTCTACAAGCTTACAACATGCGTTGTAAGCTTGTAGATCTGCTATTTCTGCATTTTTGGGGATGCATTTATAATGCTATGCCCTATAATATAAATTACCTAGCTGTGACTGTGATAAAATCGGCTTCGAGTATTAACCTGTACTTTTCACACCCTCTCCCTCTTTTGCTCTTTTCCCTTTATACATTTTTCTCTCTCTCTCTCTCTCTCTCTCTCTCTCTCTCTCTCTCTCTCTCTCTCTCTCTCTCTCTCTCTCTCTCTTCCCCCCCCCCCCCCCCCCACCCCCAAAACAATCCCTCCTCCTGGTCACGGTGCTAGACGAAAAATGTTCGTCGACTACGTTTTTTCACTGACGAACACTAAATTAATTGAAAACTAAGCTATGATGACTAAAACTAAGACTAAATATATTGACAATTTCATCAACAAATAAAAACTACATTAAAATGTCAGGAATAGTGTACAAGAATCATTCTACACTTGGTTGCATGCTGAAAATAGCAGATCAACATAGCTTACGCCCGCCAAAATAAATTTTAGTCGACTAAATCAACTGTAGATTTTAGTCGACTTAATCTTATGATATTTAGCAGACTAAAACTAGACTAACACTAAGACATTCCAGGTGATTAAAATGTGACTAAAACTAAATGAAAAGTGTTTTCTCTCCTCCTCCCGCAGGCCGCTCTTCTCTGTTCCCCTTCGAGGATGCCTTCCTGGACGACGGTCACGGTGACCCTTCCCTGACCCCGGGCCTGAACTCGCCGACCCGCTGTCAGAACGGGGAGAGGATGGAGCGCTACTCCAGGAAGGTGTTTGTCGGAGGCCTGCCCCCCGACATAGACGAAGGTACCGCTGTTGTTTTTGGCAGCAAATTTTGATTTTAGTTTTAGTCATAGTCTCTTGAATAGTTTTAATTTAGTTTTAGTCACATTTTAGTCACCCGGAATGTTTTAGTGTGAGTCTAGTTTTAGTCGACTAAATATCATAAGATTTTAGTCTACTAAATCTACAGTTGATTTAGTCGAACAGAATGTATTTTGGGGGCCCTTGATGCCATCGTAATGACTGTTTTTTTCACTTGCTGAAAATAGCCGATCTACAAGCTCACATCGTCGCAGCGCGTTGTGAGCCCCCCCCCCCCCCACACACACACACACACACACACACACAGGAACAGTTTTGACGTGGGTTTTGACATAATAATTTTGGAAATATTCAAGTTTTCCCCTTACGCACAAGATCGGCATCGGATCATGAGAAAAACTATCGGTGATCGGGATCTAAATATAAACTAAATGAAAACTAAGCTATGATCTGATGACTAAAGCTAAGATTAAATATATATAATTTCGTCAACGAATTAAAACTAGACTAAGATGTTAGGGAGAGACTAGTGGAAAAGAGATCCACTAGAACTAAAAGACAAGTAATTTTACACTTGGTTGCATGCGGAAAATAGCCAATCTACAAGCTCACAGCGCATCACGCTGCGTCACAATGCACGCTGACACCAGCCTGCTTCACATTCACACATGTAGACATATGCAGCACATGCCGTGTACAGCTTCAGTCTTTTACTCAGCAGTTGCAATAACTTGCTGTTGGCTTGACAATCTGTTGTTGTTTGGCAAGAGACACATCATGTTACTGGGTATAAAATGAAGGAACAGTCCAGCCCCCAGTGTATAATAGCTGAATGTTGCTTTTAATAGACATTAAATGGAAGCAAACAGTCACTTTCTATGATTGTGTTCTCATTACATTCTTTATGTACAGTATATTATGTGTCCATATCACTCATCAGTGCTAAGGTTATTACATCCCAAATTCCCAATTAGATGCACAGATAAGAGATAATCATGAATTATTCATTCTAATTGAGTCTAATCGAGTCTAATTGAGTCTAATTGAGTCTATCTTCCGCCATAGTCTGAAAACCCACCTTTTCAGACTCCATCATGGCCCATAGCACTTACCCTACCCCCTTAGACAGCACTTTTTAGACTTAGATAGCATTTGAAACAGACTTATAGCATGTCATGTAGACAGCACAATAATTACATTGTATGTAGTCATAGCACTTCATAGTATATATGTACAGCATAGTATAGTATATATGTATAGTTTATATGTATAGTGTCATTATATAGATATGTTCTAGTTACGTTCTTAGCTTACGCATGTTTCTTGATAAATGCATTTATATGTGATGTATTCCCATGCTTTTTTGTTCTTGCTCTGGATTAAGAGCGTCTGCTAAATGCCTAAATTGTAAATTGTAAATTATCTAGTCCATTTCTGCCCATGTATACAGTATATAGTCCCTGTCACTGCCTAGTGCCTACCCATACCGTTAATCCTGGGGAGTGTGTAGGCAACCACCATCAATATGGAAGCCCTAACCCATCAGAACGAATGCACGCACGCACGCACACGCACACGCACACGCACACACACTCTGAATTGACGCGTGACACATACCCGTTGCCAACTGAAATATTCATGCGTTTCCACGGCGCACTGTGTGACCCTAGTTGAATATCAGATACGTCTGGCCACGCGCCAGCAGCTACGGACCGCTCCAATGGGAACAAACAGATCTCCCTGTCTGTCCGTCCTGGTTCTGACAGCATGCAGTTCTTTGGCTCGGACCAACTGACGGCTGTTATTACTAGATCACTTTCCTTCACACCGTGCATCTCTCAGTGCAGTGGAATCACTGCCACGATCACTGGTCACCTTCTGGTGAAACTCCTCACTAGTGGCAGGTGAAAACCAAGTGCTCAATGGTTTTACTTTAAGTAAAAGTATCAATACTGCAATATAGAAATGCTCTGTTACGATTAAAAAGTCCGGAATTCAAAATGTACTTGGGTAAAATAAGTACAAAAGTATTGGTATAAAAATGTACTTAAAGGAGTCATTATGCAGAATGTCTCATTTCAAGTTTTCAAATGTATTAAAAAAAATCGTAGGAAAATAGTAGATTGTAGATCGGCTATTTTCAAATGGCCGAAATGTATATAGGGGCTGAAGTGGTTAATGTATGTTTTGCAATAATAATCAAAATCTACAAAATAATAGTTTTCAAATAAATGTAGTGGAGTAAAAGTACCATTTGGATCCGAGATGTAGTGGAGTAGAAGTATTAACAGTATTGGAAATTGGAATTACTCAAGTAAAAGTAAAATAAATTAGTCCACTTGCCAGAATGTGAACCCGGACATGTTGAGTACACCAACGTTTTATGTTAGAAATGTTGAGTATGGGTCCCCAGCATGTAGAAACCAATTTTCATAATTGGCATAATATGTGACCATACCATTAACAACCTATAGAAGGCAAAATATTCAAAAATTCATCATGCTTGTGAAATGTCAAATTAGGGGGGTTTCAAGATGCTGAATCCATTCCAAGCATTAGTTTTGAGGGGAAAAAACACTAATTGGGCTTAAAACGGCCATGCCCAACACGTCCGGGTTCTCAATGGGGCTCTATGGGCTGGCAAGTAGACTAAATAGATGTAAATGTACTTAGTTACTTTACACCACTGATCACCGCCATGATGAATCCCTGCACGACTATGTCCCGATCATGTTGTTTTGCTTCCGATCCGATTCCAATCATTTGATTTTGAGTATCTGCCGATTTGATATTTATATTTTTATAGAACACTTATGCCATATCACAATAGTACAAAATCCAAAATCACAGACAATATCCAGTCTAATATCATGATGTGGATATAATATTGTTACTAGGGGGGCTGTCCCGATCACGTTCTTTTTGCTCCCGATCCGATTCCGATCATTTGAAAATGCTGTGATCGGCCCCAACAACCCTTACCCTATCTTTAACCACGTTTTCATGTCGTTCTTTTCTAGATGAAATCACTAACCGTTTCCATGTTTTCATTCTGTTCTTTTCTAGATGAAATCACTAACAGTTTCCGCCGCTATGGCCACCTGGTGGTGGACTGGCCACACAAGGCAGAGAGCAAGTCCTACTTCCCTCCCAAAGGTAAGGAATATACAATCTGTAAACTATAATCAAGTCCTACTTCCCTCCCAAAGGTAATGAAAGTAGATTCTATATACAATCTGTAAACTATAATCAAGTCCTACTTCCCTCCCAAAGGTAACGAAAGTAGATTCTATATACAATCTGTAAACTATAATCAAGTCCTACTTCCCTCCCAAAGGTAACGAAAGTAGAATCTATAGCAGTGGGTTTCAACCCTTTTCATATCAAGGGCCATTGTTTATTCGCCTTTTGAGCCACGGACCACCATTTGATGAGCAATCCCTTGCAGGTTGGATTGACTTGTACACATACGCGCACGCACGCACATAATATATATATACTCTTCCATAGCCCCCCAAAACCTTTTGAACTTTGACCTGTGGAGCAGTGTTTGTTTGAATGAGTGTGAAAGCAGGTTTCCAGACCTGACTCTGTCCTACTGGCCCGTGGAGCTGCAATGTGTCATATTAGGGAAGCTATTAAAGACAACGCCTGGAAATAACTGACATTCCATAAGCAGATGGTAATACACACGCACAAAAAAACTATGCCAGTTTCTCCTACTCTCATTCTATTCTATACCCCTGTTTTTTTTTCTTCTTCTTTTTTTTTGCCCAGGAGGATTATTTTGAATAGGCCTGGCTCGCTCCACTAATATCCAAAGCTGGGAGAGGAAAAAATGCAGCATCCTTTTAGGGAAATGAATGAGCATGAGGAGACCAGAGTATGGATGCCATGTAGGAAGCGACTATTAGCCAGGCTAGGAAGCGAGATCGCCTAGAAAACATTTCTAGCACTTAATGTCTCACACATGTGATTGTATTTTAAGACCATATGCTGTATGTAGGTCTTCTAAAAAAGAATTAAAACTACCTCATTTCTGTTGGAAAAAAAGGCATAGTACAGTAAGAAAACTCATCACATTAGCTATAGAGCAGAGCATGTTTGGGCCACAGACCCGTTTTATAGGTCGCAAATAAATGTGCCTTTTTCCCCTTAACAATAATAATAATACATTCATAAAAAGGTTTTAAAAACATTTCATAAATTGATAACAAAATTGACATTTGGGTCCCAGGGGGACATCAAATGTCTCTTTTGGGTCCCGGGGAGACATCAAATGTCTCCTTTGGGTCCCGGAGAGACATCAAATGTCTCCTTTGGGTCCCGGGGGGACATCAAATGTCTCCTTTGGGTCCCGGGGGACATCAAATGTCTCTTTGGGTCCCGGCGGGACATCAAATGTCTCCTTTGGGTCCCGGGGGGACATCAAATGTCTCCTTTGGGTCCCGGAGAGACATCAAATGTCTCCTTTGGGTCCCGGGGAGACATCAAATGTCTCTTTGGGTCCCGGGGGGACATCAAATGTCTCTTTGTGTCCCGGAGAGACATCAAATGTCTCCTTTGGGTCCCGGGGGACATCAAATGTCTCTTTTGGGTCCCGGGGGGACATCAAATGTCTCCTTTGGGTCCCGGGGGACATCAAATGTCTCTTTTGGGTCCCGGGGGGACATCAAATGTCTCCTTTGGGTCCCGGGGGGGACATCAAATGTCTCCTTTGGGTCCCGGGGGGACATCAAATGTCTCCTTTGGGTCCCGGGGAGACATCAAATGTCTCCTTTGTGTCCCGGGGGGACATCAAATGTTTCCTTTGTGTCCCGGGGAGACATCAAATGTCTCCTTTGTGTCCCGGGGGGACATCAAATGTTTCCTTTGTGTCCCGGGGAGACATCAAATGTCTCCTTTGTGTCCCGGGGGGACATCAAATGTTTCCTTTGTGTCCCGGAGAGACATCAAATGTCTCCTTTGGGTCCCGGGGGGGACATCAAATGTTTCCTTTGTGTCCCGGAGAGACATCAAATGTCTCCTTTGTGTCCCGGGGGGACATCAAATGTTTCCTTTGTGTCCCGGAGAGACATCAAATGTCTCCTTTGGGTCCCGGGGAGACATCAAATGTCTCCTTCGGGTCCCGGGGGGACATCAAATGTCTCTTTGGGTCCCGGGGGGACATGAAATGTCTCCTTTGGGTCGGGGAGACATCAAATGTCTCCTTTGGGTCCCGGAGAGACATCAAATGTCTCCTTTGGGTCCCGGGGAGACATCAAATGTCTCTTTTGGGTCCCGGGGGGACATCAAATGTCTCCTTTGTGTCCCGGGGGGACATCAAATGTCTCCTTTGGGTCCCCGGGGGACATCAAATGTCTCCTTTGGGTCCCGGGGAGACATCAAATGTCTCCTTTGGGTCCCGGGGGACATCAAATGTCTCCTTTGGGTCCCGGGGAGACATCAAATGTCTCTTTTGGGTCCCGGGGAGACATCAAATGTCTCTTTTGGGTCCCGGGGGGACATCAAATGTCTCCTTTGTGTCGCAGGGAGACATCAAATGTCTCCTTTGGGTCCCGGGGGGACATCAAATGTCTCCTTTGGGTCCCGGGGGGACATCAAATGTCTCCTTTGTGTCCCGGGGGGACATCAAATGTCTCCTTTGGGTCCCAGGGAGACATCAAATGTCTCCTTTGGGTCCCAGGGAGACATCAAATGTCTCTTTTGGGTCCCGGGGGGACATCAAATGTCTCTTTTGGGTCCCGGGGAGACATCAAATGTCTCATTTGGGTCCCAGGGAGACATCAAATGTCTCCTTTGGGTCCCGGGGAGACATCAAATGTCTCTTTTGGGTCCCGGGGAGACATCAAATGTCTCTTTTGGGTCCCGGGGAGACATCAAATGTCTCTTTTGGGTCCCGGGGGGACATGAAATGTCTCTTTTGGGTCCCGGGGGGACATCAAATGTCTCTTTTGGGTCCCGGGGGGACATCAAATGTCTCCTTTGGGTCCCGGGGAGACATCAAATGTCTCTTTTGGGTCCCGGGGAGACATCAAATGTCTCTTTTGGGTCCCGGGGAGACATCAAATGTCTCTTTTGGGTATCACTCAGGCTAAAACATTTAGGATCCACTGAGTGAGCGGGGGCTCCCAGTGGGCCTTCTTAGCTCCAACATGGAGAGCTCTTGGGAAAGAAAGAGAGAGAGAGAGAGAGAGAGAGAGAGAGAGAGGGCACACATCTGCAAGATCCTTTGTGTATTTTATCATCGCATAAACGTGGTCTGTTATTGGCAGTGGTGTAAAGTAACTAAGTACAATTACTTAAGTACTGTACTTAAGTACAATTTTGAGGTATTTGTACTTTACTTGAGTATTTTCAATTTCCAATACTTTTACGTCTACTCTACTTCTACTTGAGTACTTTCTTCCACCATGCACTGGCTGTTATTGGGTGATTTACAGATGTGGGAATCACATCAAGGGGTCGTCAACCTCTCCCCATAAAACACTCTTCCATGCTTGACCGAATGGAAGATGCTCGTCACTTTCCATCTCGCTCCACATTAAACTGCCTACAGTTATGTGTCTCTGTACAAGCATGAAAGTGTTTTGTTTTGGCGTTATTATTTCTTTCTCCTTCGGTTACAGCATGAGTCATGTTGTGGCTCCATCTATAGCAGGGCACTGAGGGCAGGCAAAGCCCATTCACTATTTTAGAATGCAGTATTCGCCTCACAGGATGGGATTAGAAGACAGGTAGAAAGGTGTTACACTCTTGTTTCCTAGTTTTAATCACTTTTAATGAGCCTCATTGATGTGCATTAAATCGTAATTTTCCCTTTTGCCTGCGGGTTTTACAGTTGCCTTGACAAAGGTTATTATCTGAATAAAACACAAGATGTATTATATTTGGCCAGAAGAAGAGATGCTGCTTACAAACACACAGTGATGTTTATTTTGATGTGGTAACATAAGTGCAGTTTCACTGCCTACTAGTTGCCATATCTGTTTTAGGATTTTCATCCTGGCTACCTTCTATCCACTCTCTCTGGCTCATCAGTGATGATGTCACCAGCAGATGAGATGAGTGCTGGTTGTCATGGAGCTGCCAGCCTCTCAAACACACACACACACACACACACACACACACACACACACACACACGCACACGCACAGGCACAGGCACAGGCTCCTAATATCACCCAGTCCCAGCGTCACCCCCCCTGGCGATGAGCTCAAAATGTTAGGCAGCTATTTCTGTCTGCCTGTGCGGATGTTGATGGTGGGGGGGGTGTTATTGTGTTGTGGGCACCAGAGGGATTCAAGCAGGCTGCAGGCTGTTCTAGGCTAATGGGTCAGTATGTGCTCTCGCCTCAATTACCGTGGAAGGAAAAGACCAGTGTTGATTTTGACAGCAAATTTTGATTTTAGCTTTATAGTCATAGTCTTTTGAATAGTTTTCATTTAGTTTCAGTGTAAAATTACTTGTGTCTTTTACTTATACTGGATCTCTTGTCCACTAGTATAGTCCCTTCCTAACATTTTAGTCTAGTTTTTATTTGGTGACGAAATTGTCGTCAATATATTTACTCTATAATATAATAAATATATATAATATATTTACTCATCGTAGCTTAGTTTTCATTTAGTTTCCATTTAGTTTTCGTCAGTGAAAAAAGGTAGTCGATGAAGATTTTTCATCATAGTATTAGTCGACGAAATCAACACTGGACGTGACATTCGTTTATACGTCGTGGTACAGCCATGTTGCACAACAATCTATACTGTAAATCAGGCTTAAGCTGTGGTCGAGGGGAGGTGAGGCAGTCTAAACTGTCTGGTTTACGAGGACCCAGACAAGCCCCCGTAGCGATGATTAGTGAAGCTTCACGCTGGGCAAGACCTACGCTGTAGAGTGTAATTGTTTGGTGGCGGAAGTACCGCTCAAGGAAATGACATTGACGCTTTACAAATCAGTTATCCGTGAATGAAACAAGTGTGGTCGAAAAAAATATCGTATCCGGGGGACATACATCTGACGAATGTTCCGGTCCGACACTTCCGGCTATGCACTCACAGTCTCTGCCTTAGGTTGTGACCAGGCTTTTCTCTTCGCAGATGAGTAAGGCTGGGACCGAGGCTAGTGAAGCTTAATTTGACCCTCCTCATTCTAGCTCCGGATTTGCTGCGGAAATACTCAATGCTCCATATTTGTTTTTAGGTGTCTGTGACTCCCTGAATTCGGACCTCAAGCCCACTCCCCTTACACTTCTTCGTGTAAGCCGCTGTCAGCGCAGCTATGCTTTTATTTACATTTAATGGCAGAGTTACAACAACCCACTGCAAGCAAGCTTTCCTTTCCTTTCTCTCTGCTCTCTCCTCTTTCACTTTCTCCCAAATCTTCTGCTCTGTAACTATATCCAGGCTTCTTCTTTTTTTACAAGGCTTGCGCGTGTGTGCGTGCGTGCGTGCGCGCAGTATTTAAGGTCTCTTCACGCCACATTTTACTGATAGGGAGTGGGCTGATTTATTTCTTAGAAGTCGGAGCCACTAGGCTGCTGTGTTCAAGGGTCTGTCTGTGCCCTCACCTTTGGCTATGAATCTGTAGACACGTTAGTCCGTAAGTTTCAGCCGATTAGCCTGGATTTAGTTGTCACTATTAAAACCCAGAGAAAGGTATGCCCTGCAACTGTGCACTGACACAGTTTATGGTGTCATCAAGGACTGGCTTTCATCTCACATTTCTTGTTTTTGATGAGGTTGTTACTATATAATAAGGCACAGGGGAGACATTTTTTGAGTATAACAATAAATAATACATTGCATTGGGCTTTTCACATGTTAGCGAGGTGTGCCCGACTGCCTGGGCCCATATCACAGCACGATTTATGCAACCAATTAGCAGGCAATAATATCTTTTCCTGAACAATGTGGATATTTAATTCATTATGAAATCAGTTGCTCTGCTTTAGCCTTTTGTCATCTTATCTTACGTTATGTTGTTGTTGTTATAAGGAAAGCTTCTTACACAGATAACTTGGTTATTCTACTCTGATGTAGGTCATGCAGTAGATCACCGTCTTCTCAGCCATCCCAAATGGAACTTTTTCATGTTTCTGATCACATTTTGTTCGTTAGTAATTGGATAAATGAAGCCATTACATTTTTTTGTAATGGCTTCGTTTTGGATGAGATTGCCTGCATGTGGCTCTTGAGTGAACCTGTCGTTTCCTTATAATGAGCGAAGCCACCGGCCGGCAAGTAATGTGTTGAGCTGCGACGACGACCCCTGTAAGTCGTGTCCTGTATTGTTGTTACTGGCAGAGCTGTGTAACATTTATTTGCCTCTTCTCTTGGCCAGTGCGCACTCGTAAAATAGACTATGGTCTCAATGTGATTTTACTGGTTAAATAAAGGTTAAATAAAAAAATAAGCAAGTGAGGACAGCAGTCTGCCTATCATTTCTCTAACAAGATTCCTTTATCATTGGGGCGCCCGCTGGCCTAGTGGTCCAGGCACATGCCACATATAGGCTCTGGCCTGACAGCGCGTTGCGTGTTCGAGTCCCGTTCATGACGACCTTTGCTGCATGTCCCTTCTCTCTCTCTCCCTCTTTCCTGTCCGTCTTCACTGTAACTATCAATAATGCCACAAAAGCCAAAAACAAAATCTTAAAAAATAATAATAATTCCTTTATTATTGTGGGTAAAACGTTGCCAGTTTATGTATTCCTTCTTCTCTGGACGGTGCTGGGAGCGAGCGAGCAGCAAAGCCTCCTATAAATCTCAGGCACGAGCCACTGCAGATCCGTGCTCTCCTCCCGTGGCGTAAAGCCTCTTTCTGACTGCACTGCGCAAGGTTGGCGGAAGAAGAGGGAGAGAGGCTCAGAGAGACAGAAGAAACAATAGAGCTGTGGTTTTCAACCAGTTGTCCTTGAGGGGGTTCCAGGTGGTCCCCAGCTAAATGATGGAGAGTTGGTAACCAAATGGACCCTAATAGATATAACTATATATCTTAGTTAAATTATTGTTAAATACCTGCATTAGGCTACTTGATTTACACGAAGTCTACACAATTAGAGCATGTGGGCAAAATCTTATCCAATGACAACAACATAGTCTTTAGTTTTAGGCAAAATCTCATCAAATGGTGGACCGTGGCTTAAATGCTGAATAAATAATGGTCCTTGATATGATGAAGGGTTGAAAACCAGTGCACTAGAGAATATCAGCATCCCAGAGTCTGTCTTATACATTCAGATTTAATGGACAGATGACCGTACAAACCGTAGGAACTAAACTGCATACACAGTAACATCGCCAGTGTTCATTTCACTGTGAAAGTGTACACATATAGCCAATGTAAGGGTCCGTGGATCTATAGTCATGTAAATGTTTGATGCATTTTACTGATACGAGCTTGCCACACGACATTAGCCATTCAAGGATTGGCCGACTTTGGTACGTGGATAAATGTTTTTCAGGTCGTGCAGCATAAAAGCAAATGGACACTTAATGGAATAACTTTATTATTATTATCTTTTGCGAGGGGGATTATACACAGCTTATATTATTGATATAATATTTTTATTTTAGACTTGATGGGATTCAATATTTAGATATTTGATATTCATGGGATTTTGGCTTGTGATATCTTTTCCTGCATGGTTTTAAATTCTGCATATCGTGCACGCTTCATTTCAGATAGATCAGTGTAGAGAGGCAGGAAACCAAGCAAGACCAGCTGGTCTTGATTAACCCATTAGCCACTGTCAAATGTGTGTTGTGTTCTGCGTACATGGCTAGTTGGCTACTGGGTCGCAAGACAGATGAACTATAAAGTACTGTATCATAATCGTTATCTATAGTGTGGCATGCATGGGCAACTGGCGGCACGGGGGACACATGCGAAACGTCACCTTCAAAACGTGTCGCAGTGCAACGCGTTTTGAGCTTGTCAATCTGTTCTTTTTGCTACGGCGGTATATGCAATGTGGCCGCCTGGAGTGAGAGTGGAACTACAGTGGCCCTCTCCAGCTTCAAAGTTGCCCACCCCTGGTGTGTGGCACAGAAATGGTGATTCAGCGCTCTAAGATTGATTCACTTTTTCCAATTCCCCAGACTTGGAATAAAGAACAAAAAGAAAAAAAGAAAACATCCCCAATTCTGTGGTGATGTGTCATCATGTGTGGAAGTTGTCCTACTTTCTATTTTAATGGTTCAGAACCAGATTTTCCAGCCAGCATAATCCATGTAGCCTATAGAATGGGGCAGGATAATGCACACTAAAGGGGTCCCACCACGCCTCAAGCCAAATACAGGCTGGTCCGGTGCATCTCAGGAGCAGGACTGGTATTCGTATAGAAGAAGGAAAGCCCTGGAGAAAACTCAGACAATAAAGCCATTTTTTTATTGTACAGGGTTCAGGCAAATAACGTGACAACGTTTTGATGTCAATATGTCGTCATCAGGTCATACCATGATGAAGAGGCTACAAATGGCTTATATACAATTATACAACAGGTCGTTTCGAGGAAGCAATCTGATTGGTTGAAACGGCTTCTAGCCGTGGATCAAACCAGCACCATTCACCACCTAATCAAAACAAAGAATTCAGCTGCTCTGTTTTCCCAGAGCGCTAGCAAACTCGGTGGCTAGGCTAGATAGTTTCTTGGGACATTTGTGGTCGTAGTGACTACATCTGTCATAAAAAAATATATATTTGTATAACTGTTGTATAATTGCAATATTACACTTGAGGGTGTGGTTTAACGTGATTATTGCCACTTCAGTGATGCTTGCGGAACTCGACTTCGTCTCGTTCCTTACCGCATCACTGTCGTGGCAATAATCACGTTAAACCACACCCTCTCGTGTAATATTGCTTAAGTGAGGAACAGGGGAAGGCCCTTCAATTAGCCAATGTCCAAAGCCCAGCAATAATTCATTATTGCTGGTCTTTGGACATATCTTGTGCCATATATGTTGGACATTACTTGTAATTGTAACACAGTCTGATGGTGTCATGGGACAAGCAGACGTCCCCCGTTTAATAGTATGTGGGACAAGCAGTGTTGTTTTTGGCAGCACATTTTGAATAGTTTTCATTTCGTTTTAGTCACATTTTAGTCACCTGGAATGTCTTAGTGTTAGTCTAGTTTTAGTGGACTAAATATCATAAGATTTTAGTCGACTAAATATACAGTTGATTTAGTCGAACAAAATGTATTTTGGTGGCCTTGATGCCGTCATAATGTTTTTACATTTGCTGAAAATAGACGATCTACAAGCCCACAGCGCAACGCGCTGTGGGCTTGTAGATCGTCTATTTTCAGCATGCAATAATTGTAAAATGACTTATACTGGATCTCTTGTCCACCAGTCCCTTCATAACATTTTAGTTTTTAGTTTTTATTTGTTGACGAAATTGTCAGTATACTTAGTCTTAGTTTTAGTCAGCATAGCTTCGTTTATTTAGTTTCCATTTAGTTTTCGTCAGTAGTAGTTTGTCGGTAGTCGATAAACATTTTTCGAGTCGATGAAATCAACACTGGGGACAAGCAGATCTGATCTTCATGGTATGTGGGAAGGTGCGCAGGGCTGGTATGGATCATATCCTGCAGGTAGGACATTAATCGTTATGGCCGTGACATGACCTCCTTGTAGGACTATACGGTCAATCGGTCAACACCAGTGTTGGGAGCGCAGAAGTGGAGAGAGACGTGGGAGTTTGAAAAAGTGGCGTGCTGCAGCATTCTGGATTGGTTGTAGTATTGGTTTGAGAGAGTATGCAGGCAGAACAGAAATAGATAGTTGCAGCAGTTGAGCCAGGACATAACTGATGCCTGCCTTAGATAAGGAGCTGTTGGTGAGGAAGGCTCTGATCCGCCAAACCTTTTAAAAACTTGGCGAGACAGATGTGAGTGGCGTATTGATATGTATGAACAGTGCCATCATCATTTCAAGTTGATTTATGTCAATTTAACAATTTAATACTCAGGATTCTGCTGTTAGTAGCGGACTAACTATAGTAACTATACATACACTTGGTAGCATTTTGAAAGTGGTCACGGTCACAAAACCTATCTTCCTGTTTTCATTCCCTTTCTATTGCTATAATCTCTTGCCTGCCGCTCCCATTCCCTCTGATGCATTGTGGGACTCATTCTGTACCTTTCTAACTTCTTAACGTTCCTCTCTCCTCCTCTGTCTCTCCCTCCCTCTCCCTTGGCTGCCCTGCCTGGGTCATAGAACCCCTTTATTGTGATTTTTACAGACGTAGGGGGACTACGTTAACTTTCCCCCAATGACAAACTGTCTTTTATGCAATCTAGTGACCAGAGGGAGACAGATGGGTGGGTGGGGGGGGATACAATGGGTGGGGGGATCTATAACGTAAGATAGTGAGGGATATCTATCAGTATAATGAGGGTGTACAGTACACCAGCCTCATTTCCTGAGGCAGGTTTGTGAAAGAGTCGGATTCTGTGTTAGCCAATAAAGCATAAGGGCAGAAATTATTTAAAGTGGTTCTTTGAAATTAGTTCTGCCTTCTGGCGAGAAATTATGTCGTATTATTCTGTGAAGTAATTCCATATTACAGTATTCAGAAACTATTTTTGCCATCTTATGTTCCAAGCCAACCGTTGAACTTGAGAGGTTTCATAAGGCAGCTGGGTGGTTGGGCCTGTAATCTTTAAAGTGTGGGAATGTGGTCTACTTGGTCAGTGTTTCATTAACACTCACTGTGTCTGCTGTGAGTTTGTTGTTTTGTATGGTGGTGGTGGTCATGGTGGTGAAGATATGTTGAATTCTAAACCTGTCTCTCTTATTATATATTTTAGCATTATGTCCTCATGTTATATTAAAGTTTCCTGTCAGGGCCTCATTTTATAATGTCTTCATGTGCTACCTCCTTGTATTGTGTGGTGAAATGCTTATAAAAAAGTACTATAAATACTATATAAAGTATACACATTTCTGGGCAAGTGGAACAACATTATATAGGTCTGTTCACACCAAGCACTATCATTATAACTAAGTTAACAAAAAAAGGTTCTAACTCCAGTGTATGGCAGGGTTAACACCATAACTATAACAAAAATGATGGTGAACAATATAATAACTGTATAGTTGTTATCATTGGTGTGTACAGCCTTTAATAGTCAAGAACCAAAACAAAAAAAGTAAAATAAAATAAAAATATTGGAAGCGGTTGAACTTGTAGAAACTACATTATTTGTTTTTAAGAGAGAGAGAGAGAGAGAGAGAGAGAGAGAGAGAGAAAAAATACTTTTTAATCATACCTTTTTGTAAGCCGCTCCGCTCCAAAGTCTTATGTAATATAACAGGTGCACACTCCAAAACATGCAGATAAAAACACTAGTTGGCACGCACAGCCCTACTACGCTTTCTGATAATTTGTTAAAGTGCACGGCCGTAGTCCGGGATGAGCACATTTACACACAATGACGAAGGCTTTATAGGCTGCAACATGTCTCGGACTACTGCACTTTAATAAATCATCAAAATGGCTTATAGCTCGTGGGTGCAGAATTTTGTTTGCATCAGTCTTATTGCTCCTGAACAAACTTCCACCAAACCCTGAGTGTTAATTTAAGTCAAACAGGCTTACGTACGTAAAATAAACTCTCTGGTGTTATTAGAAAGAAGAAAAAGGGCAGGGTACAACTTTTGTTTTTTCTTCTAATTATTTGTTAGGCCCCAAAAAAAATGTGTTTATTGTCATGATTTGTCAGGAGCCGAGTTGGCTTTGTCCAAGGCTTAAAGGTCTTTAAATAAATACGTTCTGAGACGTCTATGGGGAAAAAATTAATGGGAAATTCTCTTCCGACCCACTCGCCATTCTGACTACGAACGCTCTATTCTGTATTTAAGTCCGACGTCATTTTGTAGTGCTACGTTACGTCCGGGTCCAAGTGGCACCAGCTCCCGTCCGCATCTCATTGTAAATAGAATATCTAAACGCGGGAATATTTTTACAATGACGTTATTTTTCAGAAAGGAAGCCATTGAGGGTTAAAATGGGTCTTAATGCTTCCAACTCAAGTAGAATTATTAATGTTTTGTACAAGTGTCCATGACAAAGAAAATATATGATGTTGACACAATAAAGACTATTATTATCATTATTATTGAAGGTGGTAACAGTCCATTTGCTCAGTACAATATTTCGGGGGCATATTTCGAATGTGTGCAGGCTTGAGTATGTTGAATCTAGTTTGCAATTAATGAGGCTTTTAATAGTTGACACAATGAAATAAAATGGCGATAGTATTCAGTTTGGGGCAGACGGCCTGTCACAGCTAGATTTGGGAGAGCAGCAGCTTTGTTGTTGCAAGGAAAGCGGTAAAATTAGACTTTCGTGGTTGTTTTTGTCTCAGATTTAGTCAGACGGAGTGTCACAGTATAACTCTATGGGGACACAAAAGTAGGACCCGGAAGTATCTCTGGAGGGGCGCTCACGTCACGGCTAAAATACTGAATTAGTGTGGAAGCATTCTGAGGGGCCTCTCTCTCACATCACTGTAACGTGTGACCAGTGGTGGAAAGTAACTAAGTACATTTACTTAAGTACTGTATACTTAAGTAAATTTTTGAGGTATTTGTACTATACTCTAGTTAGTATATCCAATCTCCAATAGTTGTACTTCTACTCCACTACATCTCAGATCCAAATATATTGTACTTTTACTCCACTACATTTATTTTAAAACCTTACGTTACTAGTTACAGATTTGGATAATTATTACAGAACATACATTACCCGCTTAAGCCCTGTGTACATGTTGGCCACTACTCAAGTGCATGTTGAATTCCGGACTTTAACTTGTAACACATAACACATAGCACGCAGAGAGGCACACTCACACAAGTTGCATTACTATACTTGTGACATTTTAGGGTGGCAATTTCATAAATGCCATGTTTAACCCTAAACCTAAGGACCCCAGGAAGACTAGAGGCTCAGTCATGTGTCTCTAATGGGGATCCTTCAATAAACATAAACATAAACCTAAGGTGAAGGAAGCGCACCACAAATAGTAACCAGGTTTGACTGAGGGGCTGCCATCGTGCAGCCTCCAGCTTTTCACCAGAGAAGAAAAACTGAATTTATTTATTTTTTTAATCCAAAATGGGTTAATAGCACAGGCACATTCTTCACATACGAGAGCATGTCTGAAATAAATGTCAGAGCTGAAATCAACATGTAAATATGAAATAAATGCCTAAACATGTAGCTAGGTGTAATGTTAGAGACCACATAAAGTGAACCTTTCAAGCCTGATTTCTCAACTCGTTTTATGCAAGACATTACTCTATAAGCCATATCTCTAAAGCTGGTGGGTCAAACTAAACAACCAATATGTCAATTTGAAGCTTTGATTCCCTGCTATCGTATTATTACATGGAAAAATAAAACAAAATCCAATGACTTTAGCACCGGTCACAATTAGCTATTATAGAAGCTCACACACAACACGTCGACAACACCAGCACACAACTACGTACATATACAGTACATCAAGCATACAGTATCTCCAACCTAACCTCTGAATGCCGAATCCTTTAGGGAGTTTCCCTAAATCCAACCTGAATTTTCTCCTAATTCTAAGCTCTAAAACTCTTAACTCCAACAACCTTTTAAACCATAAAAGAACCATCTCTCTTATGAGGAGTCTGAGGAGGACCAGGAACCTCACAATGTCCATTTCTCAAATTCTACTACTTAGTAGACGTACGGTGTATGTTGACTACTAGACGTATAGTTTCCACAAATGCTAGATATGATGCTGTTAGATACAGTATATCAAGGTTCATAGTGTATCATACTGCAGGTTTGATGACCTCTGACCTATAGTATCCTAGTTACTGTGTAGCTTAGTTTATTTATTGGCATTCTGACCATTTATCCAATCATTTACTCTGATCTTGAACTTTGTAAGTGACTCTGGATAAATGCTTCAATTGTAATTGGTCTGGACACATTCATAGACATAGTTCATACTCTTTTTCATAGGCTTTTCTCCTCGTCTGTAGTAGTTCTACTCCTGGGAGATCAACAACACAGTTGCAAATTCCTCTTTGCCATTTTCACTTTGTTGCATATGTGTATAGCCTATAAGTACGCAGGTGACCGAGAGTAGAGGTCTTAAAATCTCGCGGGAAGCTTTGAACAAAGTGAGCATAAGCTGGAGGAGAGAGAGAGAGACACCGACCTCTTCTTTTCCCAAGTGGGCAAATTGTGCGGCGCACATGTGCACACACGTATGCATTCCACAGCTCATATTCCTTTAGCACTCGTGAGCCCACGAGTTGTTGCCAGAGTTCTGCTAGCCTCATCAGTCAGCACAGCTGTGTGTGTGCGTGTGTGTGTGTGTGTGTGTGTGTGTGTGCTGTGATATAGGCCTATAGCATTTTTGCTATGGGTCATGGGCCTGTTCCCCTGACCTTATTTTCATTCTCTCTGGTCTTGTTTCATGCATCCAAGTAAGTTTTGAAGTTTGGTTATAGCTCATTTGGGCTAGCCAAAATGTATCACTATCACTTCCTTATTGTCATTCAAAACCCACCTGTGGAGAAATGTGACGAATGCAGTCTTTCAAGTTAGTTTTTCATTTTACAAAATCTTTTTTTATGGGATCCCCACTGGGAACAGGTCTCTCTCTTTTTTTAATGATACATATTTTAATGGTGCTCAGAGACTCTCCTATAATTCCCTCCCCCCCTTCCGTGCCAGAGACATTACTTACATTAATATCCAAGATATGGCGGTGGGGGTGTTATGCTTCAATTTGGCATGGTTCTCTTTTTGATGTTAGTCGGTATGCTGTGTGAGCACAGGCTGCAAGGTACTCGCTGTACCGTCCGTGAGGATGATGTGTCACATGGAAGCTTGCGGGGCAAGTCAAGCAAGAAAAGAAAAAAAGAAAAAGCAGGACTCTGAAGACTTGTTCCCATGAGAAGAAGACACGCACATGCGTGTGCATTCTTTTTTAATCTATGAATAATTCCCAGAAGGAAAGAAATGCCAAGCGTGGTGTGGGTCATAAGATTATGACTTCCATAATGTAGACTGTTTATTTCTGACTTCTTGTCTGGAGGACAGAAATAAAAAACATCATCACGGTCACAAGCTTGTGTGACTCTTACAGTCGTTACTGTGAATTAAATAAAGTGGTTGTTTTTTTCTCCACTAAATGCTTTGTTTGCTCTCCGTCTGTCAGGCTATGCCTTCCTGCTGTTTCAAGAGGAGAGCTCAGTCCAGGCTCTGATCGACGCCTGCATCGAGGAGGACGGAAAACTCTACCTGTGTGTTTCCAGCCCCACCATCAAGGACAAACCTGTGAGTCACACCACCATACTATAGGGCTGGGTCACACCACCATACTATAGGGCTGGGTCACACCACCATACCGCAGGACAAACCTGTGAGTATAGGGCTGGGTCACACCACCATACCGCCCTGTGAGTATAGGGCTGGGTCACACCACCATACCGCCCTGTGAGTATAGGGCTGGGTCACACCACCATACCGCAATACTGTGAGTATAGGGCTGGGTCACACCACCATACCGCAATACTGTGAGTATAGGGCTGGGTCACACCACCATACCGCAACACTGTGTGAGGCATACCACGCTATCAAGTTCATAACCGCAATTATTATTATTTTTATTACATTTTTTATCTCACGATTTTCTAACCCATCTTTCACCCGGTGCCAATTCACCCTTTGTCAGCCTTCCGATTGGTCCCTGACTGACTAACCAGGAGGCTCTTCTGCCTTGTTCCGCCCTGGTTCCACCTTGTTTATGTTGAATTTGCTAAAACATCATTTTTGGAAAAAAACTAAAAACAAACATGATATGCCCAGTCACCATGCTGTGTTGTTCCTTTTTACTGACACCAAGTTTAAAATAAGAATTGAATGCACAGATTATCAATACGAAGCAACTGAAAAACCTGTTATTTCAATGGTAGTGGATGGAGAAAGAGCATTTTTGTCCAACCATGAAACGGCAACCAATGGGTGCGAAGAGGGGCAGAACCACGGGCGGGACTTGACAAAGGGTGAATTGTAAAAACTGTAATCCTGGGTGCTACAGTATACTCTCCCTCTGCCAACCATAGGATAGCCTCAAGCTGAACTCATGCTTCCTTCAATGCATGAGGAGTGAGCATGCCGCTAACTGTGCCACTGCACTGTGCCCCCTTATATTATTGTCATTATAACAATGATTATTATTATGTATTTATTTTTAAATTTAATTCAAAGCATACTGCATACCGTCGGTAAACAGTGATTTATTACCGAGAGGAATCCATAACACCCCGGCCCTGCCTGTGATGAGTGGCCGACTTTTTGGTCGACTGAAGTGAGGATTATCATGCTTTTTATGCGCTTGTTGCACGCAACTCGGTCCACATAAACTGACTGCTTTTCTTAGATAGGCCTACTACTGAGGATCGATGCAAATTGGGAATCATGGTTATCAAATACCCATTGTACCCGTTGTCAGAGTACTCGTCTCTCTCTGTCCCTTTTGTGCCCATATATGGAGATCTCTGCATCTTGTTCCTTTTATAAGTTCTATGCCATATATGATGTGTACACGTGCAATTTTTAATCAAGTGTTTTTGGCCACTTTTCCTGTTCAGGTCCAGATTCGTCCCTGGAACCTCAGTGACAGTGACTTTGTGATGGATGGATCACAACCTCTGGACCCCCGCAAGACCATCTTCGTGGGAGGGGTGCCACGGCCTCTGCGTGCAGGTAAGAGGATTTGTCTGGTACCAGGCAGCACATCTTTTTTCATAAAAAGCACTTAGGTTGCACTGGACGTGCATTCTTTTTTCCGATCTACATAAAATCTCTTCGCCGAAAATAGAAAATCCAACATTGTAGATTTGCTATACTTTTAGTGAATGTTCCTCCCCAAGAAAAGGGATGCTGGGGTTCTCAAGTGATTAACTCAAACCTTCCAACATGGCTTCATGAGGTTGGCTGGCCCAGTGTGTTGGAAGGCCCAGAGGCTGTAATCAGGGAGCTGCACAGATGGACACTAAGGTGGTCCCTCTGGACAGCAACATGCCCTTTTGAAAGTTCAGTTTGTTAATTGTATTTTTGTTTTGTACAGTATGTGGCCCATCGTGACATCGATCAATTCCGGATTAAAAGCTTCTAATATATTAGTTATGCACCAAAATCTATAAATCTCAACACACTTATTAACATTATTTCTTTCAAAATAGAAGCTCGGGGTGCCAGAATGTCAATGAAAATGCGCTAGGACATGTGTACACACACAAACCCGTCGGTTGGATTAGTTATGACGTTCCCACACGTTGTACGGTCTAAATGGGTTAAGGCATCCGGTGGTTCCACGCGCCGCACAAGGTGCCCTCTTTTTCACTTGAGCACCAGCTGCCCCTCAAGATGTCTGTGCACGCTACTGACTGTAATGAATGTTCTTCCCCATGAGAATGTAATCCTCCAAACCTCCTAGGGTTTCCAGGAAGTGGGCCAAAACCCGGTAGTCACGTTAAAGTATTCATGGTATATGGTTGGTAGATGGCTCAATCTTTCTGTTCTAAGAGATAAACATCGCTCGCTTGTTGTCTGCAATGTGACTCCTGCTAATTATATCAGCATTTGGAGACGGCTGTTTTTCTAATGAATAGTGCATAGTGCAGCTAGTACTGCAGACTGATGGAGTCATGTGATGCATAGATAGTGCCATGCTGCAGTCAGACACCCCCCCCCCCCCCCCCACCTCTTAGTTCAAAACAAGAACAGGAGGTAGTGTGAGAGTTACTTTCCACAACTGATTAAAAAAAAAACAGTCAACACTGAGATTTGTGATCCTAAGTACATTTACTTAAGTACTGTACATGGGTACAATTGAGGAATTTGTACTTTACTTGAGTATTTCCAATTTCCAATACTTCTTACTTCTGCTCCACTACATCTCATATCCAAATATTGTACTTTAAACTCCACTACTATCTATTTGAAAACTTTAGTTAATAGTTACTTTGTAGATTTTTGATTATTATTACAAAACATACATTAATTAACCACTTCATCCCTACATACATTTTGTCCATTTGAAAATAGAAGATGTACAAGCTCACAATGCGTTGCGATGCGACGCATTGTGAGCTATAGTAGACTAGATCTGCTATTTGAAAAATATTTGTATACATTTGAAGACTTGAAATGGGACATTCTTCATAGTAGTGAGTACTTTCTACTTTGGTACATTTTGATGACAAGTCAAAGTCGGCGACACAAGTGTGTCCCTACTCACATACTCACATACTCACAATGTGACTCGTGAGTATACTTTTTCCCCACCACAGAATGTGTCACTAACGTCGCTCTACTTACTTTCCGTCTCGTCGCCCCCCTCTAGTGGAGCTGGCGATGATAATGGACCGTCTGTACGGAGGCGTGTGCTACGCCGGCATCGACACCGACCCGGAGCTCAAGTACCCGAAGGGGGCGGGACGCGTGGCTTTCTCCAATCAGCAGAGCTACATCGCCGCCATCAGCGCCCGCTTCGTTCAGCTGCAGCACAATGACATCGACAAGAGGGTGAGCAAAGTTCATGTGCGTTTGTTTCTCTTATGACGCTGATGACGTAACTAAGGTACGTGTGGTGATCGTACCTTAGTAGGCCACGTATGGCCTACTAAGGTACGTGTGGTGATCGTACCTTAGTAGGCCACGTATGGCCTACTTGTGTGCAAGGTGCAAGTTGGCACCTCGACAGAGTGCATTTCTAGTTTATTATAATGCATCCAGCATCACTAGTATTATTTTTTACCCGTTCTTGGCGTCTCCGTCGCCTGGTAATGCTTTGCTTCCGTGTTGTGTACGTCATTGAATATTTTCCCTCCGTCCAGACCAGTGGCGTATCCAGGAATTTTGGGCAGGCAAGATCATGTGTTAATTGTCGTCTCCCCGCACACAATCGTAGCACTAAATGTTTTCAAAGATATATACCTGCCAGACGAGTAGTATACAAAGGCTGAAAGGCATGCATTTACATTCCAATGGGTGAGTGAGGGTCGCGCTCTACCGCAACGGCCAATCAGCTGTCCATTAATAGTTCTCAGGTCTTGTTTTTGTCTTCTTTTTTTCTCATTGTATGGATTTTGGCCAGGCCATAAATGGATTTGGACAGGCGGACGCCTGCCCTCGCCTTATTGTAGATACGCTTCTGGTCCAGACTATCTCAACTCTTGAGAGCATAACATGAAATCTTTACACTTACCTATCTATTTGGTTTCATTCTACGCTCTCAAGAGTTAAATTACTAAACATCCGTATTACTTCATTTACAAGAAGTCTAGACAATTAAAGAATGTAGAAGAATTGTTATTTTGATCAATGTTTGCCAAAAGCATGGAATTGTAGACTAAATCTTTTCCAATTAAAACAAATATTCTTTAGTTTTGGGTCCGAGAGGCTAAATCTCATCAGATGGTGGTCCGTGGCTCAAATGCCGAAGGGTTGAAAACCACTGTTGTAGAGCGACCTCTCCTCCCATGTGTATCAGAGCTTTCATTACAGCACAGTTTCCAGCCTCCTTACTGGACTCAGCCCACAGTAGCGCCAGGCCCAGGGAGGCCCTGGCTGTGTGTAATAATGACCATGGGCTTTCGGGCTGCTGGAGTCCCGACAGATGTTTTCAAGTCGCAGACGCACAGGGCCGGCTTAATTATAGTACTTCCCTATAGACATACACTATATTCACTTGGGTTGTGCTGGCTTGGCTTGCCTGGGCCTGACGGCCAGTAGTAGTGTGCCGAGTTGTGACCAAGCAAGACTGGTTGTCAGCCAGCAGGCCGATAGTGTCTGCAGAGGAGGGCTGCCTGCCTCCCCCATACCTCCATATACCTCCATCACCAACCTCCACTAGGCTGTCACCATCTACAGTATCCTCGGGGGCTGGTTATGGTGTCTTTAGTTTGACTGGACTGACATTTGAATGCATCAACTAAACTATTTAATATAAGTATTTTTCCCTGGACCAAACGGGACACAGAAAGAAAGAAGTAGTAGTATACACACAGCATACTGTACAACACAAGCAGCAGCAGCAAAGAAGCAAAAAACAAAGTTCCTACCATGAGCCATCTTTTACTTGATGTCATCAGTTGTGTAAGTGATGCCAGGGTCAAACTTTGGAACCCATGGATAGAGAGAGAGAGTTCATTCTCCTGGCTGCCATCTTCTCACTCAGTCTTAGCATTATATAGCAAATAGCATTCTGGTGTAGTGCAGTGGCCAGGGATTTAGGGCAGGCTCTAGGGTCCAGCATTCACAGCATATGCATGTCACAGGAGAATGGACTCAGGGCTGAGAAGCTGAGCTTCGTGTACCTGTGGAGCAGGTTGAGAGACGCCATAAGCTTTGAGTATACAGTAAATAAGTAAGGTAGAAAGAAAGAAAGCTGACCAATAGCCACATACTGTAGTGTACACTATACCCTGTCACAACTCACTAGCAATAGCATAAATAATACATTTTAGGAAGGAAGCTGCCTTGAAATAAATTGAGAGATAGAAATCTAGTTGTTGCAATTCAGGTTGTAACACTTGGTTCAATATCACTTTCAATGAAACCATCATTGGTAAACAGTTAAGAATGATGTTTCATACACGGATTTGGTGCTGTGACACCCCAAACAAAACATTGTGTCAAACATGTATTCTATAAATGTATATAGGACCCATGCACACAGCGCTTCAAGCACCTTTATTTATTAATTTCACCCTCACTCTCAAACGCACGCACACACGCGTTAATGCTTAGCATAGGTAGCTAACTCACCTGCAGAATAAAAACAAATGGACCAAGCAGTTTGTTATGAAGATGAATTAACTTCTCATTCAAACTGTCCCACACTTGTGACTGAGCGGTTTTCACTTCCTAACAACCCAGACTACTCCACTCAACTTCCATGAGGTGTACATTATAAGTTGTTTATTTCACTATTTTGTACTACCAAACATAAGGAGTCTTGTGTCTGTTTGCAGGTGTGTGTGGAGGGGGATGGGGCGTGGCTACCATAGGGTTTTAAAGAGCACACTTGAAGCCTGCAGCTCAGTGCTCAGGGAGTGTCTACCATACTTTGTTCAACCCTTTTCATGTCAAGGACAAGGTCCATTTATTATTCTGCATTTAAGCCACGTACGGACCACCATTTGATAACATTTAGCGTCTCAGACCCCAAACTTGTCTTAGAATCTTTTGTTGTCGTTGAATAAGACAATTACATGCTGTATTGATGTGTGGATTGATTATCTTATCTCTCCTATGGTAATAGGCAAACGTTGATCAAAATAACAATTCTTCTACATTCTCTTAATTGTGTAGACATCTTATAAATTAAGTAATGCAGATGTTTAACAATAATTTAACTCTTGAGAGCGTAAAATGAAACCAAATGGTTTCATGGTTGCGCTCTCAAGAGTTAAAGATCTATAAGAGTCCATTTGGTTACCAACTCTCCATCATTTAATTTTAACTGGGGACCACCTGGAACCCCCTCAATGACCACTGGTGGTCCCCAGACCACTGGTTGAGGTCAGCATGAATCACACCTATACCAAGGCTTCTCCAGTCTCCATGCCAACGCCACTCTTGTTTCTTGTCTCCTATAGCCTCATTGAGACTGAGACCAGTTTCTACAAATGTCTTCTAAATCCTGACAGTTTTCTGAAAAACCTATGTTTCTATATCTCAAACTATTTCATGTCAAGGACCCCCAAAATGATATGTAATTGGTCGCCGACCCCCATCTGAAAATATTATTGTTATTCCAGGGACCTCCAGAAACAAAAGATATGAGTTAAAAACGTTTGCTGTGAAAGAATATATATTCAAACATTTGCACGTTTTCATGATTTTTCTAAAATCGCACATCTACAAGCTTGTAGCGTGGCACTCGCGTACGCCCCGTGATTTGGGTCAAATTGGAGCGACTCAAATGTCTTCTGTTCTTTTCGTCCTCAGGTGGAGGTGAAACCGTACGTCCTGGACGACCAGATGTGCGACGAATGCCAGGGCGCCCGCTGCGGGGGCAAGTTCGCCCCCTTCTTCTGTGCCAACGTCACCTGCCTGCAGTACTACTGCGAGTACTGCTGGGCCAGCATCCACTCCCGGGCCGGCCGCGAGTTCCACAAGCCACTGGTGAAGGAGGGGGGCGACCGTCCTCGACACGTGTCCTTCCGTTGGAGCTGAGAGGGGTGTCCGGGCGTCGCGTCAGCCCCTGTTCCTGGTGGACCCCCCCCCCCCCCCCCATCCATCCATCCATCCATCCGGTCCCACAGTCCCAACCAACACCACCCGAGGACAGTGCTGCACCCCCAACCCCACCCCACCCCACTCCACTCCACTCCACCCCCGCTCCACCCCATTACCACCTTGCGAAAAAAAAAAGCAAAAAGGATGACATCGAATAATACATGGGACTTTTACTCGAGTGACACCACACTGAACTCATTGTACAGTGTTTTTCCCCTCTCTGAAAATAGACAAGGGGAAATTTAAGTGAAATTTGCGAAAGTCTATCAGCTTAGAATTTGCACTTTGGCACAAAATCTCACTAAACGCACACAGGATGGTCTGTATATGTTTAACACCTGGTTATGTTCTGTTGCCTGGGTGGCTCGCTGTGTCCTGCTGGAACCCACCTTGATGAGACAGAGGTGGGACCGTACCCATATTTAAAAAAATATATATAGAGAGATTTTTGTTATTTATCTATGTCTATAAATAGATAATTTAAAATTTGTGTAAAAGGAGCATGCACTTATCTTCAAAAAAAAGAAAAGAAAAACTATTGTAGGTCTATTACCCCTAGAAAAATAATTACCAAAGGCAAATGAAAATTAATGCATACAGAAAAGTAAAATAGATGGCATAGGATGTAGCAAGATCTAACAACTATCCAGTAGTGTGGGCCAGTAACGCCCAGAGTAAAAATAACACGGCTATACTCACTCTCAATTTTGACTCTGAAGATATTAATACCTCATAAGCGCAATCGGATTATTTTGCTTTTGATTTCTAGGACTGTTTTATAATAACATTATGTTTTAGTGTTATGTCAATGTAATGCTGCAATAGCTTTGCTGCTAAATTCATGGTATGAACAGATACCACAAGTACTTTATTCAGGCTATAGGGTGTAAAAAACAAAACAAACACTCACACAAAAAACAAGGAAACTAGAGAAGCGCCCAGTGTTCAGGATGACGAGCTATCATAGGGGGGGAGGGGGCACCCCTAAGATAATGATGGCTATCAGGGTGGAGGGGTGGGAGGAGGGGAGTGGGCTGGGTCGCCCCGTAACTGCATGTTTATTTCAATCGGGTTGCTGCATGCAATAGAATTATTTCAGTATCATGTCTACTATTCAACTCTGCCCATGTTTGCACAACACTCTATAGGTGTACATACAAACTAGCACGGAAACCGGACAGGAATAGGAAAAAAGACTGGGTCAGATGCTGGACCCACTGGTACCACTGGGCTGGGTGCCAGAGCATAAGGAAGGAAAACAATATATATATATATATTTAAAAAGATGGTCAACACATCCTAAAGATTGGGGACGCGTGGCGTGGGGGAAAAAACGTAATCTTAAATCCAATTAAATGTAGGATTTACCATTTAAAACTGTCTATGATAGGTGAAGTACGTTTTTTTTTGCAGTGATTGTTGATATAATTGTGCAATTTTTTTATACCGTATGTAGTTAGGTCTTGAGTATGCCTATAGAACTGTGATTCGCTTTAACTGTCGTTGATGTCCGACATAGAAGTCCTGTGAAACTTCATAACTAGTGTATGCACATCGTATATGTGTTCTCTTGTACACACACACTTGCACCAGTACAAACAGCCTCTTACACACATATAGACACGCGTAACGTTATACAGATGTTAGTGTTATGTTTTTATCTCTCTCACTCTCTCTCACACACACACACACACACACACACACACACACACACACACACACACACACACACACACACACACACACACACACACACACACACACACACACACACACACACACACACACACACACACACACACACGCACACACAAGCAGGCAAACAGTCTGATCCAACACATACATAAGACAGAATAATGTGAGCTTAACTAAGAAACAACCACAGTTCACAAAACGCAAGTTCATGTGCCCCAAAATAACCAAAGAGCTCACGTTCAACTTCAGCAAACCACCCACACACACACACACACACACACACACACACACACACACACACACACACACACACACACACACACACACACACACACACACACACACACACACACACACACACACACACACACACACACACACAGTCACACACACACACACACACACACACACACACACACACACACACACACACACAGTCACACAGTCACACAGTCACACACACACAAACACACACACACACACACACCGACACACACACACACACACACACACACACACACACACACTCTCTTACCCACAAAAGAGACTGCGCTAATAATTAAGCCTCACCTGAGGGGGCTAAAGGTGCAAGGTAGATGCATTTTGTGGAATAATTTTGATAAAGAACGAAGGCAGTGACTAGATTAAAAAGCAGAACATTATATGAAGCTACTGGAGACTTTTAGGTTGACAAACTGAGCTCCTCCTTAGCCTGCACACGTTGTCACTACACGGCTATAGGAGGTTGGAATAACATTGCCAGAACATGACGTGCTAGCTGGGTTACCATATTTATCCAGATTATTATTATTTTTTTCCTGCAAAGCTTGAAGTAGATTATTGACCTGCTAAAATGGTGGACATATTTTTTTATCAAAAGGCTATGGTATAGGGTGCAGTTCAATGGACTGGGGGAGGGTCGGGCTATGCGGGTGGGATGGGGGAGGCATTTGGTAGTTATGAATGCAATACCTAGAATCTTAAGTATTGGCTGCTGAAGTTGGGGTGGCTTGGGTTTGATCGGTGGAACTGGGGTGGGGGGGGGGGGGGGGGTGGGGGTTGGGTTGGGGGCTAAGTTACACTGGTTTTAACAGTTTTATGGACAATCCGACTGGATCTCAATTACATCGTTGCAAGTTTGTGTGTCGTTTTCCCCCCTCGTCTGTGAGCTGTGATTGTCCCGTGATGAGACCCCGCAGTCCCTCTCTCGTTTTAGTCGCAAACTGTTTGCTTTAGATAGACGTTTTGTTTGTTTATTGTAAAAGATAACTAATTGAAACTAAGCAGAAGATACTTTTTTACTAAGACGATAAAAAAAAGAGGCTAACCAAACCATGAGTAATAATGTATAACCCTATGAAAGTGAATTCTGGGTGTTTTTGTGATGTTTCTTTCCCCACCCAGATGGGTTTTCTATGTTTGTTTCTTCTCTATGATAGACATTTGTTATGCACTACTCTTTGTATCTGAACAGTTTGACAGTCAGCAATTCTTTTTGTTATTAAGAAAAGAAAAACGAAAAAGCGTGCTTTCTGACTGATATGATCTTTTGCAATACCTCAATTTTGAAATATATTAGGAGAGAAATTGATATTTTCTAAGTTTATTCAGATGAAAACAAATATATATTAATTTAATTATTCGAGAGAAATGATTTAACAGATGGTTGATTTTATTTTTTATCATGCTTATTTTGCTTTTATTTTAAAAATTTATTTTTGGAAAAAAGAACAACTGAAGGAGCTAGAGCTTTATAACTTTAATATAATGATGTAGTTAGCGAAAGTACAGTCTACTTTATTACAGAGAAGGTTAGAGTGATCGTCCAACCAGTCGAAATGCCGTGAAGGCACGGTGTCACCAAAACCAACAAATAAAGCCTGATTCCTACTTGATCACACAACTGTGTCACGCATTGAAAATAGCTGACCTATACAGTACAAGGCGACGTGGATGCGACTCGTCGTGAGCTTGTAGATCTGCTATTTTAGGTGAGCGACACCGTGGTTCGAAGCATAAATTGGCATAAGCGGTAGTGATCTGAAAAAACAATATCATCCGTGTTCTCCAAAAGAGATCTTTAGAAATATCAGGTGCTTAACAAGAAAACTGAAGATACTTCCCTCGTTTTTTGTATATTTATAATCAATCATTTACTATGCTGACCAGAATTGTGAAAGAGATCTTCTGTTCATTATTTTTTTAAGAAAACTTTTTTATGTTTCCTAAAAGTATGTGTGCTCCTTTTTTGTTTTGTAAAAGCAACATACCCTGATTTGTTAGCCTGACATCGTTGGAGGAGGAAAAGAAAAGAAAGACTTATGAGAGTCAGTGAACTGTTGGAGGTAGAGGGATAAGAATGTTATTTTTAAACACAAAAATACACAAGTGTTTCACCTGTAACTTGATCAAAAGCCCCCAAGGTGCATCAATTAAATGGTGGCCTTCTCTTCACGCAAGACTTGAATTAGTCCCATTTTTTAAGGCTAAGAACCTTGATTCTTTGTTGTAATGTGCAATACTGTTTGTACTGTTTGTAAAAAAGAAGAAAACAAGAAAAAAGAGGCATAAATCTTTATTGCAGAATTATTTTCATTGCAAGCATTGTGATTCACTAAAATCATTTTCTACTGTGTATTTACCTACTCTACCTGCTAGTACCTTCCAGTAGTAATGTAGCCTTTGTACTGAGAAATTTTCATTATTTTTAGAAGGTTTTGCTAAAAAAAAAGAATAATTTAAACATATTTACATATTTTCATTTTTATTTCGTATTTTCTTTACAGACTTATTTCTCAACCATTAATAGTTATTTCTGGGGGAGACTTTCATATCTGGTCAATGTCATTAATATTATTTTGTATTTTTACTTGGAATAAATTAATTTTATGATGCTAATTCTTTAAAAAGTTTATTTTTTCGTTTGTTCACTTTGTTTCATTTTTTGAAGCTGAAAAAAAAAAAAACCTTTGTAATGTTGTTACTAAAGTGTCTAGATTCTTGAAACGCTAAGCTTTATGTGTTAACTCGCTGATGTTGCTGACATTAGTGTGAAAATGATCTACAGACAAAAAAAATCGACACAACACAATGGCGGTTCGTAATGTTGAGTGATTGGCAATGTAAACAAATGAATGGGCAATACAATAAAATGGCAGAATGGAGCATTATATGCAGTATGTTGTGATATAATTGTGGAAGCTGAACATTACATTTTACATTGCTTCTGCTACTACAAATGCTATGTCTTCTATTGCCACAAATACCACAACACTTCATCCCCATTTTGTGCAGTATAGTCTAAATAACAATGATGAACCTTCAAATGTGGCCAAGAGAAATGTTGCAACTTCCTTAGATGTGAAATATTAAACAGCAACTTCTGAATAAGTCCTCAACCATTAACATGTCCCCAAATCAAGTGTGTTTGGTTCCTGGGTTATGACATAGCTAGGGGATGTGCACCGGTGTGATTGTATCTTAGTATGAATGTAAGTGTTACAATGCACTGTATAGCTGAATCTAGAAGGGGGGTTACATGGGTCTTGATTACCCAGGGGAAGTAGTACTGGTCTAAAGGTTTTCACATTTCTCAGCATTTCTCATTTCCCGAATGTCTAATTTGCGTAATTTGTTTTCGGTATTTTTTTTTTTTTTTGCCATTATGGTTTCTAGCCCTCACTCAAACTCAAAGCTCCATAGTGAAAAGTGAACATCACTGCCTTTTTTAAATAAAATCACGTTATACAGGTGATGCTAATATCAAACCTGATTTAAACTATAGCCCAAGACTTTTCTCTTTCATGTGTCAGTATTATACTGTACAGTACACTACACAAAGTATTTATTTGCTACATTTATTTTTATTTGTTTTAAATTCACTTACAATAACCGTATAAATAAAACTATATGTGTGCAAATGAAAGGGACAATATTGGGCTGGTTGTAGAAAAATAGATTTGGGTGATGACGGACGGCCATCTTATTTATTTCCACTCTTATATACTGTACATATACATGTAATTTCATGTAACTCTAGAATTGGATTATATACTACATTCAATACTGCTTCATGGAAGTTCTTTGGGTAGGTAAACACTGTAGGTCTTGTCATCTCGTTGTGATCTCAAAATACATGAGAAGGGGGAAAAAAAAAAGATTGACAATGTGCTTGATATTTAGTTTTTTCCACAGACAACGCACTACTTTTGAAATGTACTTTTTTAATAAGGCATCTGTGCTTTTTTTTGGGTTTTTTTAGGTTTTTATTCCTGACTTGAATAATGGTTCTATATCTTGATGAGGCGTATTGAGATTGTTGACTTGGACCTATCCTATATGCTTGTCTGAACCTTTGCAGTAGAACTGTGATTTGAAAACATGATGGAGCTCAAACGCTGCTAATGCTTACTACTGCTTCGAAGTTTGTAGATCCCACCTTACTTTTTCCCCCTCCCTCTTTTTCTGTACTACTAATAAGCTAAATCGTATTAAACGTAGTTGTACGACGCTGTGAAACCTTGTGGTGTTTTGCATGCATGGCCTCTTCCATCTTTCTACCACCCCTCTGTCTGTCTGTCTGTCTGTCTGTGCTCTCTTGACTGCTGCCTACAGTGAGGTGCTTATAGCAGATGCATACGGGGAAATAAACCTGTCACAATAATGCCACAGACGAATAACAGTCTAAGTCCACACTATTGATCCATAATGTATAAATGATAGATAAGGGTTCAGGACAACGAGGCCTTTTCGTGGAGGGGTCAGAATGAAATTTTGACTTTTCGTCTGTGGTACTCGTCCTGGCTTTCTACTTCGTCATACTGTGCGTCGTTGCACACAAACATAGCATACTACTGACCATGATGATACTGACATGTTACTGATCATGATACTGGCATGTTACTGATCATGATACTGACCATGATACCGACATGATACTGACCATGATACTGACATGATACTGACCATGATACTGACATGATACTGACCATGATACTGACATGATACTGACCATGATACTGACATGATACTGATCATGATACTAACATGATACTGATCATGATACTGACCATGATACCGACATGATACTGACCCTGATACTAGTGAACATGATACTGGTCATGAAACTGATACTGACATGTTACTGATCATGATACTGACATGATACTGATCATGATACTGACCATGATACTGACCATGATACTAACATGATACTGATCATGATACTGACCATGATACCGACATGATACTGACCATGAGACTGAACATGATACTGGTCATGAAACTGATACTGACATGTTACTGATCATGATACTGTTCATGATAATGACATGATACTGACCATGATACTGACCATGATAATGACATGATACTACGGATGATATCTGACCTACTATCTTCTTACATTATGCCCTCGACAACTCATTCTGCTCTTCAGTACAAATGGAGCCAAATGGACCCTTATGGGACTGGGTCCATTTGGTTCCTAACTATCATTTCGCCGGGGACCCCCTGGAACTCCCTCAAAGACCTCTGGGGGTCCCCGGACCCCCACTTTGAGAACCACTGGGCTATAGGCCTATACCACTTGTCTTTCCCAAATGGACGGCGCCACCATGCCCTCTACTGGCACAATTCAATTTATCTTTATAGGACTCACATCCATTATACAAGGTACAAATTAAGTTAAAGAAAGGAATAGACATAAAAGAAACAACTAGTGACAATTTGGCTTTGCTCTTTAATTGCTGAGAATGCAGGCAAATCTGATAAATTTGCCTTCAGACATAATATAGTCAACCTATCTGCATTGGTCGCTTAATTGCTGTGGTATTGACCCAATACACGTGAAGCATTTCTCACTATATAAGTAGCATACATAATCAAACTTTAACAATACATTATACTGCAATTAAATACATTAAAAATGAAATTAAATAAATACATGTATTGATTTAATTGTATTTATTTATTTAATAAGTGACCATAGCTACTTGCCCAAATGTGCTAACATCATCATCCGACAGTTTCTACATGCTGGGGACCCTCCGACCCATACTCAACATTTCTAACAAAACTTTGGTGAAGGCTACTCAACATGCCTGGGTTCACATTCTGGCCTATAAAATGATGAATCATTCATGCATCATTGATGCAATATTATTTTCAGTGTTGATTCGTCACTGAAGCGCGTGTGCTCTCACACACACACACACACACACACACACACACACACACACAGGGGGGGACACTAACTAACCCGTTGTTATTTTTAGCATTAGCCTAATTGATGACTCAACAACAAAGATGACTCACCAGCCGACCAGGCCTGACTTAGGGGCTGGCATCAAGCAAAAACCTTAAAAATAAAGAACAAAAAATGAATATTAGGCCTACTATGGCTGGCGGCTGCGTACTGACTACTGTTATCAGTGTAAGACAAGTAGAAATTGAGAAACCCACCTCTTGACGCTGAAAAGGCACTTTGCATTCATAGACAGGTGTCAGTCATCTGACTCAATCAGGAGAAATACAATGAAAAGTGCGCCACCTGACAGACAGGGGAGTTTTCTGGTCACACCATTCTCAGACAGTACTGTCCGCATTATTAGACCTTAATACTTAGCTACCACTGTAATTTAATTAGAATTTGATTATGTGTAGGGCAGGGCAGCAGGCCTATGCTTGTACTGTAGGCCTATTGTATGAAAACGTAGATTGTTAAATGTTCCAACCAAAGTTAAAAGCACTGGTTCTCAAAGTGGGGTCCAGGGACTCCAAATGATCCTTGAAGGTGTTTTTTCAAGGGGTCCCCAACATAATTATAGGCTAGTTTATATCTAGAAGTAGCGTTAACTCACTCAACCTCGTGTTTTTTGTTTGTTCTATAGGCAGCCCACATAACATTTCCAGTAGGGAGAACATTGGACATGCGCTGCTCCCGTGCTAGCTGTTATGATTAGGTTAGGGTTTGAGGTAGGTTGTCGTTTGTCGGACCAATGACTAGTCTTAACTAAGTACTGCACCCTCATCGATAACATTATGAAGAATGATAGATGACACAAATGATCAATTTTCATAATCCCATAGAAATTCTATTGAACATTTGAAAATGTTCAAAATCCTTTAGGATTTTCCAATGTTCCGATGCAAATGTTCCTATAGGATTGTTTCACTAGGATAATATAAACATAATTATTTTCTTTAAAACCTTGAGTTTATTGTGATAGTGATAAATGGGACGTTACAATGATCGAAGCTGGAACACAATCGATTGATTGTTTGATCATTAAAACCACTGCTTCAGAATTTCCCGCAACAATTCCTGGACAAAACAAACAAACACTTACTTCAAAGGTCTGTAGAATTTATTACAATTCCAACAGTTTAGACAAAAAGCAGCCATTACAGAAATATATACAAGTCAGAATTATTATTTTTAAAATACTTTTGTGACAAGTCTCAAGTGCCATGAGTTTCAACTTGGCCCCGAGATTCAGTCCCTGCAACGCTGCCTCAGTGCGGTGCTTTTCCAAGATAGATTTCATCGTGTAAGGAGAAGCAGTTCATAACAGATTCTCCCATTTCTTCAATTATATAAAAAAAAAAAGACCATTTCCTTGGCCAAATATGAGTGTGTGTGCTCTTTACAGGCATGCATATATAGACTGCCGCCATCTGCAGGGTGGGAGGGAGTCTTATACCGTCACTACGCATCCACTATGCAACTTTGAAACCCATCCAAGCCACATACTAACTGTCGTAGCACAAACTCACCAAAACACATTGCTTGCTACAAAAAAAGAAAAGAGCAGCTGGCTTGACCGTGTGTGTGTGTGTGTGGGGGGGGGGGGGGTTCTCTTGCAGGCTCTTCACATCCACCGCCACCATTTCCCTTAGTTATACTAAAACATGGTTCCTATCCAACAAGTCCAAAACCTTCGGCAGGTGTGCTCTGGTATTGGGAGTGCTTTTTAAGACTTTGAAGAGAAAGGGGGGGGTCAGGGGTAAAATGTCTGTTAATACTGTACAATTGCAATATGGCATGAGAGAAGGGTGGGCAATGCTCCAAGGCTAGCCACCTGCCTCAGTAACTAAACCATAACTCAACTATGATGATATATATGTATACTGCAGAGGCTACATATTAATATCGCCCTATGCAGTAGTAGTCTGCCTGCTAAGGGAACAAAAGCTCACACTTGGCAAAAATGTAAACAAATATTGTGAGACAGTCATTGCAGCTGTATAGATAAATCACTATTGGCAGCTTCGCAACTGGTCTTGAGGAAAATATAATATATCCTGACCGACGTGCCAAACAGAAACATTGGCTCCTCCCTCCCCACTTGCCTGTATTTGAGAAATCAGGAAATGGAGGATGAATAACTTTTTCAGAAAATATAATATCTTCGACGTACATTTGTTCCTATATGTGGCGTGGGGCCTCTGTCTGGACCCATGCTAGCTGGGTATGACTGTGTCGTCACTCTGGGCCCATGCTAGCTGGGTATGACTGTGTGTCGTCACTCCTGGCCCATGCTAGCTGGGATGACACTGTGTTGGTGGTGGGTGGGTGGGTGGGCATAAGAGGGCAGCGGTTCTCTAACAATGGGGTTCCTTGAGGGAGTTCCAAATGGACCCTTAATTACAGGTGTGAAACTGAGGGCGTACGGATGGAACCAAATAGGTTCCATTTGGGTGGGGGGGGGGGGGGGGGTGCTACAGCCAGCGGCGGTGTCGCTACAAGGAGTGCATGAAGTTGTCCAGGTCGTACTCCGTGTCGTACTGCTGCTGGTCCCACAGCTCTCCCAGGTCGTCCAGCACAGACTTCATCGAGGCCTTGCCTGAGGTGGACGGCGACGCATCGATCTTCTCACCCTTGTTGTCCTGAAAGAGCCATTTACACATTGGTTCGGTAAAAGAGCCATTTACACATTGGGTCGGTAAAAGAGCCATTTACACATTGGGTCGGTAAAAGAGCCATTTACACATTGGGTCGGTTCCCTTTACCTTTATTTCCAGGAATTATTTACCTTTATTTTAAATCATTTATATGATTTGCACGGGTAACGCACCATAAGTCAGAGCACGGTGGTTACACATTGGTTGGGTAAAACACGGGGGCGAGGATACATCTGTTGTTCTAGGCAAGCTTGATGTGCATTATATTAGGTCAGAGTTTCTGAAAAATTCTTTTTGATTTCATTTGCAGGTCAGATGTCTACATTCTAAATCAATATTTGTTATGATTACATTTTCAAATCAATATTTGCTATGATTAAAATTTCAAACTCAAGCAGCCTAAACCAAGCACATTAAAAACAAGCATGATTGTCCTAACCTTGTCCAGAGTGAAGAGGTTGAGAAGCTGATCTGTGCCCATGCTCTGCAGGCTAGAGTTGTCCTGGCTGATGATCGTGTTGGCAATGCTGATCTTGAACTTCTGGAGTCCCATGATCTTCTCCTCCAGTGTGCCTCGTGTGATCAGCCTGTATACGTTCACCACCCGTTTCTGCAGGACAGAGACACGTGTGACAGAAGGCACTTGATGTAGAAGACCATTTTTCATTTTATTATTAAATACCCCATGTTGCACACCATTCTTAAATTTCGGAGCCATCACAAGGCCTACATGGATTTCACTTGTACTGGTTCAGTGAGATCTTGTACTGGCTTCAGTGAGATCTTGTACTGGCTTCAGTGAGATCTTGTACTGGCTTCAGTGAGATCTTGTACTGGCTTCAGTGAGATTCTGTACTGGCTTCAGTGAGATCTTGTACTGGCTTCAGTGAGATCTTGCCTGGCAAAGAAATGGGGTCTATGGAGAGCACTGGTGTACATGTCACTATACACCTACTCTGGGAACTGACCTCAATATTGGTCCATTGCATTGATAACGAATGATGCACACCTATGGAAGGCTTAGCCCGGGGCAAAATTGTCATTTAGACAGGACAGCGCAAATTAACGAAGAACACACACATACTGTAGTGTAAATAACAGCAGATTTAGCAAGGGTGCTAGTAAGTGTATGAAGTCACGGTATCCTCTTTGTATAAAGCAAAAGGTACAGTACCTGTCCTATCCTATGTGCACGATCCATGGCCTGCAAGTCCCTCATGGGGTTCCAGTCGTGTTCGACAAACACTACCGTATCTGCGCCCGTCAGATTGAGACCCAAACCTCCCACATGGGTGGTCAGCAGCAGCACGTCAATGGAGGGGTCATTATTAAACCTGAAACAAAGTGCGGTTAACAAACACCTTGATGATGCGAGGAAGATTTCTGCAAATGCATTAAGAACATAAGACAGAGTCTTGACTCTTGTCCCTGTCCAATCTTTTTTTTTGTATCTGTCGATAGTGAATTATAGTAGTTTGAGAGCAAAGCCACACAAAACACCAAAATGCTGTGTTCAGTGGCAAAGCCGCACTATGGGATAAAAAATAACTGATAAATTGGATTCTTGTAAACTAGTGTGACAATGGTCTGCATCTCCAAGGGAAATTACCTTTATAAATACTTCACCTACGAGAACTAAAGTGTTTCACAAGAACAATGTTGGTGTAACTTAAAAGAGATTATAAAGAAAGATATAACTTTCACTCTAGACAACTTTCACTTTAAATTCACCAGGCATTTTCTGGTCATGCTTTATTAGTTTGAAGCTAGAGATGTTCTGCCACGACATTTAAAGAATAAAAAAGGATTATTTTTTTTGTCTGAGCTTCTTGTTGTATGTGGCTGGAATAATAATAGTGCTCTCAACCAAAGTGCATGCATACAGTAAACCTAGTAACAGCACACATACAGCTTACTTCCGATTGTTTTTTTGCACTTTACATTTTTTCTTCAGTGTGCCATGGGCTTCTGTAAGTTCTCTTCAATGAGGTGGTCTATAATGATGTGGTAACAGGCCTTGTGGTTAGAGTGTCCAGTCCACCCTGAAACTGGGAGGTCGGGGGTTCGATCCCCGGGCCGGGTCATACCAAAGACTGTAAAAATGCGACCCAATGCCTCCCTGTTTGTCACTCAGCATCAATGGGTTGGATCAACTAATCAAACGATTCCCGGGTGCGGTACGGCTGCAGCTCACCGCTCCAGGAGGTGGGTCAAATGCGGAGAACAGATTTCACTGCGTTAACGTGTGTGACAAATCTTACGACTTTGACTTAATAACCGGGAGGAATATATAAATTTTTCTCTTTCAGGACACAAAGGCAGTCCCTCCCCCACTGACCTGGACACTATGGAGTGGCGCTGGCCGGCCGGCACACTTCCGTCCAGCCTCAGGTAGGTGACGCTGGGCAGCTTGGGCCTCAGCAGGTCGTTCTCCACGATGTCCAGCATGCTCTTCAGCTGACAGAAGATGAGCACACGATGCTGGGCCACCACGGCCTCCGTGCCTCCATCCACTGCACCGCTGCCTCCCAGGCCGCAGTCCAACAGCAGCTGGACAACACAAAGACACTCCGTCAGGGCTGGGATTACATCAGGGGTCATCGCCACGATGGCTCGTGGTGGACATATTTGTAAAAATAAAATATTTTTTATCAGACATACAAAATGAGTGGAAAGTAATATTAAAAGAAACACGCAAAGAAAAGAGCCAGCCCAGAATGGCCATAACAGCTCTGTAACTGAGAGTGTACAAATGGAACCATTGTTCTCAGACGCAAAACTAAAGAATATTTTGTTAGTCGTTAGTTACGATTTTGTCTACAATTCTTTGCTTTTGGCAAACGTTGATCCAAATAACAATTTTTCTACATTCTTGAATTGTGTAGACTTTTTGTAAATTAAGTAATGCAGATGTTTAACAATAATTTGTCACAGACATACAAAATGAGTGGAAATGAATATTGCAAGAAACGCACATAGAAAAGAATGGCCATAACACGTCTGTAACTCAAGAGTTAAAGATCTATAAGGGTCCATTTGGTTAACAATTCTCCATCATTTAGCTGCATGGGGACCACCTGGTCTCTTGAATAGTTCATTTAGTTTTAGTCACAATTTTGTCACCTGAAATGTCTTAATGTTAGTCTAGTTTTATTCGACTAAATATCATAGGATTTTAGTAGACTAAATCTACAGTTGATTTAGTTGACTAAAATGTATTTTGACGGGCCTTGATGCCGTCGTAATGACTGATCGGCTATTTTCAGCATGCAACCACATGTAAAATGACTTATACTGGATCTCTAGTCCGCTATAGTCCATTCCTAATATTTTATTCTAGTTTTTATTTGTTGACGAAATTGTCAGTATATTTAATCTTATTTTTAGTCATCATAGCTTAGTTTCCATTTAGTTTTCGTCAGTGGAAAAAGGCACTCGATGAACATTTTTCGTCTTAGTTTTAGTCAACGAAAACAACACTGCTCAAGGTCCACTGGTAGATCCGCCGGACCACTGGTTGAAAACCACCGTCTCGTACCTGTTTGAGTGCAGACAGTTTGGGAGCGTGCTGTAGGTCTCGCAGGCTGGTCTTCTGCTCTGCCAGCTGCTCTGTGACGCGCTTGTACTCGGGGTGCTGTGGGGTCAGCACCAGGGCTGGGTGGTTACACAGCTTCCGCAGGTACTGCAGAGCCTAGAAAGATACCATTACAATATGCACACGTTTACCATAAAACAAAGTCCTACAGTATATATACAGTATACGCTATACCGCATTGAAAACAAAAACCCACATAAGTACTTCAGTTCGTTCAGTTCTCAAATGTTACCAATTAAGCGATTTAGTTAGCCAATTTCAATCCACAATAGGTTTTTGTTTGCTTGGATAAGTGTTCATAGCACGTCACTTTGTGCCGCACTGCGAGCTTGTACATGTGCCATTTGTGAACATTGATGGAAAAAGTGTGAGAACTATTGATTTAGAAGGCATTTGTAGAATGGGCCTCATTAATGGGTTAGAATGCATCTCTCAGTTTTTAATTAAACTCGGTATACAACACGTCATGTGTACCTGGAACACGTGACCCGTTGCCTTCAGTTTGGGCTTCTCTTCTTCTTGCGTGGAGGGGTTGGCGATCGTGTCCTCCACGTTGACCTTGGCTCGTGACTTGGCGAAGTCCTCATACAGTTGAACCTGCACAACAATTAACAAAACTGGTTAGACTTTTTACACTGGAGGGCTTGTTAAATTGAACAAGCACCGCAGGCACGTGCACAGGGCCCCGTCTTCTCTCCCCACTCTAATCCACTCCTATTGAAAACTGCTCGTGCAGCGAGCTCTCCACAACAGCTTGTAACTTACAAACGGATAGTCGCGTACATGCCATGACTTTTTCCCCGATTCTACGACATCTGTGCGCGTAATATTCAGTGAAGGTAGATGAAAAAAAAAAACTATAAACCCAGGGCACGCAATGAGTTTAACTAACAAAAAGGCTCTTCTTGATTATTCGATTGATCCACAAAGTCAACAAATGGAACAACAGCCTAGAAAATAATGCAGGGCTGCAGCACTAGTGGTACCTGTAGGGGACTCAGGGTGCAGTAGTAGTCCTGAATAATTTTGGGAGGGAGGTCCTGTAGCACATCTTCTTTCATCCTTCTCAGGAGGAAGGGTAACACCTGTCGATGAAGGGCCTCCATGGCCAGGACACCTAGGAGACCGCACAGAGTGGAGATGTCAACATGAGCACCATTTCTGTTTTATCAATACATCCACCTGGAAACATCCAAATGGAATTTTATAATTTCATGAATTAATTCTGACTAAAGGCCTTTTCAGACTCTGAGCGAGTGACGCAGGAGTTGTGGCCTGGATCAGCGACAGGTCTGCTCATGAGGGGCGCAGGACACGTAGGCGCGAAGAAAAAAAAATTGCTCACCACAATCCAGGTCTCATCTCCCGTGGGCGTGTGCACGAAAAGGAGCACGCGCGTGCGACAATTTTTCACAGGACCGCGCCCGTCCAAAATAAATGCATGCCTTATCATTGAAAAGTAATTACGAGGCGCGTCAGTCGCTCCCCGTCTGAAAAGGCCTCGACAGATTAACCAAGGCTGACCACCAGAGAGAAGGGATCATCCTTACCTGCCTCCTGCTCCCGCGATGAGCTCTTGGCATCGCGGCTGGCCAGGATGGGTTTTCCGTAGCGGGCGGCGAACTGGCGCTCCGTGCCCAGGAAGCCTGGCATAAGGAAGTCGAACAGGGACCACAGCTCCAGAACGTTGTTCTGAGGGACGAGGACATCGATCAGTGTCGTTTTTGGCAGCAAATTTTGATTTTAGTTTTAGTCATAGTCTCTTGAATAGTTTATTTAGTTTTAGTCACATTTTAGTCACCTGGAATGTCTTAGTGTTAGTCTAGTTTTAGTCGACTAAAATGTATTTTGGTGGGCCTTGATGTTGTTGTAATGACTGATTTTACACTTGCTGAAAATAGCAGATCTACAAGCTCACAACGCGTCGCGAGCTTGTAGATCTGCTATTTTCAGCATGCAACCAAGTGTAAAATGACTCATACTGGATCTCGTGTCCACTAGTCCCCTTCCTAGCATTTTAGTCTCGTTTTTAGCTGTTGACGAAATTGTCAATACATGAGTCCTCATAGCTTAGTTCATTTAGTTTCCATTTAGTTTGTCAGTGAAAATAGGTAGTCGACGAACATTTTTCGTCTTAGTCGACGAAAACACTGACATCGATCACGTCACAACAACCCATGCAAGACCTCCCACGAGCAAATCATTATCCAATCTCTAAGGACTGACTAAAAAATAATTAAATTATTTTAATAAATAATACAACCACTGATAATAAGACACAGCATGTGCAAATGTTTTATCATTCTACTCAAAGAACAAAAAAGGCCAGTATTTCAACAGATAAAGCTCCGGCAACTAAAAAGGTTATGAAGTCTGGTGGCCTCTTTACCTGGATGGGCGTTCCTGACAAAATGATTCTGAAGTTGGCAGCCAGCTGCTTGATGGCCTTGGAGAGCTTGGTCTTCCCGTTTTTAATAATGTGACCTTCGTCGAGGATACAGTAATTGAATTTTATATTTCTGAAAATAAAGAATGGAACACTGTGTCGTCATTACTTACTAGATTGTGGTAGACAATAATAAATAAGTGCAAAAACTAGGTCTCGGAATCAGGCGTGGGCTGGTAGATACTGTAACTCACCTAAAAAAGTCGATGTCATTTCTAACGACATCGTAAGAGGCTACTACAAGATTGTGCTTTTTCACCTGATGCTGCAACCTGGGAATGAAAACATACAGTATATTATAGTAAGGGGTAGAAAGAGGTATAAAATAAAAAGCATTTACTGAGATGTCATCTCACTCCCCCCCCCCCCCCCCCCCTCTCTTGTTGCATATTTGCATGAATCATGGCAGTTCTTAATGGGCTCTATGCACACACTTTGGAAAGAACTTTGACCCCCTTCCTTAACAGGTGTTACTGATGGTCAAACAAAGTCAGGGTGCTGCTATATTGTGCATGTTGGCTCACTGGAAACACTGCTACACCAGTGGGTCTCAAAGGTGTCCTTGAGTAATAATAATAATAATATCTGGGAATTATATAGCGCTTTTCATGACACTCAGACGCTTTTCATGTGATGGGGCCGGGGGGGGGGGGGACAAGAAAAATTACAACTTTATTAGAGAAAACAATTATGTAGTAAAACAGTGCATATAACAAGTTTCAGCTTGGAAATGCGATTCTGAACAGGTGGGTTTTCAGTGCAGATTTGAAGGTAGGAAGTGAGGGGGCATCTCAGATATGTTTGGGGAGAGCATCCCAGAGGGTAGGGGCGGCCACAGAGAAGGCCCTGTCGCCCCAGGTTTTGCGTTTTATTTTTTTAGGGACCTCAAGGAGGCCGGCGTCGCTGGACCTGAGGGGGCGTGTGGCTTGAGGAGATCGGAGAGGTAGGGGGGGAGCCAGGTTGTGCAGTGATTTGTAGGTGGTGAGGAGTCATTTGTGGGGTTTTTTTTTTGTGGTGATGCCGTAGAGGATGCTAATGCAGTAGTCCAGTCGGGATGAAATGAAGGCGTGGATGAGGGTTTCAGCTGCTGAGTGGGATCCAAATGGCCGGGTTACGGGTGTGTAAGTAACTCTGAGTGTACAGATGGTGTACATTTGTACACTCTGAGTTATGGGGGGGGGGGGGGGGGTCCTTGAAATAAATAAAAAAAACACTGTACACGAAAGGTAACAGAGCCTTAATTAGTTAAGTATCATCGGTAACACCTGTGAAAGTAGGAAGCGTTATTATGTGTGCAATAGAGCCCATTGCAGGTCTAATATTAATTTTGACAGACAAACAACATCCCTGCATTTACTGGACAGACATGTCTTACCTGACTCGTTCCGTAGGGGGCCCAGTGTAATGCAGGGGGTTGAGGTACTCTTTGGTGCAGAACTTGCTCACCTCGTCCACCCAGTGGCCCGTCAGGGTGGGAGGGCATACCACCAGGGACGGCAGGGGGTTGCTGTCTGGCGCCTTGGTTCTGGCATATTCCTGTGTCCTGAAACACACACATGCACGTACAAGCAGCGAAATGTTGTTTTTAATGTTGCCATGCAAATGTTCTGCTTAGCCGAGTAAAAACGGTGATTAGAGTGCACATGCAACTAGTCCAAGCTCCATCAGTTTCCCCGAGTTTGGACAAAACGTATAAAATCGTACGCTTCGTAAACCAATATCGCGAAGTTTCCTCATTTGCTTAGCAGTGTAGCCAAGTGAACCTGCTGCCCTCAAATTTACGTTCTACAAACCTTGACTGGTTCAGTCCACCCGACGTGCCCACACGTCATAAGCAATCCAACCGACGGGTTGCTAGGACGTGTGTACACGTCCTAGTGCATCTTCAATGATATCAAACGAGAGAAGAATATTCAGAATTTCTCTTTTTTAGTTGGACTCCAAGGCCACCATACGCTTCGTTCTTTGTTCATCTGCGGTCCCGGTCACTTCCTTGTTTACCACTGCAGAAAGAATGCCTCATATCTCCTAATCTAGGGCGCTCTCCCTGGTTTTGATCAGAAGGATATACTAAGCTCTTCATTTCTGACTTCTCACCTGCATGACTGCCTCTCGTTCAAAAATATGAACACGAGGGATCAGCGATTATTATCGGATTCTTAGCGAGGTAAGCAAGCAAAAAAATATCTCCGTTTCTTTCCGGAACAGAAGGGTGGGCGGGGGGGCTTTACAGAGTAAAAGCGGCCATGTCTTCCCAGCACCCCAGAGCTTCTATTTTTTATTTATTTTTTACTTTGGAAAAAAAACAAAAACTGAAATAAAAACACACAACCTCAGCTGTTTGTTTCACACTAGAATATATATATATATATTATACACTCATACACACACACAACTTCACATACATTTACAATTATTCACAATAAAACAAGGAACAGAGCATCAATGGGAAGTGAACAATACTGAATATTTTTGAAGGAATCCCGGCGCTGATTGCGTTAATGTAGCAAAAGGCCAGCAAGTAAAATTTATATAGAGTATATTTGGCCACAGACCCCGATGCCTGAAAGGTTTTGTGCCAGAAGAGAAACAAAGTGTCAAACACAAAGTGACACGCTTTGAGCTTGTTTATCTGCTATTTTTGAATACTAGCCAATGCCAAAATCGAAAATGACAGGTGCTTTTACGTTTTTAATAATGGGGTAAATCAATCTGCTGATTTACCCATCAATCTTTCAGATTCCTTCAACAACCAATGCGATGATGCGAGTGGTGCAGTACCTGAGGTAGTGGTCCCCTGCCAGGATGCAGATGGACTGCAGGGTCTTGCCCAGACCCATGTCGTCACACAGGATGCCATGCAGCTTGTACTTGTTCAGGAAGGACAGCCAGTTCACTCCATCCTGGACGAGGAGAGGGGAAGGTGATTCATGAATTCTGAAAAACTGATTACGTGGGGCGGTGCCTGGTAGCTTAAGCCAAAGAGCATAGTCACTGTGTCACTGGCTGGAAACTGTGTACGTCCAAAACCGGTACTTTTCAGGAAATTGAAAAGAAGAACCTGTGAGCAAACGGATCAGCTAGTGCGTCATATCCTTCAGGTTTGAGTAAATGGTCCCGCACCCCTCCTACTATAGTACTAAGGGATAAAGTAAAGTTTTAAACCACAGCAGAGGGGCGCTATCTCAAGCGAACGCGAGTTGCCGTGTCGAACGTTGCGGAGTTCGCTTAGCCGACTCAGCCCCGTTTGAGGTGCGACCCGATATGGACAGAATAGTAAATCCCCAGAGTCTCGCAAGTAGGGAAAGTCACGAGAGCGGCGTGACCATTTACTCAAACCAGAAGGAAATTCCACATTCGCAACAGATCTAGTGTAGTCATTATTCAGTCACAAGCTATCATTAGTATTTTTTCTTTGATTGGATACATGTATAAAACCCAAAGACAGACTTCTCAGGCATGTCATACTGTAGGTGAAATATTCACAAGTCTTCAAAAAATAGTAGGATAACAATGCGTTCTGAACTATATTATTGTGTGACATTGTCATACTAAAAAGCTACAAAGCTACAGGTTACTGCCCGGCAGCAATGATAGGTTCCTTGTGAGCACCTGGACCCTTACTGTATCCAAACCCATCTTGTCATGACTCTCCTCTCGCTCTGCCCTTGGTTTCCCGTCACTCTAAAAATGACCCACCCATCAAGTACTGTACGCTGAAAAAAAATCTGGAAAAAAAAAAATCTAAAAAAAATCAATGCAGCAATTTATTTCCCAGACAGCTGAAGCTGGTGTGTCATGACTTCACAAGGTTCACATGCACCATAATTAAGAGTGGATCAGGAGGTAGAGCTTCCGTCTTGGAATCCCAGTCTGCTTACTGACGTATCCTTGAGCCAAGAACCACTAACTGCTCCCTATGAGCAGGTGGGTGCCTTGCATTGCTTCCACTGCCGTCGGCCCGTCGGTGTGTGAAATACTAGTGTTTTGGAGAAAGGCTCTATATAAATGCAGTCCATTTACCAGAAACAAGCTATGGCAGACTTGGCAGTCAGAGAAGAATTGAAGGTTAAAAAAGGACCATTCATAACCAGGTACTGCTACTATAAAGATGATATAGTTTTAAAATGTGTTCTAACTCAAGTGGATGCCAGGGTTCACACCACAAATTTAATAAAGACAACTGTGAACGATGTAGTCATAGTTATCGTTATAGTGCTTGGTGTGAACGGCCATTTAGTCAGGAACAATTTGAAAAAACAATTTCAAATGATGAATGTCTGTTACGACCATCAAACATCTTTGTTGTTAGATTAGATGTAGTACATAACTGCTACTGCAGTTGGGGGTGAAACCTATGATGTGAATAGGGAAAGTAAACTTGCTGGGGACCCACTGGAACCCCCTTAACTCTTTTTTTCCCCCAGGTACGTATATATACAGATGTCGACGCTAGGTGGCGTCATATCCCAGGTCCGTATATACGTACCCCAACGACGTATACTCCGTCTATATAATGGTTGAGGCCTATGGAAGCTTTTAACATTGGTCCGGTTCCTATAGAAACGCCCCACCGTTCCAACTATGGGATTGCAAATATAATCTCAGTTGCAAACCAGTTGAAAGGAGGATTTTCAAACCTCTATAAATCGGACTCCAGGATCGCTGTCCTTGGTGGATTTTCTGCCATCCACATTTCGGATTTAATTTGTGCCTTTGTACCGCGACGCTGCCGCCATGTAAAAGCTTCTGACAAAAGGTAAACAGTGTGCGCTTGTTCCAATGTGTAGCGAATGGGTTTCCCAAATTCCCATATTTCTGTGTCGTAAAGTACAAACAGTACAACAGTAATAGCATTTCAGCTTGCTAACTCTGCAGAGCACCATTAAGTGGATGGCTGGGTCAGCTTCGCTCCCAGCATAAAGCATTTAAAATGTGGCCTGTCAAGAAAGCCCTCCCGTTGTCAGCATTCTACATTATCTTTCGACTCGGCTCTCCCTGCAGCAGTCAACAATTCGAAAAATCTATTTCTGGAGCTGGCAGGAAAACAATGAGACTCCAGATGAAGTGTGTCTAAGATGCACTGCACCGAGTTGTTTAACTTGTTACAACACAGAGGGAGTCATCTTTCACCCACTACTGGAGGAAATGTCAAAAGAATAAAAATTAACACAAACACACCTGCTGGTATTTCCTGAGTTCGGCTTTAATGGGAACGGGGATCTTGTAGTTTTCCAACTTCCGGGCGTCAAGTAGTTGCTCCAGGAAGTGGCGTTCCCTGGCCTTCTGGCGAATCAGCTCAGCAGACATGGCCGGAGGGTCTGGTATGCCTGCCTGAAAGGACGACGAAAAGAGCAAACACGGTTTTCTACACGTTATCTCGAGGAGTATTATTTAAGACCATTAGAAGCAAGGGTGGCATTAATCGGTCCTCAATGTAGTGAAAACGTGCATGCAGAAGTTTCAGGTAGCAATTGGACACTTGCGCTCATGATTTGGGGCATTTTGTTTAAAACGGGCCATACCTGCAAAGTTTAGATGTCAATCTTAGCCAACCACGATAGATTAAAAAGAAAAAAATATCACACAGATCGACTATCATGTGTACCGACTGATATTTGGATAAGATCTGAAGGACGAATATAAAAAATGTGTTTCACATAAGTCATCCACCTGGTAGCGTTATAAAAGTGTTTTGGTGTGTGCCAATAAAACACCAAAATGTGAAATGGAAATGTGAGTACTTTGTCCTCCATTTATTAAAACTTTTGGATGTGCTACCTTTTTTGGGATTTCTTTTAATACTCTCTCCCCATGCCTTCAGCCTGGCAGAGACAATAAAGCACTAATGTGGTTTGTACCTCCAGGGGCAGCAAGCGGATGAGCGTGGCGAAGCACTGCGTGGCCATGAAGCGGATGCTGTCACTGGGGTCACTCATGCGGCCCAGCACCGGGACCACCAGCAGCACAATGTAGGGCACGATGTCCACTTCCAACTGTTCCATGACACCTGGAGGGACGCGAGTCAAGGAGGGTAACACCACTACTACTACTGACTATGCTGCTAATATACTGTACATAGCAACAAGAACCCCAAAAGGTGTTCCCGTCCTGAAGGGGTAAAAACACCAAAAAGGGGTTCCCGCCCACAATAACAGTTGCATACATTTACACCAGGGAGCTGCTGCCCCATGCACAGGCAACCGGGCAGCTCCACCAAGCTCTGCTGGAGGATATATAGATGCTGAAGGGAATAAACAACTGTAGTCATTCAGAAAGAAAAATAGCATTTCTCCATTCACTTTCAGAACTTATTATTCACCTACTTTCTCCATGATCTCACAGAGTTCTCGGACCTCTAGTTCCGACAAACAATGACTAGTATCGCTGCTATGAAAAAGGTAGCGACGGTTCAATAGTCTGTGGACAGAGTCCAATAATTAAAATTTTCAGTGTAAAAGGATACAGGCCATGGCCTCGATGGCGCCTTCCTGCTTGGTGCAGTCCTCGATGTCGGCCAGCCAGGGCAGCACGTGCTCCAGGAAGTGGTTCATGGTCTCCAGCGTGGCGATCTTACTGAGCACCCCCACGCAGCGGGCTGCCATGTGGCGCACGGCCGTGTACGGGTGCTGCAGGCAGGTGAAGAGGTGGGGCAGGTACTGCAGCAGCTACAGTTCAACACAGGGAACCAAAGGAGAAGACAATGGGCTCTAAGCACACACGCCATTTTGGAAAATAACTTCGGCCACCTTCCCTACTTGTGTTATACCGCCGATACCAATGTTTAGTCTCCGTTCCATTCTGGTCAACATAAACAGAGTCAGGGACAGGGTGCTGCTATTGTGCCGACGGATATATTCCTACATCCGTAACAATGTTGGCTCACTGGAAACAATTTGCTACACCAGTATACTACAAATGGAACCAAACTGGACCCTTATGGGTCCATTTGGTACCACTCTCATTTGTACACGCTCAAGAGTTCTGTGGGAAATTATTACGTTTGCAAACCACTGCAACAGAGCCTTAATTTGTTTCATCGGTAATTAGTTTCATCGGCAACACCTGTGAAGGAAGTAGGGAAGCGGCTCGAAAGTAGTACGAGTTATTCTGTGTGCGAGTTATCAAACTGGGAGTTGAAGATATATATGTTCCACATCATTAGTTCTAGAATTCTTACCAGATGTTTGAGGTCTGAAGCCATGGCCCCGGCCGTGACCTCCAGGACTTGGAGAGAGTTGACCAGTTCCTGAGCGGCAGCATCTCCTCTCTCTAGCTGGGCCTGCACATCTACAGTAGTAACATTGATTCACAGTACAGACCACACTAGTCTCATTATTGGGCAATTTATGGGTCTATATAAGCAGTTAATCCCAATATCTCAACCCCAATTAGATATTTAGGGTGAGATTTCCCCATAAGATTACTGTATTGTACAATATGCAGATGAACACACTAGAAACAAACATAATTATGCCTAATCAATACATGGAAAGATTAAGATTGATTTTTTTTGTGCACAAACCACCAGGAAGAAGTACCCTAAAATGTATTCACAATTAAAATAATACAGTTGTGAACAGGCGCAACACTCTTAACAATGAAATGAATGTTATAATTTTTAATTAAAAAGGTGACATTATAGTCTACTCTAAGGGATTCGAACAACCATCATGATTAAGAATCCAAGTTTAGGAATAGGGTTAAGTTTTGGCACTGTTTTACTGAGGTTAAGTTTCTGGTTTAAGGTTAGGTTTAACCATAATTTACTTAGGTTAAATGGTAAATGGTAAATGGTGCATTTATATAGCGCCTTTACCCAAGGCGCTTTACATAGATTGTGCATTACATTCACCCATTCATACACCGATTGTGGCGGAAGCCATGCAAGGTACCAACCAGCACATCGGGAGCAATTTGGGGTTCAGTGTCTTGCCCAAGGACACTTCGACATGTAGACAGGAGGATCCGGGATACGAACCGCCGACACATGGATCATTGGACGACCTGCTCTACCTCCTGAGCCACAGTCGCCCCTAGGTTACTTTAGGAATACCAGGCTGGGCAGCTCCGCCGGCTGTATGTCCGGCCCGAGTTGGTAAATGGGCGACTTTGTTGGTATTCTGTAGGTTGGTGCCTTGCATGGTTGCCTCTGCCATCGGTGTATGAATGTGTGTGTGAATGTAATACACAATCTATGTAAAGCTTTTTAGATAAAAGCGATGATGATTTTCATCATGCACCTGTCCAGATTATTATCCCATTTTGGGTGGGAACCCCTTTTGGTGTTTTAAGCATTATGTTGTGTTTTTAACTCAAATGTTTGCTTCTGGGGGGGTCCTTGTAACAACATATTTTGAGATGGGGTCAGCAGCCAATTACATATAATTCAAGGGGCCCTTGACATGAAATAGTTATAGAACCACTGACATAGAAACATGAGGTTTTCAGAAAACTGGCAGGATTTAGAAGACATTTGTAGAATCGTGCTCAGGTCTAAATGAGTTATTGATAATGAATAATTGTTGCTAGTATCAACTCAGGTCATTTACCAATGGTTTGGTCATCATCCACCACGGTGGTCAGCGGCCCCACCATGGTCTCCCACAGGTATGGCAGAGACCTGGTGAGCTCTCGACCAAAGTGCCTGGCGATGGTCGTCAGGGAGAACTCTGCTCCTCGTCTCTGTACGAGACACGGCTTCTTACTCTGAAAGAACCACATGGAGAAGGAGATGCATGTCAAATGAACCCACTAAGACCAGGGGCCCGTTCCACGAAACTTGGATTAGAGATTAAACCGGGATTTAACAGATATCCTGGCTTAATATATCCTGGATCAGCGATTAACCGGTTTCATGAAAGCTGGTTAATCTTACCAGATTAATTTAACCAGTTAACCTGGATATGTTGAGGCTTGATTCGGTTTCATGAAAGTGATTCTACATTAGTTACCATGGAAACTAATGCTTTGGATTTAGCCTGCTCCAGACCAGGCTAACAGCCAGGTTTAACCTAATCCTGATGTCTTTACTGTTCATTAAGCAGTCAAACTGATCACAAACCAATGATGTTTTCCACACTTATTCAATTATTATGGGTTTATGTTGCCTTATTTTTATCGGTCTGCATTAAAGGACTAATTTAAGCACTATATAAAATCAAAGAACCAAAATATATAGGCTGCACAACATCATGACAGCTTGTGAGCTTGTAGATCAGCTGCTTTTGGTGAATGTTCCCCAGACTAGGTTTGCTGTCGTGCAAGTGCACGGTTAAGAAGAATTATTATATTATATTATATTATATTATATTATAATTTTAAAAAAAAAAATGTAAAAGTGAAAACCACTAACTATTACCATTACTCATTGTTTTACAACATATTACCATTGTAACGTTTCACCCACTATTGAACCCATGACCCACAGTTCACCAGTCTGGCCCCTGTCTGGACAACAACCCCCTTCCCCAAAGGTAGCTCCCTCAGAGGAGGGAGTTATGGCCAAATATCACAATGCGACAATATCATTATGCTTACAATATTAAGAATTCTGTTTTAAGTTAATAGTAGTGGTAAAATGTAAACTATATTTTTGGGGTAGTTAATCATTCAGTCTATCCACTATTGAGAGTATGTTCTCTCTTTAATTACAGCAGCAGTATTTATTTTAGAAGCTTAAGTCCTTGTATCAGTAAGTCTTGAATAGATTAGTAAAGATACTGAGATATACAGAAGGGGGCAGTAATGCAACTATTAAGGATGCAAACTGCCATAATACCCCATGAAGAAGAAGGATCAGTAAATCTGTGTTCCACCGAATGGGTCTAGAGACAAAAAGCCAGGCTGTCTATTCAGCCAGGCTTTATGATCCTGGCTCGCTAAATCCGCCCATTCTAAGCCTCGCTTGGCTTTAGTGGAACGGAATAAACCAGGCTATAAAGACCAGGATTTAAAAAGCCTGGTTTTGGCCTAAATCCTGGATTAGTTAATCCAAGTTTCGTGGAACAGGCCCCAGGAACGCCATCTGTGACACCTTAGCTTTAAACCACTTTTTGTTTTTTATGTAGCTAAATCGTGAAAATGTGTGCAAATCATTGAATATATATTCTTTCACGGCGAATGATTTTAACTCAAATCTTTGCTTCAGTGGGGTCCCTGGAACTAAATATTTTCAGATGGGGGTCCGCAGCCAAATGCAGATAATTCTGGGGGTTCTCGACATGAAAACGTTTGAGCACCACTGATGTGTTTTTCAGAAAACATTTTGTAGAATCTGGTCTCGGGTCATTAAAAACATTGGTGATATAATAACTTGTCACCCTCATTAAGCCTCCTCCACCCACCTCATCGTTGTCCGTGTTGATGGTGCTGCCAGGGGGAAGTTCCATGGTGGAGGTCTTGGGGGCTTTGGGGACGGGCCCCCTCTTACTGGTGATGGCAAACGCTGCCCTCTGGTGGCGGTACAAGGTGATGATGCCTCGGGTTTTGTTGACCATGTGATGCGTGCAGTCTTTCTCCAAACCACCAGCTAACAACAAGGGGGAAAATGGGGAGGAGAATTGTCAGTCCCAGCCAGGCAAATGTTATGGTACGATGGTAGTGCTTAATCGTTTTCTTGGCAATCTATGTACTTTGTTTGTACCACTTTGATCTTGCACTTTGTTAGTTACTCTGATCTTGCACTTCACTCTGGATAGGAGTGTGTGCTAAATGCCAAAATTGTACATTGTCCTATAATGTGGCCTGTGAGCAATTTTGGCTATATCCATATTTCATTTCAGACAGTATATGGATGTCACCATATTTTTAAAGCTTATGGATGTCACCATATTTTGAAAGCTTAAACGCTAATCACTCTACTTAAAATACCCCATGTGTACCTTTAACGGTTTCCTGCATGGCCGGCACGGGGCAAGCGGAGGACGGGGTGGCGCTTTGGTCGGCGCATATGGAGGCGCAGAGGTTCTTGACGATCTTGGAGTTGGGGCAGGGGGTGCGGGCGCTGCACTGCTGCAGAAGCTTGGCGATGAAGGAGGCGGCGTAGCCCTGGATCAGGGTGTTCTCCTCGCGCTTCACCGACTCCATCAGGGGCCTCACCAGTGGGTTGAGCTTGTCGGGCAGCGCCCGCAGGTTGACCAGGGCGCAGGCCGTGAACATGTGCACCCTCAGGTGGAGCAGCTGCCACTCGGCGTTGGTCTCCGCCACCGTGGCCTGGGCCTGCTGCCGCTTGCCGTCCAGCGGCTGCCACTGCCTCGACTTCATGTTCAGGTCCGCCGTCACGTCCGTGAAGATGGTGGTCACCTATAGGGCAGAGGATGGGCGAGGGTTTGACGATGAGAGGGCCACTTATATTTCCACACTCACTCCATGACTGTCGTAGCAAAAATTGCCGATCTACAAGCTCAAAACATGTTGCATCGCGACGCGTTTTGAGCTTGTAGATCGGCTATTTTTGCTATATTTGAATTGAAACCCTGAATAATTTTTTGGCATTTTTGCCAAATGTTAAGTACAAATACATTGGACATCAAAAAGACACTAACCTTTTAATACTACTCATTAAGCTACTAATTTAGACTGAAGTAATTAAAGCGGGTCATGTTTGCATGATTGGAATTGTAACAGCTGAAATCAATATATATTAGGGGAAATAGCCAATAATGCACATTTGCACAAAATAACACCTGCAATGAAGGTGAAGTGAAATAAAGGTAAGAAAGCCTTCTAGCATGGAATTCTCCTTTAAGGATTTAAGCTTTCTCGTGTGTGTGTGTCTCCAAGCCTCACCAAATCGTTGGCTTGGTCGATGGTGAAGACGCTACAGTTGAGGCGGTCTCCGACGTCTATCTGAGCGTCGGCCAGGAGGGCGATGAGCTGCTTGCACTCGTTCTGCATGCGAGTGAAAGGAATGGCGATCTCGTCGTAGTACAGCTGCTCCGAGAGGATGGCCAGCAGACGAGGCTGAACCATGGACGACACCACCTGACACTCCTGTGGAGAGACCAGGTGAAATGAGCTTACTTGCACACAGTGTTGATTTCGTCGACTAAAACTATAAGATAAAAAATGTTCATCAACTACCTTTTTCCACTGACAAACTAAATGGGAAACTAAATGAACTAAGCTATGGAGACTAAATATACTGACAATTGTGTCAACAAATAAAAGCTAGACTAAAATGTTAGGAAGGGACACAAGAGATCCAGTATAAGTTATTTTACAATTAGTTGCATGAAAAAAACAGTCATTACGACGGCATCAAGGCCCGCCAAATTAAAATTTGTTCGACTAAATCAACTGTAGATATAAACCCTATAAAGCTAGACTAAACACTAAGTCATTCCAGGTGACTAAAATGCGACTAAAACTAAATGAAAACTATTCGAGACTATGACTAAAACTAAAATCAAAATCTGCTGCCAAAAACGTACAGATGGACCCATTAGGGTCCGTTTGATTCCATGTATACACTCTTCACAGTTAAATTAATATTGAGGATTTTACTGTGTACGATTACAGTAGTTCAGACTTACTTTCTATATAGATTTTGCATTGTGTGATTACAGGAGACATTACATACCCTTTCAATAGAAAGTAAGTAACCATATACAGAGCAGCACCCATTATGCAAAGAAGTGCTGCTGTACATACAAGGGGTACTATGGAGGGGGCTGTGCAAAATATAGTAATAATAATAATAAGGTATATCAAAATGTGTAAAATGTCCAAAAACCTATCTAAAAGAAAGAAGAAATCAAGCAATTAAGTGGAAAGAGTGGAAATAGCTGACAGTGAAGAAATACTTCTAATCAGCCCAGGCCAGCCGGTGGTCAGTGGATGATTTAAATTGCAGGCCCAACCCGATACATTATAATCCTTAATAACCCCCACTTGGCCGATATAAAGTCTTCCAGTGGCAAAGTAGTTCATCCCGTACCTTCTGCAGCGATGGCCCACTCACACAGCACCTAGGCCCACCCATCACATATCTTATGCAACAAGGCTCACTCACACAGCACCTAGGCCCACCCATCACATATCTTATGCAACAAGGCTCACTCACACAGCACCTAGGCCCACCTATCACCATACCTTCTGGAGCGAGGTCCACTCACACAGCACCTAGGCCCACCCATCACATACCTTCTGCAACAAGGCTCACTCACACAGCACCTAGGCCCACCTATCACCATACCTTCTGGAGCTAGGTCCACTCACACAGCACCTAGGCCCACCCATCACATACCTTCTGCAACAAGGCTCACTCACACAGCACCTAGGCCCACCTATCACCATACCTTCTGGAGCGAGGTCCACTCACACAGCACCTAGGTCCACCCATCACATACCTTCTGCAAACGATGCCCACTCACACAGCACCTAGGCCCACCCATCATGTACCTTCTGCAGCGATGGCCCACTCACACAGCACATAGGCCCACCCATCACATACATTATGCAGTGAGGCCCACTCACACAGCACCTAGGCCCACCCATCACATACCTTCTGCAGTGAGGCCCACTCACACAGCACCTAGGCCCACCCACCACATACCTTCTGCAGTGAGGCCCACTCACAGCACCTAGGCCCACCCATCACATACCTTCTGGAGCGAGGCCCACTCACACAGCACCTAGGCCCACCCATCACATACCTTCTGCAACGTGGCCCACTCACACAGCACCAGGGCCACGGCGATGCGCTGCAGGGCGGACTTAGAGTTGAGGTGGAAGAGCAGCAGCTGGCTCAGGGACTCGGCCGGACGAATGTCCTGGGACGCATCATTGAGGTGAGGGTCACAGATGCACCGGCACAGAGCCCCCAGCAACCTGGAATGGAGCAAAGACCATTACATTACAGATGCACCAGCACAGAGCCCCCAGCAACCTGGAATGGAGCAAAGACCATTACATTAGAGAATGCACCGGCACAGAGCCCCCATCAACCTGGAATGGAGCAAAGACTATTACATTAGAGAATGCACCGGCACAGAGCCCCCAGCAACCTGGAATGGAGCAAAGACCATTACATTACAGAATGCACCGGCACAGAGCCCCCAGCAACCTGGAATGGAGCAAAGACCATTACATTAAAGAATGCACCGGCACAGAGCCCCCAGCAACCTGGAATGGAGCAAAGACCATTGCATTAAAGAATGCACCGGCACAGAGCCCCCAGCAACCTGGAATGGAGCAAAGACCATTACATTAAAGAATGCACCGGCACAGAGCCCCCAGCAACCTGGAATGGAGCAAAGACCATTACATTAAAGAATGCACCGGCACAGAGCCCCCAGCAACCTGGAATGGAGCAAAGACCATTACATTACATAATGCACCGGCACAGAGCCCCCAGCAACCTGGAATGGAGCAAAGACCATTACATTACAGAATGCACAGAGCCCCCAGCAACCTGGAATGGCAGGAGGGATTACATGTAGGGATGTCCCGATCACATTTTTGCTCCTGATCCTATTCAGATCAATAGATTTTGAGTATCTGCCGATATCCATGGTTCCCGATCCGATATTTCCTATTAGAACACTTATGCCATATCACAATAGTACAAAATCCAAAAATCACAGACAATATCCAGTCTAATATCATGATATGGATATAAGATTGATACTAGGGATGTCTAGATTTCAATGATCCAATCATTTGAAAATTACGGCGCTCTGCCCCGATTTCCGATCAGGTGAACGGATTGGGGACAACCCTAATTACATTACCATCGCCCACGAAGCACCACTGCCTATTGCCAGTTACACTTCAATACAATGTCCCCTGCTTACAGGTTTTGGATTATTTTCGGCGTTTTTCCGGCAGCAGTCTGCACTGGGAGATTTACTCTGAGCAGTGAAACGAAAAATGCCTTGCTAGTCCTGGAGATGTACAAACTAGGGCTGGGACTCGATTAAAAAATGTAATCTAATTAATTAGAGGCTTTGTAATTAATTTCTCGATTAATCGCATTTTAATCGCATATCAATATTTCAACCCGAGAACAGTGAGAAACCTTTTTTTTCAAATGTTTTTTGGTATCCCAGTGAATCAATGAATAGTGACTACAGGACACCACTCATTTTCAACATTTTACTATGTCATTAATATACCTCAGAGTTGTTGTCTGGAAATAATAAAAAGTCTCCCCATTCTTTGTTGCCTAGAACTGGAGGTCTGAAAAATATCTCAGTGACATCACAAAGATGTACTTCATAATGTTACTGTTTTTTGTCAGACCTCCAGTTCTAGTCAACACAAAATGGAGTGACTTTTTATTATTTCCATTTCCACACAACAAATGTTGAAAATGAGTGGTATTCCCCTTTAAGCAATACAACTTTTTTTCCCCCAACAGATAAACAAGTGCAGCAAGTGCCTATATAAAGTGTATTCAGTGTCTATATGAATACTCAAATGTGCTTACATGGCAGGGCATGAGAAAACAAATAAAAACTACTTTATTAGGGGGGAAACACTTAGACAAAGGAATAAAATCAAAAACTGTGGAATGAACTAGCTGGGGAGTGCATTTCACATGGGGTTGGGGCAGACCATTGTCTGACCACGGACTTCCACGCTTGCTGCTTCAGTATGTTTCGCATCGAGGACAGCTTGACAGCTTGGTGCTGTGGTGAAATCACCGCGAGCCTCCGGTGTACTCTGCGAGACATGTTAAGCTGAAGCTGCTAGCATGGAAGCTAACGTTGGTCATATGGCTCTCTTTGACATTGCACACAACCATGCTGCTATCCACGCGTCCATCCGTCCAGCCTATTCAGTACTTGAAATGCGCCCAGTGAGAAGCGTTCCGTGGTGAAAGGTGTGATTAAATGAGTTTATTTTTTTAATGAGATAACTTTTCTGTAGTTAATTAATCTCAATTAACACGTTAAAGTCCCGGCCCTAGTACAAACTCATCTCTTGATTATTATTACAGATTATTACGATGGGAATCTCGCATAGCTATGAGCTGTGCATTGGCACTGCCCTCACAATTTAATTTGATTACAATTCACCAGGTAACGATTCAATTCTACGATGCATGACGCTTTTCTATGTTACTGCACAACATGGCAACTTGTTCATCAGTCAATACAAGCAGTCAGATATAATTATAATACTGTACAGATTATATCCAATATAATTCTAAAAAAAATATGTTCAGTATATTATCATTATATAATTATATTTAGGCTTCCATTATCGATTATGTCACAAGTCACATTGTTGCATTGCAGCACGGCCGAATGGCAATGCATTGCTGAATCGTCGTTTTGACACCACTAAATGTACATGCAGAATTGAAAAAAAACCCTACTTGGCAGCCATGAGGCGAGCGCGGATCACCACATAGTCCCTGGTCATCGGGTCATCAGACACCGTCTCTGCTCCTGCCATGTACTCCTGCACGGTCTCCTTCACCTGAATGGTCCCTTGGTGGTGGGGTTTTGCGCCGGCCTTATCCTGGTCAGTGAATCAAATGGCATCGACATCAGACAGACAGCAGCACAACGTGTACCGATGTGGAGTTAGTTTGCAGCAAAATGTAAATGTGAACAGTCTACCGCTTAGACTGAAAAGCTGGGTTGTCTCGTCTGGACCAGTGGTTTTCAAATTAACACTTTTCATATTGCCGAATATCATTTCGGCATTTGAGCCACGGACCAAAGAATGTTGTGTTGTCGTTGGGATACAATTTTTGTCCACAATTCCATAGCAAACGATCAAAATAACAATTCTTCTACATTCTCTAATTCTCTAATAGACTTCTTATGAATTAAGTAATGCAGATGTTTAACAATAACCTAACTCTTGAGAGCGTAAAATGGCCCCAAATGGACCCCTGGTGTGTGGGATAAGCGGGAGGCGGGAGCAGTACAGTACCTTGCCGCAGCGGGCCTTGACTTCCAGCAGCATGTTGAGGTCTATGGGGATCTGGGCGGCCTGCATCATGAGACACAGCCAGGCGCCCATCCACGGACAGCTGGCTGCCACCACGTACTGCTGGGGGGCCCGACGGAGCAACTCCATCCACACCTAGGAATAGAAATCACAGGGAGCTTAGTGTTGATTTCTTTTTTTACAGCTTAAAAGAAAAGAAAAAAAAATTAGTTTGTCATGTTTTAGTCACGTGAAATGTTTTAGTTAGCCTAGTTTTTAGTTTGGCGGGCCTTAATGGCGTCGTAATGGTTGCTTTTTTTACACTTGGTAGCACTTTGCGCTGCGACACGTTGTGAACTTGTAGATCTGCCATTTTCAGCGTGCAACCAATTTCTTCTCCACTAGTGCCTCCCCTAACATCACGTCTAGTTTTTATTTATTGAGGAAATTGTCAATATATTTAGTCATCGTTGCTTAGTTTTATATTTAGTATTAGTTTATCAGTGAAAAAGGGTAGGCAAATTATAGTCGTCATAGTTTTTAGTCATGAAAATCAACATTACAGGGAGCTCAGCAGACCGTCCTCAACAACATATGTCAAAATCCGTTATTAGGTTTATAATTTAGGCAAAGACATCTGCCCTATTATTTGTGAATCTAAATCTCTGTTCACTTCTAGCGGCATGACCCAGAAACTGGAAGGAGTCATTCTTCTGAAAAACCAAATAATTTACAGTAGTAGTACATCTTGTCAATGCGAACTATGACCCTACAATGGCCTTTTCCTGCTGGACTTGACTCCTCCATCTGCCAACTAGACAGCTGATATTACACTAACAGAGCAAGAGAGCGTGATTTAAGTTTAGTTTTTATTTGAAATATTTAAATTAAAACTGTAACCTCAAAATAATAAGTCCAAGTGAGCACATGTTCAGAGCCCTCTATGTGTTTTGTCTATTATACGAGCTTAGAAAACATTCGGTCCAGTTAAACTTGGTAGTGGGCCATTCGATTTGAATGAGCTCGCACAGTAAAATATGAAATGCCTGCTGGCTGTGCAGATAATGGAGATAGGGAGAGATAAGGCATACATTTCTGTGTGGAGTTTGTCTGGAAGCAGAAGGAGGAAATGGCATACAGCACGCTGCTGCTGACGGTTTGCAGTAGACAGTGAGGGCGTGCCTGTCTGTCTACCCGTTTGATTCAACAATGGGGGAGTCCATCAGATACCAACAGACCATTATAGGCTGCTCCCAACCCTGCATGCTCTGCCAATAACTGGAACCGTATAACAGTGTTGATTTTGATTTTAGTTTTAGTCATAACCTCTTGAATAGTTTTCATTTAGTTTTGGTCACATTTTAGTCACCTGGAATGTCTTAGTGTTCAGTGTCTAGTTTTAGTCGACTAAATCTACAGTTGATTTAGTCGACTAAAATGTGTTTTGGCGTGCCTTGATGCCGCCGTAATGACTTTACACTGGCTGAAAATAGCGCTCCAAAAAGTGTTTATATCGATACTAAACACCTTAGGACGAGTGTACTCGTCTAGAGCACCTCATGTAATTATTTAATAGGACGAGTATACACGTCCTTAGCATCAAATGTGTTAAAGTCACTGTACCAATGCTGTGATGTACTCTTGCATGACAAATGGGGTTAACTAACTTCTCACAACCTTCACGTCACTGGAGGGAAACAGAGTAAATCAATGTGTTGTTTACATGTGGCACAAGCCCATGGAACCAACCTTCTGGTTGAGGTCCAGTATCTCCTGGTTGCTCTCCAGTATGCAGGACTGGAAGATGTGGCGCAGCATATCCTGGAGGATGGGGTTGAGCCATAGAGCACAGCTCTGGAAATACACATATCAGCAGCCAATCAGAAACACAGAATGAATTAAATTGGCAATTTAATCTTTTAACTGCTAATAGCCATACGACGGGGGGAAAAAAAATCACTTGTGTGAAGTGAGGGGCGCTCTTAATATCATACAAGGGGTGGTTGTCTGTCAACGCTGTAGTCCCGTAACCAGAGCCAGACTCCATTCGCATGTATGGAAATGAGATTTCTTTGACTTGGCCAAAAAATTAAAAAAAAAGGCAGAAAAGTGGATGGAGCAAATCATAACAATTTACTCATCGGGAGAAATAAAAGTCAGAGGTCTATTGACAAATGAGTGTGAGCTTCAGTTCCTGAGGGATTCTCACGGCCCTCTACCATATTGCCGAATTTCGTGAAGAATGATAGAATGATAACTCCCCACTCTGCAGTCTATTTATGAGCAGGCTAAAATATTGTCAGTGATGTTTTAAATGGAGAGTTTGTACTTCTGCCCTCTGGGAGAAGGTACAAAGAACCAAAGTGGAAGTAAATCAGGTTTTTAAAAAAAACGCTGAACAAGGCTCGGAAACAGCAGTGACTGTGAGAGCTTAGATTTATTAACCACACTATGGAAGAAAAATAAACCCAGAATGTCAGCCAGCACTCAAAAAACCAGAATGTCAGCCAGCACTAAGCCAAATGATCTCAATGCAAGTTGTTCTACCAGTACAGGATGAAAAGGGCCAACATCTAAAGGTCCTTTCAGACTGAGTGACGCAGGCGTTGTGGACTGGATCAACGACAGCTCTGCTCATGAGGGAGAAGCGTAGCGTAATTAAAAAAGGTCACCACAATCCAGGTCTAGTCGCCCAGACGCGTGTGCACGAAACGCCTCATGTTGAAAATGAATTACTAGGCGCGTCCAGTCACTCCTCAGCTGAAAGGACCTTTATCCATTCCATGTACCTGGTCAGCCTTGGACAGCAGAGTGAAGAGGGTCTCCAGTGCGGCCCGTCTGACAGAGGATATGGTGTGTCTTAAGAACGGCCAAACCCGGGGAACCAGGACCGTTAGTGACTGCTGCATGCTGCAGGAGGACAGAGACACGTGTGTTCAACAGCTATGCAGTTATGGAAAAAAAAATCACACCCGTGTGAACTGAGTGGTGTAAGGTCTTATATAGACTGATCAGCTGTGGTCTGACGTAATGTCTGACGTAATGAAATCACACCCGTGTGAACTGGGTGACCATAGCAACCATGCTCATTTTTTGGTACGAACAGACAGACAGACAAACTAACAAAGCCAGTTGTAGGAGTGGTTTACACCACTCAAAAAATGAATACTTCCAGTAAGACACCCAAGGGCGAGAAGCATGCGTGCACTAGCCATATATGGAGCGTGTCTTGAGTGTACAGGGTGTGATGAGGTCAGATCAACATATGGAATGACAGAACAGGTCAGCTCCATATATGGAGATCTAAGGGTGGCAGCGGGGGCAGTGTCTTGAGTGTACAGGGTTTGATGAGGGCCCAGGTAAGGCCGGGCCTAGTCATAGTGATGTCACGAGACCTGGGCACAATATATGGGGGCTTTCCCTATGTATGGAGATTTTGAGTGAAGAAAAATGCACGATTCCATAATTAACTGCGACCTTTGGTCGCAATAAGCTCTCATTAAATCCACATCTTTTACAGTAGATGAAACCATCAGTTCTCAATTCTGTAGTTGTGATACTGTTAATGGTGTTAGCCGCAGTCGTTTTTTTTTAGCCAGCATGGTATTTTTTAGCGGAGTCCATCAATGCTGCCGACTAGAGCTCCATTTGGCTGGTCTATAGGCCACTGTTTGACTTTGACATCAGTAACAGCAATTATGCAGCCGATGTGTACCGATTTTCAAAAACAGTAAGGCCTATAGTTGCATGTTACTGTACATGTGAGCTTTTAGATGGGCCATTTTTTGAAAAATATTGAATAGGGCAAAGTAAAATGACTTTTGTACAAAATATAAGTAATTGGTGTCCGGGTTTTTGAAACATCTAGCATGGGTCCTCTCCACTACTGACCTGCACTGTCGGACTTGTGGGTAGGTGAGCAGTGAAGATAGCAGGGTCATGATGCTGTTGGTGGAGGCTGTGAGGTCGTCCAACTCCAACAGAGCATCCCACAGCGTGTTCACTATGAAGGGCACCTGAAAAGAAGAAAAACAAGAGGATGTTTTAAAAAGGAAAACTGTGCAATGTCACCGCTGGCAAGTAATAGCCAATTATTATCACCCAGATTACATTTTAAAGATGAGTACAGTGGAGAGAGACAGTAGATTCAAATGCAGCACACACACTAACAGATTATACAAAATGTCTTCTAAATTCGGACAGTTTTTCCACATCAAAGACCCCCAGAATTATATGCATTTGGCCAGAGACTCCTTCTGAAAAACTTTGTTCCAGGGACACCCAGAAGCAAAGATTTGAGTTAAAAAAAAAAACTTCCACTATGAAAGAATATATATGTTCAAAGATTTGCACACATTTTCAAGATTTCTCTACAATAGCAAATCTACAATCTTGTGATGCGTGCTATGAGCTTGTAGATCTGCTATTTTTCCAACATCTAAAGTATAAAATATGGGGTCCGTACACTTTTCCGACAAGTCATTGGTCCGACCGAAAACGACCGGATTAAGGTTGGCGAACATGCGTGAAGGTTGGCCCTGCTCCGTGCTTACGGTTAGGTTAGGGTTTGAGGTAGGTTGTCGTTGTCGGACCACTAAAATGATGGTTAAAGTGTTCCAGGTCTTAATGGATGTTCTACTGACCTTACTGGGCAGTAGCCGGACCAAGCCTTGGACCACCGGAATGAGAGCTGCAGCTGCCACCGCTCTCACGTCGTCGTCGAGGTCCTGCAGACCCTCTGTGATGGCCGGGAGCACCCGCGGAAGCAACACCGACATCAGGTCCTGACAGAGGACCAAAAGAACCACAGAACAGGTGAACAAAAGAGACACGTTTTCACATGTTAACGTTGTCTTTGTGATTTCGTTTTTTGCTTGACCACTAAACGCAAGAATGATATTTAGATATAACATGTTCATTAGACACATTTTTGCTGATATAGTTTCTTGGGTATTAAATTGTTCCCTTAGCACACACACCCACACACCTTGTGTGAAGTGAAGGGTGCCCACTGTGGCAGTCACATGACATCACTGCTTTTAATGTTTGCTTTGCTTAAAGCAAACATTAAAAGTCCTTAGACTTGGCTGCCACAGGACGTTACAAGTGGTGCAGTTTCATTTTAGCTGGCTTGCACAGTGAAACTAAGCAAAAAAAAGAAAAGTGCAGGCTAGTGCAACGTGATTACATCACCCAGCAACGGATTAAGATAATCTTTATTATGATCAAATAGAGACAGGTTGAACAACTAAACAGAGCAAAACCAATGCAGACTCATCAGTGTTGCTGTATAGCAAATCTGTGTGAACAGGAGAGGAAAGAGCTTGAAATATCAATCCTAGTTGGGGGGGGGGGAGAGAGAGAAAGAGAGAGAGAGAGAGACACACAGTGTTACCTGTCGGACAGCCAGGGCGTACTTGATTCCCAGCAACCCTCCGTGACGGACCTCCCACTGGTCCTCCGTCAGCAGCTTCAGGAGGATGTCCGTCGTCATGGCAACACCGTTATCGGTCATGTGGCGAAGAGCCACGCCCAGCGACTGGGCACAGGTCTCCCTGACAGGGGCCACCACCTTGGTGGAAGAGACACAGAGACAGGGTTACAGGGGCCACCACCTTGGTGGAAGAGACACAGAGACAGGGTTACAGGGGCCACCACCTTGGTGGAAGAGACACAGACAGGGTTACAGGGGCCACCACCTTGGTGGAAGAGACACAGAGACAGGGTTACAGGGGCCACCACCTTGGTGGAAGAGACACAGAGACAGGGTTACAGGGGCCACCACCTTGGTGGAAGAGACACAGAGACAGCGTTACAGGGGCCACCACCTTGGTGGAAGAGACACAGAGACAGGGTTACAGGGGCCACCACCTTGGTGGAAGAGACACAGAGACAGGGTTACAGGGGCCACCACCTTGGTGGAAGAGACACAGAGACAGGGTTACAGGGGCCACCACCTTGGTGGAAGAGACAGAGACAGGGTTACAGGGGCCACCACCTTGGTGGAAGAGACACAGAGACAGGGTTACAGGGGCCACCACCTTGGTGGAAGAGACACAGAGACAGGGTTACAGGGGCCACCACCTTGGTGGAAGAGACACAGACAGGGTTACAGGGGCCACCACCTTGGTGGAAGAGACAGACAGGGTTACAGGGGCCACCACCTTGGTGGAAGAGACACAGAGACAGGGTTACAGGGGCCACCACCTTGGTGGAAGAGACACAGAGACAGGGTTACAGGGGCCACCACCTTGGTGGAAGAGACACAGAGACAGGGTTACAGGGGCCACCACCTTGGTGGAAGAGACACAGAGACAGGGTTACAGGGGCCACCACCTTGGTGGAAGAGACACAGAGAAAGGGTTACAGGGGCCACCACCTTGGTGTAAAAGACAGACAGGGTCACAGGTCACCCTTACAGGGGGACGGGGGTCTCGAGACATGGCCAAAGCATTTCCAGGGGTCCCCAGCCAAAAAGGTCGAGAACCCCTGCAGTACCTGACCGTGTAGTGCATATCACAGCATAATTGCAATGTCAATTCTTGCTTCTCTACACATTCTCTTATACTAATTAAGAAAATATGTCTTAACATAATATATCAGTATCACCCATACTTTAACACATGATTGTGTCCATTACCAACCATAGATATTCTGTTGATAATTAATTACGGTAGAGAACACCAGCGCTATAGTTTATTTTCCTAACAATGTCATCAATGTGACATTTGAATGAGAGTTCAGAATCAAGCCATTTGCAGAGGTATGTGACGTGATCAACTCTATGCAGCTGCGTACCGTCAAGACAAGTGCTGTTATTGTAGGTTTGATTTTTGGTTTTGGATGCAAGGTTCTGATTAGTCCCGAAAAGCATAGTGTTTGTTTTTGTTGATGATTAGTTTATTAGCAGAAAGCCATAGTTTGAGATAATTGCCAATTCTTTATGGTTGAAAAAATGCACCCCGTTTTCCCGTTTAAATGCACCCCCGTTTTCCCAACTTCAATTAAATTACCAAATCCAAAGTTGTATGTAGACAGAGTATGAGACACACAAACCTCATCAGATACAAAGTCTCCAAAGCGGTCGAGTGCGAAGACACAGAGCAATCGGATGACCAGGTCCTCTAACCACTCCTGATGCTGCCGCGACATCTAAACCAGATGAACAAAGAAAAAGTCAGACATCGTTAGCCTAATTGGTCTGGCAAGTTCATACAAAAAATGTTACTCTCAGATGGCTTGTGTACCTGTTCGGAGGTGCTTCCCACAAGCTTCCCTCCACCAGCTCCATGAGACTTGAGGATTTCTCTGAGACCCGTGCCTGCACCGTGACGGATCTGGAAAGCAACCACATGGAGTAGTCTGTGTGGAATTATGTATACAATTGTAATGACTTATTATAGGGCCATTATAGAGCGGAGGGAGGAGTTTCGCTCAGAACGGGTTATTCTGGTTGCCATTTTTCTGCCTACCAGTAGGCTATAGTAGTAGGCTGCTAGGCTACATTTCAAGTATCGGACAGTCACTGGACACGGTCTCCAGTTTCAAATATCTTGGAGCAATCGTGTCCGATGAAGGATCCAAACGGGAAGTTCTTGCCAGAATTGCGCAAACAACTGCTGCCCTGGCAAAACTCAAGCCCATATGGAAAGACAAAAACATTAGTCTGGCATCAAAGGTGAGACTACTGCGATCACTTGTCATGTCAATCCTTCTTTATGCTTGTGAAACTTGGACCCTTACAGCTGAGCTACAGAGGAGGATACAGAGCATGGAGATGAGATGCTACAGAAGACTCATGGGTATCTCCTACACCCAACATGTCACAAACGAGGAAGTACGGCAAAAGATCAGCCAAGCCGTCGGCCCACATGATGACCTTCTGACCACTGTCATCAAGCGCAAACTGAGGTGGTATGGACACATCACCAGATCCTCAGGCCTTGCAAAGACCATCCTGCAAGGCACTGTACGAGGTGGCAGGAGAAGAGGGAGACAAAAGAAAAGATGGGAAGATAACATCGGAGAATGGACACACTTAAAACTCAGCGAGGCAATGAGAGCTGCCGAGGACAGAGAGGGATGGAGAGAGCTGGTCAGCAGATCGTCTGTGGTGCCCCAACGACCCTCCGGGGTTACGGGATAGGTGAAGGTGAAGGCTACATTTTCCAGCCTCACTGTGGACACATACCATTGTAGATATAAAATAATTAAATAAACACGGTATGGTTTGGGTGTCAGATGACAAAATAACATAAATCTGATACCCTAACTTGTCCATTCCACCGCGGGCCGTCAGAATTATGCTTCCATTGTAGCATCGCAGTGCGTTTACTGTCGGAGATATCAAATAAATAAATACACGCTGTATGGTTTCTTTGATTTGGGTGTCAGCTGACAAAATAACATAACCTTCAGCAACATTCCCAAACACATGTATGCTCTGCTCTCTATCGGTCCTCAAACGAGCATGACAGTGTAATAAAAATAATAATGGTCAGATCGCATACAGACAGATTATTTATTTACTGCGGAGAGAACACATGTTTGACTGGTCACTCGTCACTCTCGTGGTGTTTTTACCCTCTCCCTGGTTCCATAAGGAACGAGATGTCTTCTCGTCAAGTAAGATGTAAACATTGAGAACTTATTTGACGTGAGGGGAGGCGGCTATCAGATCAGAACACCCGAACATTTTCTAACGGCGAATAATAATACTGCAGTGACAGTGTGCATACCAGCGTCACTGACAAGCACATTAACGAACTACAGATTGGCAGCCAAGTAGCCTATCCTACATATAGGCAGGAAGATGGCGCCCAAATAAGCCAAAGTCCTACCGAACGGGTCACTACACTCTCCCCCTATAATGCCACTCATCGCTTTAAGTTTCCGCTTAACTCGGTTGATTGGTGCTTAATACCACTTTTCCTTTTAAGTTCCCGCTTGACTAAATCCGTCTTACAGTACAGCAAAAGGTTATTTGCCAAATTTAACTCAAAATTGTCCATAAAAATAAAATGGATTTGAGTTTCTCTTTTGTATAAATATGACCAAATTAAGTAATGGCCCAATTCATAATCATTTCACAGTTGTTTACATTTTCATCATCAAAAAGGGTATCTTTGAAAAACAAAGAAAAGGTCTCGCACACTGTCAGACACTTGCCAAAATGTTGCTCTTTATTAGGTCAACGTTTCGGTCGATTAGACCTTCATCAGGACAGACAAATTATTGTCTGTCCTGATGAAGTTCGACCTAATAAAGAGCAACATTTTGGCAAGTGTCTGACAGTGTGCGGGACCTTTTTAGTTTTTCAAATCTACCCTTTTTAATGTATGCTCTATTGACCTACGCACCAGTCACTAGCCTTCTGAGGTGTGCATCGGCCTTTTGCTAAATACATTTTCATCATTAATTATAATTAAAGTACCTCTAATACATCATCAAGACGTTTTAATTTGAATTTGTAAATCAATACCTTCTCTGGTAACAATCTTCAGACAGAAATGTCAAGAATTAGTTCATTGTATCCATGACACTCAGGAATTTGCATGGCCTGGACATGCCAGATCACCTGCACAGTCATAGTGTCTGGCTGCTGGGTAGCGCTCCATGTACCTGAGTTATGAGTGCAGCTCCTGTCATGTCTCTGTCCAACTCTCTTAATCTTTCCACACTCACTACACTGTCCTGTCTAATAAATAAAAGAATGAATGCATCACATGGACATTTTAGGATTTTTTCCATTAAGTGTTCTGTCCAGCTGGCCTTTTGTCCTTACCTCCCATGAAGGATTGAAAAGGTCATTGCAGAGCTCTTCACAGAAGCTCTCCAAAGGCCATTCGTTTATCTGAAGCAAAACAGAGATAATAAATCAATTAATCAAATAAAATTTACAGTACACTCATTATTTTTTAATCGTTATTGTTGTTGATGTTAGCACATTCTGTCATCAATGATGTATCTTATGACAAAAGACGCACTCCCCATCCACACACACTCAAACATACAGTCAGCCAGTTTAATTAAATGACAAGTAGGCGGACATATGTTGACGCAAGAGTGATTTATTATTACAGTCAAAATGTCGGCAGGCTGACTGTTTTAGCTGATTCCTTACCTCCTCCAAGAGACTGGTGCCATCTGGAACGTTATCGATTAAGACTTTAGACTCCGTCGCTGGTTGGTCAATAACAACATTGGTGGTTTTCCTGCGTTTCTCCTCTGGTTCACCCTCAAAACTGTCATTGCTACGGAGGGAGAAATGCTGATCAGTAATGACAACATTCCAAACTAAAAGTTTGGTGGTGAACAAACGCTATAACACTATTTTTGTGCTTGGACAGACAGACCCAGGGACAGACAGACCCAGGGACAGACCCAGGGACACACATAGCTGTCTATAGGAGTGGTTGCACCACTCAAAAAAAGCAAAGGCTTGTGAAGTAAGTGTGAAGCAAAACGTTGAAATACCTTTTTTCATTTGGATCCATGTCTCTGGATCGTTGCTTCGCTACAAGTTTGGCCATCCTCTTTGCCTTATTCCTCTGCCGATTGCTCATGCCTGGCCGGAATTCTGAATTTATCAGCTCAGCAGCCTGCATGGGCTGAACACAAAGTTTAATTATTTTAAGGTAACATGCATAATAAAACAGTACATGATTATTGATTGTAAAATAAGAGGGAAGAAATCGGGCTACATTGAAAAACGGGATAAGGGTGTCAAATGTTGGCTGCAATACCAGGCAAAAAAAACAATGCTGTAATGCAGACAGCAGTTTGTTTCCTTAAAGGTCTGGTGCAATGAAAAATACGGGCTTTTTATTTTGAAGTGTCACTCTGAAAAGGCAAGTTTTTTTAACCAATCAGAAGGTTGCATCCCTCCAGGCTATGGGACGTTGTTCTGCTACGTGTGCGACGCGCCGTGCACACAGATGCAGATCTGTTTGTAAACAAAGTCACAGAGCGACAGACAGCAAAGCTCAAGGCTTATTTGAACCTATAATGTTTTCAGATACATATTTTAGTGTGCTGCTGAAGTTTAAACAGAGTAATACGCTGTCTGGATGTCATCTTGAATGGGATTCAAAACTGAGGATTTTGGTAATCAGTAGCAGCTGTGTTTGGACGGACACACAGAAATGGGAATCAAACAGGTGAATTTAATCAAGCTTCATGTGTACCTCTACACGTTATCACGCATTGTCTTTTTTATGTCCCTTTTTTATGTCCAACGTATTTGCATTTAAGTTCATAAAGTTAACGTAAGTATAACTAAATGCATTTGAAATTAAATAAATAATTACATTTTCAGGATTCCAAATTCAAAAATAGCTTGTAGATCTGCTATTTTTGACAATATACAGGTATGCAATGTGGCCCTCCGGAGTCAGTGTGGAACTATAGTGGCCCTCTACATCTTCAAAGTTGCCTTCCCCTGCTGTACATGAAACTTGTGCACAGTAGTAGACAGCTACAATATGTATACATCCGGCTTCTGTCCAGCTTCACACTCTTTGATTATGTTCAGAATGTACCTATTTTTGGACACCCTAGTTTATTCAAGACCGCAGCCCTGCAGTGAAAACCACATGGGGACAAACAAGTCTTACGCTTTTGAAAACCCCCCAAAAAACATATTTTAAAAGGGCAAGCTGATACTGGCTGCCACAAATTATACGGCAAAAAGTAGACTGTAAGTAAGAGATACACAAGAGGGCTTGACCCGTTCCCAATTTATTATTTATTAGACAACTGCGTGATGCATACTCAAGTGCATACTCAAAGGTCTAGTGAAAGTTAAAGTTTTCCCCCAAAAAATAAATGTATAATCTCAGACTCCCTGATTAAAAATCTTATGCATGCTGAGGGACTCACTACATGGTTGCGGGAGGAGCTGGATGGGGCTGTGGTCTTGCCTCCCTGCGATCTGGGACCACTGGCTTGGCAGGTATCATCCAGGTCCTCATCGTTGAACAGCTCCTCAGTGTCCATGCCAATAGCAGCCCCCATGTCAAGGCCCAGCTTCCTCTGAAGAAGCATTCTCTGGCGGGACAGACGCTCTTTAGGGTCTACCTCACCTGAGGACACAAGAGGACAGGTATAGTCAAAGCCAAAACCACACAAAGTATATAAATGTTAGGAGGAACACTGGTACAGTTACAGTATACTGCAGCTTTCTGAAGAACACATGTATAACGTACTCAGAATGTGGACATGAATCAGGACATATCATGGGGCAAAATGCAACTGGGAAGTGAGAATGACTGACGCTATAGTCACGAATAATGTATCACATACTATGAAAGTCAGTAATAAGTCACTATGTACTGCAGACTCACTCCCAATATTCCGCTGTAGTCTGAAAACTCACCTCTTCAGACTCCATTATCTATGCCCTCCGCACTTGTTGTAGCACTCGACGACGTTACAGGCATATTCATAGGCTAAACTTATGTAATTTAGATTATATACTATAGTGCTGTATACTCACCGTTTCATTGTACAGATATTCTACTGTTGGACGGATGTTAGGTTCTTAGCTTGCTTATGATCCTTGATGACTATTTCTATGTATTTGATGTATTACCATGTGTTGTTCTTGCCCGCTCTGGGTTAAATGCCTAAATTGTATGTACAATCATGTCAATCAAGAAAGATTGTAATGCAATCAAGAAAAGGCCAGGGGAGCATAAACAGCCAATTAAATCAGACTGCAGCATGATGAGTGCTGGAGACACAAGAGCATGCAAAGGATCGAAGCTGGCTGGAAGGTCACATTCAAATGAGTTCAAATTGTATTCAAATTCATGGAGACCCACTGAGAGGGAAATGACAGTAGACATGAGGGAGCAAGTCTTTTTTGGAAGTTCGTGGACCATTCATGGAGTTTTGAGTACAGCCACAAGCTGTCACAAATGGTCACAGTGCATGGACTAGCCAATAGCTACCTGCTCATTATGATAACAGTTCAGATGACTCACTTTAACTTTACAAACCCTACAGTCATTAATTTTGTATTACAATAAAGAGAAAACATGCAGTAATCCTGGTCTCTAAAACTACCTCCCACCAGCCGGGGCGCCTGATGGAGGGGAAAGGAACTGGTCGGAATAACGTGTTCCTTCCACGCGCTACATCCGGCAAGGGAAATTCCCCCCCGTCAGGTGAAAAGAAGCAGCTTGGACTCCTCATGCATAGGAGGCATGAGGTCAGTCCGCTGCCCCCCCAGGTTGGCAGAGGAAGTGTAGCGCCCAGGATTACATTAGATAATTGGCACTGGGTGAAAAAAACTGGGTTGCAAAATCGTGGGATGAAAAAAATAATTAAAAAAAAAGAACACATAGGCCAGTCTTTCATATGCGACTATGATAATGAGGACACATAGCCTACAGTATTTCATATTGAACTACAATGAGAATTACATACCAGACAAGTCCTCCTGCAGCTCAAACTCTGCCCCTGCAGATCCCAGCAGAGAAACCCCGTGCTTGAGCAGACGGGAAATGTCAAAGTGGTAGAAAGTCAACCGACATGAGGAGTCCTCTGGCGATAGGTCCGCACAAGACTCTACAAGACGCACACGGGACAATTTTGCACACCAGTTATAACACTCATCACTCCTGACGAAGCAATAGCATTCTTTTACAGACAAGCCAACAATTTGCATCTTGCAAATAAATAATCTGTGTTTAATTAAATGTGGTATTGTCTCAGTCAATAGTTTGTGCCGTTTCATGTTCTGCTTCTCTCCTGTACGTATGTATGCATTATGTTATGCCATTCAAATGTGCTATGACTACATTATACCATTCAAAGTAAACATTGTAAAGGGGAATTTAAGTGTAATGATTATGCTGACGCAAAGCCACTCACACACACATACTCATGTGCGCACGCATGCCAAATGTTGTATTCGATTGGACATGCCATGTCTAGTTGCACTTGTAGTAGTGTCATTGATGCACTTTCAATATAAACATTGATGGCTTGGTGAACAACTGGCCTATGAAATCACCTTCTTTAGGCTTAGGGGATGGGTCCCACTCAGGGATATTCTTCACAATGGCTTCTACAGCTTGGCCTGCTGCAATGCGTGTGTCCCAGTTGGGACTCCTAAGGTAGGTCAAGACCTTTATATTGAGGGGGACAGAATAGAAAAATTACTTGGCATGGATTGCAATTTCATTCAAGTCTATCAAGCCTAACACCAAGAGCAACACAAGTGAGAATCCCTCTTTTGTCCTGACATAAGAGAGCAAGTTAAAGGAGCCCTTTACTCATTAACCCATTTAGACCTGATTCTACAAATGTTGTCTAAATCCTGACACTTTTCTGAAAAACCTATGTTACTTGTCAGTGGTTCTCAAACTTTTTCATGTCAAAATTACACGTATTCTGCCGCCGACCCGTCTGAAATATTTTGTTCCAGGGACCTCCCAGAGGCCAGAAGCAAAGATTTGAGTTAAAAACATTCGCTGTGTAAGAATATATATTCAATGATTTGCACCACTACTATTTTTCAATATCTAAAGTTTAAATGAATGGTTAAAGTGGTGAAAAGCTAAAGTGACACAGATGCGTTCCAAGTCTTAATGGGTTACGTATTACAAAGCTATTAACCGTAATACCATTTCAGAGACAAAATACAATATATGTGACAGCAAGAAGTCTATCGAGTGCTGGAGACAAGCATGTGCTACAATTGTGTCCCGCAGTCATTTTATCATTTATGGCGATACGGTGTGGGCCGTCTGTAGAAAACTGGGAGTTTGGGATGGATCTCTCAGTTGATAAATGTCTGAGGGGCAAGGTAGGCCACTGGACAAACACACACCTTCGACAGAAGATTATTGAGCTCGTGTGGGTGGAGTCGGACCACATCTCCAAGCTGTTGGGCCGCAGCCTTCCGGGTTACTGGAGTGGTTCCAGTGTCAAGCAGGATGAACAGACGGTCAAGTCTGTGGGGGAGAGGGGGGGTGTTACACAGAGACAGGAGGTCATGGTGTGTGCTGCGTGCATTGTGACCATGCACAATAGAGTCAGAGAGTATTGCCATTTGCCAAACTGTTGTAATTTATTCTGTTTCAAAGGCCTCTCAAAATAAACTTGTCAGAAAAACTGTTTAATGTTCTGCACGCTTTGAAAGGCATCAAATCTCCTTTGTTAAATTATCAATTTACATTTGGATTTGAGTTTCTGCGTCAGAATAAACTTATTTGAGATTGCCAAAGAAACATCGAATCACACCATCACACTGACAGAACAGAACAGACAGTGGGCTGTGAAAACTGAAAAGCGAACACCATTGCATAATAATGTGTTGTTTTTTCTTGTTAAATCATCTAAATAAAATTGCAAAAGTGCAGATTGATTAGCAATCTAATAATATAGAGTGGATTACAGCTCAGCTGCTCTACGTGCCCTGCCTGTAACAGTCTTCCAATAGTTCAACCATAAGCTGGACTAAAAATTAACTGTCTATTTTGCTATGCAAAGCACAACAACATTTGACCACGTGGAAATGTCATAACAACCTCAACGGGAAAAGCGGTAAACAAATAGGTACAGATACGCAAATTAATGCTAACTAAATATCAGGCTATGGGTGCCATTTAAATAGATTTTAAAAAACTGCCACCAGAAGAGTACTGCGAGCACTTTATTCTTGCACCCCGACAAGCTGAAGCTGGTGAATTTAAATTAGCAGGGAGCAAGAGCAAGCAAACCATGACACATGTACGTTATTATAGGTCCGTGGCGAGCAAATGTTATTGATTGTGACAGAATAAGTACCGGTAGGCAACTCACGTTTTGCCATTGAGCTCTACTTTGATAGGTTCACAATTTTAAATATTATATTGCATTAGACAGTGACAGCTGGATGGCAAGAACAAAAAATGTAACATGAGTTTCACTGGCATTCCAAAATACATGGAACATTTTAGCCCAAAACAAGCACTCAATAAAATCCTGTGCATGGCCTTTTCAACCCGGTGACACGAGTATATAGGAGACTATAGTGGATATTACATTATGTTAGCTAGATGGCTAGTCGGCCATCATCCCCCAGACAGAGAGAGCAGTAATTATACGACCATTCTTTTTTGCTATATCCAAAGCTAGCCAGCATTTTGGCTGCTATAGGGGTTGCTATGCAAAGCTTACCTTGACACAGCCATGGTGATTTATTTATTCAGAGAGAGCCTGGGGGTGTCCTTTTCTTTCTTTCACGACACCACATTCAAAATGCAATGAGAAAGAAACGTGCGGGGGGGTTCCTTCCAACCAACAGACACTATATGAAGTCATGAGCTAATGCTAACGTCAGTTAGCTCGACTGGAGGCCCCAGCTATAAGGGCTTAGGGCCGGGGCTGTCTGCCGACAAGAGTTTTACCACCAGCGGCTCATGGCTTCAAAGTTTGTCCCCCCGGTGTCACTCGAGTTCTCTTCTCACCGACCACCGTACACACATCGATGTGTAGCCCGGGTCAACCTTCGGAACTACTCGCGGACAGATATTTCAGTCGAATGAGCATTAAAGAGTAACTTTGTTGCACGCCGAGGGCTGCCCAGAGCACTGTTGTTTTTATATGAGGAGCCATCTTGCATTTATTCCTTCCTTCGTGGCAGGTGGAGGCTGATTGGCCGACACGGCTCCGGGAAGAGCCAATCAGCGCTTAGAGCGTTAAAAAAAAGATAGCAGATATATATATATATATATATAATTATTATTTTATTTTTATTTATTTATATTTTTATTATTATTTTGTATAATCTCATGGTTACATGCACTAAAACCGTCATAAAACCAAAGTTTTGATTAATTGATTGATTTTGTTTGAAAGATTTATTAACAGATTGGAGAATTACAGTACATTTCAAACACAACTCAATACAAAACTGTTAACTGTGGACGACACCATAAAAGCATTACACTTGTTTACAATAGGGTCAACCATGTTCAATTCATCATAACATTTATACAAATATAGACTTCTATATAACCAAAAATAGGAAATCATCATAGAGGAGGTAAAAAGGCAAAGAAAACATATAGGCCTACAGTGAGGGGAAAAGGGGTGGGTGGGGGTATCAGATTTTACGGGGGCCATTTTCGAATTGCAGCCGTCCGTATAGGTGGCCTTTGAGAGCGCATTTGAAGGAGTCAATGGATTCGCTTAATGTCTTAATGACTGATGGTAGGGCGTTCCACATTTTGGTGGCATAGGAGCGAAAATAATTTAGTTCCTTGTTTGTGCCGAATCTGGGTTGCACATGGTTTGTTGAACACTCTCTGGTGTTATGGGTGTGGATTTAGTTGACATTAAGGTATTTAGTATTTAGACAGGTACATGTGTAGTGTAGCGAATCTTGTGGACCAGACCCATTGCAAGATGCTGTACAAAATGACCAGTTTGTTTTGGGAAGTCTGGAGCCTTGTTTTAAGGGCCTTTGAGGTGCTGTGGTACCAAGAGGTGCATGCATAGTCGAAGAAACCTTGTACGAGGGCTCCTGTAAGGGTCTTCAGGGTGATTTTGTTGACCAGTGAGGAGATCCATATAGATCCTGTATGGTTGACATTTGCAGATTCTATCGAGTTAAGAGCTGCCTGAGGGTCTTTTCAACATGCAGTTTGTTCCTGTCCGAGACCAGCAGTGCAGAGTCATCTGCGAACAGGAACAAGTTGCAGTCACAAGCTGATGTCATGTCGTTTAATGATCTCACAAGACAATTTCATTGACATATGGAATTTACTTTGCCCATAATTCTTTTCATACCCGTAGGCCTAGATAAAATGTGGACAATCTTGTTCTTGTAGCCGGGGAGCCACAGGACCAAAAGCTCTAGGAATAGAGATTAACCTGTGATGTCATGACATACTTTTTATTTGTCTTCTATTCACTTGGTTATTAAGGTCCACAGAATGAGAGGTCTGCTCTGTCGGAAACATTGCGAAAAAAAAGTTATGGACATTTTTGTATACCACACCGGCACAGACAACCAGGCAAAAATTTCCAAATTTCGGCATACTTTAAGTAGCATGTGATATGTCAAACTAGGGGGTTTTCATGATTCTGAATCCATTCCAAGCATTAGTTTTGCACGCAAAACACTCCTTGGCCTAAATTCGGCCATAGCCATGTGCCCAAATGTGCTGACCTCATCACATTTGTGATGACGGCAAAGAGGGAGCTGTTTTTCCATTATTGTTTGACGATGGGTTCTCAGATTGGTCACTTCCATAGGGTCACTTCACGACAATGAATGGTTGCCTATTACGAGCCAATCACAGAGCTGCTATATTCATGGCCTATTTTGTATAAAGTAGACAGAGGATGTGGTGGTGCCCTGTATAGCCTACTGACTTTTTTGCTCATATTACCAGAGCTTATACAACTCCTTTGTATTCACACCAACATAATGTAAGGGAAGGTTTTTCCACTATAGATTTCAAGAACAAAAGGTGAGACTCTATAGTGCCTAAAATAAGCCAAATATCAGTGGTGACTTGGCATACCTCCTGTGAGATTGTGTTTCATTCTTTAAACCAAAAGTCTCTGGATGTCGTGTTTGCCTATAATATTCCATAATCTTTTTCAAAAGAATGCTGAAAATCTGAATTTACTGAATCTATTCCCCTTAGAGAATAGGCAGCCTAGAGAATACATGTTCTTGTGCCAAATATCTGATCCTGATGATGAGCTGGAGAAGAATGGAAATGAACCAGAATAATGTATTACTGTGAATTTGAAGTTATGAATTTGTGAAAGCACATGTTTAAATGCATTTCAGGAGTAATGTTCTTGGAGAGCCATTATAAGAGTGACACTGTCTGCGGTGTTGAGCATACCACTGACTCAGAAGTACTTGTAGTAGTACTAACTAGGTTATTATGTTTTCAATGACTAGAACATTTCTGGTTTCACATGGTGACACACAAGCATTGTTATACAGAGAATCGTTCCATATAACTTGAAACCATTTATTCGCACAATGAGGAGCTCAGCTCTCCTCAGAATCTTGATTATGAAACATTGTTATGTAATATTATATCTAAAATAAGCCAAGGCTTGCCTTGAGCACTATGAGCAGTGGTAGTCTCTAAACTCAGAATCAGATCAAAGCACATGTTTTATGATTATCTCTTTAGGACAATGCAAAGCATTTAATCTAAACGGATTCAAGAATGTTGTATCAAAATGCTTAATCTAGACTGGCAAGGCAGGTTGTTCAAGGATTTACCGCGTACTTAGAACTTGTTGTTGTCACATGCACTTACAATACAGCTATGGCCGCAACATCGGGGAGGGAAAACCTAACTCCAAAATGTAACATTTTCAAGAAATTAAGAAAACCTTAGATATTTTTAACACAATGGAGTTAGCTCCTTTAGCAGACAGTTTGAGACCGGGTCCAATGGAGTTAAGAGGTTTTGTCCTTCTTATCCTGTGACTAGCCTAAAGGGGGACTCCCTGTTTCACAGGGGAGATATTAGGCTTTTGATCATCAGGCAGAGCTACATATTAGAAGTTACTGATTAGTTTTACTTGATTTGGCCAAGTAATACATGTGGTGCCTGAGGTGATAACACTTTTTTTCCCTTTTTGAGTGGTGTAAACCACTCCTACAACTGGCTTTGTTAGTTTACGTGTCTGTCTGTCTGTCTGTCTGTCTGTCTGTTCGTACCAAAAAATTAGCATGGTTGCTATGGTCACCCAGTTCACACGGGTGTGATTTCATTACGTCAGACATTACGTCAGACCACAGCTGATCAGTCTATATAAGACCTTACACCACTCAGTTCACACGGGTGTGATTTTTACCTTATTAGTCCCATGGGGACAATTCTGTTTTCAGCTTTACCTAGCTGATAGCTGCTCAGATGGTTCATGCTTATATGAGGACAGGAGCGCTCCGGGGGAGTAGTTAGGGAATAGGGATTAGATTAGGGACACTTCTACATAGACCGTGGCCGGGAGGCGAACCAGACACCTTCTGATTACCAGATGGCCTCTACCCACTAAGCTATGGCTGCCCTACATATATTAATTCATACTCATTCTTGATTTATCATACATAGATTCATTCATATATTCACTGGCAATAGATTTACACTATAGCGATTTATGTATATGAATTCAATTCATATATTTAGTTATTTACTTTACATCCCTGCACTGTTCTAATAGTTTATATTATATAGTGTATACTTATTTTTATTTTTTACATTTTTATTTATTGATAGGCTGACTCACTCTCTGAGATCTGGTCCATATATCTACGTAGGTCTAACAGCTTAGTATTTCACTTTTATTTGTATTCTTTATGTAGGCTATCTTGGGTTGGTTTCTTGGCAATTACCATTACCAGTGCCGCATCTGTTTCATTCTCACTGCTGTTGCTGCTGCTACAATCTGAGAACCCATTGTCAAAAAATAAAGGAAAGACAGTGCCCAAATTTCATTTGAATATATATAATATTAATATTGATGCGAGTCAACAGTCTTTCTCGGGAGACTACTGCTGCTATGACTGCTTCATTTTCCACTGGGGGATCAAGGTTTTTCTAATTGTCAAGTCACAAAGAGGTTGCAGTCACTAGTCAGTAGTGGTTGTAAAGTGATCACTTCAGTGCAGAATGATATTAAATAGAAATACTGTGCATGCATCGCATACTGCAATACTGTGGCATACATACGTGGTGTGCCAGTCAGTGCAATATGGTGTCTGGAAATTACTGGCCATATAGTAGTCCTCACTGTCGTGGATAGAAACTGTGCCTGATCCTGCTGCATTGGGCCCTGATGATCATCCATCATCATCATCCATCCATCCATCCATTCATCCATCCATCTTCAACTGCTTATCCGTAGTCGGGTCGCGGGGGCAACAGCTCCACCTGAGAGCTCCAGACTTCCCTCTCCAGAGCAACATTAGTGACTTCCTCCTGGGGGATCCCGAGACGTTCCAAGGCCAGTGAGTCGATGTGTTTCCTCCAACTGCGCCTTGGTCTGCCCCGGGGTCTCCTCCCAGTGGGACGTGCCTCGAGGACCTCCCTAGGGAGACGCCCGAGAGGCATCCTAACCAGATGCCCGAAACACCTAAACTGGCTCTTTTCCAGGCGAAGAAGCAGCAACTCTACTCCGAGTCTCTCCCACATGACTGAACTTCTCCTCCTCCTCCTGATGATCTTGTCAAATTGTAACAGAGTGAAACAGTCCATAGCTAGGGTGGAGCATCGTCTACTCTGTACCAGGCTGTGATGCATAATGCAGCCAGTCAGGACTCTCTATGGTGCACCTGTAGAAGTTGCACTGTATATCCTGGAGTCTATGCTGAACCAAATTCGGTCTGTGGTGGAAGAGATTGGCTGTAATCTGTAAATCGCTCTGGATTAAGAGCGTCTGCTAAATGCCTAAATTGTAAATTGTTGTCTCACTCTCGTTACCTTGACGACATTGCCCACGTGGGTGTGACCAGTCCAAGTTCTGGCACCCGAATCCGCTGGTTCTGGCTGATGTGTGAGGATATTGAAGCCGCTCACTCTACTCCACTGCAAGCCCTGTTGATGTGAAGCCCTGCATTTAGCCTGGACTAGAATGGGATGTGAATCTGTGAAGCCCTGGACTTAGTCTGGAGTCTGGACTAGAATGGGATGTTTCATATCCCATTTGACACGTTAATACATGATCGTTAATACATGATCACTGAATTAAATAATGTATTATATTTGTGTCCGCCTTTCTTTCTCACACACACTCATATATATATATACTGTATATATTTCGGCCAAATACGAGACTGGGCGTTGGGGGTGCTAGGTCCTAGGTGCTAGGTCAGGAGGGGTGCAGCAGGCAGTGCACGGCAAAAACGTTTGGGAGCCGCTGAACTAGAGAATTGTGAGCAGTGCAACAGAGAAGCTGGGTACTGTGACTACTGTCTTTCACCTGCATACCCTGGTGGAGTTTGAATTTGAAGAACAGCTTGGCAGCTTGGAGTTCCTGAGAGTCTGAGACCATTGCTGATCAATTTGGTAGGATTTTATCTGGCTCAGGCTGCAGTGAATACTGAAAAGTTTCCATAGGCTAGTTAGTTGTTTAGGCTAAGCAGGACTCCAGTTTCAAGTCTCCTGTTATGAACTTGAAGGTTCATTCATATTGAATAAAGGACACATTTGCATGTTATGCAAGAACTGGTTATTCAATAGTGCTGTTTTTCACCGTCTTTGTCATCTCCAACCATTGCATGTGAATACCAGAGCATTAGGTCAGCTCTGGTAGACTAGACAGTGGCTGGGCTCAGTCACCAACTCACCATAGCTCTCAATTAACTGCTGCATCAGTCAACAGTAATATCAGAATCATGCACGCATGACAACACAACACACATGCACGCACGCACACACACGCACACGTGCGTACACACACACACACACACACACACACACACACACACACACACACACACACACACACACACACACACACACACACACACACACACACACACACACACACACACACACACAACAGTATGCCAAGGATATTGGTCTCAAACCTATACAGCAAATATAATAATGGGTATCTATGTCTAATAATGGGTATAATAGTTTCATTCAAGTTTCAATAAACTGACAATTCTTTCTGTCTTCTTTTCTTTTGTTTATCCATGCTAGGACCAGGTGTCACTGTGGTTGGTAGATGTCATATAAACTTTATTTTCCATCCTTTCCAATATATTTTCATTCGTTTTAACGGATACAGGATGAGTGGTGGGCGCCTCAATGTTAAAGGGGCCTTCCACTCATTTTCAACATTTTACTATGTCATTAATATACCTTAGAGCTGTTGTGTGGAAATAATACAAAGGTCCCCCCATCCTGTGTTTCCTAGAACTGGAGGTCTGAAAAAAATCATTAACATGGTGAATCACATCTTGATGATGTCATCAAGATGTGTTTCACCATGTTAATGATTTTTTTGTTAATGATTTTTCTAGGAAACACAGAACAGATGGATTTATTATTTCCACACAACACCTCTAAGGTATATTAATGACATAGTAAAATGTCGAAAATGAGTGGTATTCCCCTTTAAGTAGGCTACATGATTTGATCATGCATGGTACATGATTATTAGACCTACATTTTTCTTATGCTCAAAATGACTGTCTATACAGGATTTGTAGCAAACATTAATGTTTTATATTTTCTAAAAAAGGCTTTAATTGTGGAATGTTCAAGCATTTTTAACATAAAACAAATAGCCAATTTAACATTGGGATGCCCACTCTTCCGGTTACCGTTTCATGAGCGTATTCTGGCAGTGAGTGTGTTGGTGGCTGCTGAAGTGGACCATGAATTTGAGTGGCAGTGTCGAGTGGTTGGAAGGAGGAAGAAGCAGCCATGTCATAACCACAGCTGTCTACACTGAAGGGACACAGTCAGCACATGCCACCAGCTAACTTCAGACCACTTCTTCCTCCACAGGAAGTTCTGACTGCAGGACATAGGCTACTCCCAAGAAGAATATGGATCGACCACATTGTTATATCAAGCAATCAGATGTGCACGTGAGGTATTTTCAGTAGATGGAAGGTTGTCAGCGACCACATTGTTATATGAAAGAGGTCGACCTTAATCAGTATACATTAACGCTGCTTGAGGTTTCCTGACCTGAACACATTGCCAGTTTTTCATTCATCAGTGCTTAAAAACAGAAAGGGAAAAACCTGATGCACTTGTGAATGACTATGACTAAACACACCACAACCCATCCATTTGTTTTCATCTTTATGTAACCCGGACTGTTTATCACATAAACTGACTAAAAAAATTAAACCCTAGAGGTGGGAAGCACCATCAAGAGTGCCATGTACTGCCCTCTACAGACTATTTGCTGCTTTTTGTCTGTTCCCCCAAGAGTCCTTCACACATTATATTGTATTACAGATGATGTGAGTTGTATTCATAAAAAGAAAAACAGATGTATTTTTCAAATTATGAACAAGACCTGAGGACGATTCTACAAATGTCTTCTAAATCCTGACAGTTTCTGAAAAACCCATGTTTCTATCTATGTCAGTCGTTCTCAAACATTTTCATGTCAAGAACCCCCAAGATTATATGTAATTGGCCACCAACCCCCATCTGAAAATAGGTTGTTCCAGGGACACCCCAGAAGCAAAGATTTGAGTTAAAAACTTTGGCTCTGAAAGAATATATATTCAAAGATTTGTGCCACATATTCACGATTTTTCAAAAATAGCAGATCTGCTATTTTTCAATAGCTAAAGTATAACAGAATGCTTAAAACACGAAAAGGGGTTCCCGCCCAAAATGGGTTAAAAGACAGGTGTATCAAAAGCTATTTCCCAGTCAATTGACTACTAGATTGTCAGATAGGCCTACGGGATCCTTAAAGTTCTTATTCCACACAGGTTCTTTAGTCTGACTCATCTGCAGTGGTAGCAAACATACTCAGAATCCTAATTGTCTCCACCAGGCCGAAGGCATGGGGAGAGAGTATGTTTTGCACTCAGTCCGTGTGTCCGTCCTTCCTTCCTTCATTCCTTCCGTCCTTCCGTCCGTCCGTCCGTTATCAGCTAATCTCCGGTACCGTTGGCCCGATCCATGCCAAACTTTGCACACACACACTCCATGGATGCCAACGATAAACCTCTGCCCCAAATATTCCTCAACGGCCCGTTATAGCGCCACCATGAGGCTGATTTAGGCAAAACACATTTCTGTAGATTACTCGTACACATTTTATCCATACATCACACAATTCGGTATACACTATCTCCATAGTCATGTGATCAACACAGATCTGCACAATTTCCCATGTTCCATCCTGATTGGCTAATATTGGCTTCCAAAGCTCACATGATTGGTCCGTTTCGAACAAAATGCCACAAATCACAAACACAGTGTGCAATTTCCGTGAAATTATACACGCACATTTCCACTAGGCCGAGGACGACATGCCACTCATTCTTTTCCGAATCAGCCTCATGGTGGCGCTATAACAGGCCAATTCCTGTTTTTAGCTATAACTTCATCAATCTGTATACAACTTATGTATGCGCACTCCCTAGAGGCCATGGAAAAACATTCTCTGCATCCCTCCACATCTGCCTGTTATAGCGCCACCATGAGGCCGATTTCTGCTAAACACATTGCTTATGTTAGTCGCACAGATTTCATCCAAATCTCACGCAAATCGGTACACATGATCTCTGTAGTCATGTGATCAAGACGAGTCTGTTGGATTTATCAGATTCTACAATGATTGGCTAACATTGCCTTCTAAAGTTTTCAGGAGTGGCCCGTTTCGTTCAAAATGCTGCACATGTCCTGCTCATCCACAATTCTATCCTCAGAGATTCTATAAGTGATCTGGCTCTGCATTTCCTCAACAAAATGAAGAAAATTGTTGCAAAAAACAAAAAAACATGTTTATATTACTCCTAAACATTTTGCCAAACATCACATACTCTCCTATCCTCCTGGTGGAGACCTGTGCCCAGAAGGGCACTTTTTCTAGTTTAATGATCCTATCGTCAACTTGCATGGAACTCTTAAATCAATTTCAAATGAGGCATATTTCCAATATATCAAATGGGACATGATTAATGTCTCCTCAGAACTGGGTTCAAACTCATGATGCCTAGCCGAATGAATCAAGCCTCTCCACTTGCTTCTACCATAATGTAGCCTTATTCTGCATACATACACAGGCACGCAAGCCACACATACACTTACAGTATGCACACTCATGCACAGAATCATGCACCCACACATTCAAATGCACACAAGTGTATTTGTCGTTTGTCATACTTTACTTTGTCTAACTTACTATTCAGTTTTTATTGTGCAAAAAAATAAAGAATAAAACGGTTCTCAAGGAGACGGAGGAAGTTTTAGTTTGTCATCCGGACATAAAAAGGAACAGCTGCATAGGAAGACCTCTAGAATGTTTTTTTTTGTGAATAATTGGGACACAATAGAGTATGTTTTAAATTAGTGAATTTTGAGGTCATCTGTCAAAATAAGTACATTTTCCACATAGACCCATATCTTTCCCCGAAACTAACTTGCCATTTTTTACTATTTTAAAACATTTCAAAATAGTTCAAATAGCTGATCTACAAGCTCACGTGTCGATGTAGATTGGCTAGTTGAACAACTTTAAAATATTTTAAAATAGTAAAATGGCAAACAACTTGAAACAAGTTAACCCTAATGCAACAGGATCTCAAGCAACCTTTGAAGGTCAAATTCAAGGTCAATACCTAAGAGGAAAGGAGTTCTTTCATAAATAGACAATAGCTTAATTTTGTGGAATATTTGAAAAACGTTTTAATGTTTTGACACTTGAGAATTTTCACAACATGACTTAAAGTGGTTAAAAGAGGGATTTATTGTCGTACTCTTTCCTATTCACGACTTACCAGGGCAAATATCCATGAGATCACCAGAACAGTGTGTCAGTCTACAATCATCTCTAGCCTGATGAGAGAGAGAGCATGGTCATTCATGGTCGAGCGACCATGAGTTGGACTAGTAGTAGCACAGACCGATGCATCGTAAAAGAAATAATTAAACATTTAAAAACACAGTATCACCTCGCATGAATTACCATAAAGCCCTATCAGATTTATATTTACATCTTAGTTGGAAAACTGCCATATAGTCAGAGTTCAACGGTGCACACGGCACCAAAATCAAATACAGTATGCAGACACATTGCCTGCAAATCTTGTATGTATCTGAACTGGGCTTTAGATGTCACTGTTGTACGGATTATGGCTAATCACTTCTTCCCCCATACAGCCACATCCTGTCCATGTGGCTCTTCCATTGTGGTCAAACATCAGCATGGGCTCTGTGTTATGTTCTAGCTGCACTGGAGAACAAAAACACTGCTATTTATACTCTAGTCTACACTGTATAGCACAACCGTTTCACTCAACAAAAAACAGATTCACAAGATACTTACCTTGTTCTTTTTTTTGGAGCTAGCTAAACTACTAGTTTAAGAGTGCCAGCCCTGAGACTGGGAGGTCGGGGTTAGACCCTCAGCCGGGTCATACCAAAGACCCTGAATATAGGGGACCCAGTGCCTCCCTGCTTGGCACTCAGCATCAAGGGTTGGATTGGGGGCAAGTCCCTGCGACATACTAGTGTCATGTCCAGGGGGTGTACTTGTACATCAAGCTGCCTCACGCTACACAAACAGGAGATAGGCTCCTGCCCTCATGAAAATTAACTGAGCAACACAAAGCTTTAAAAATAAGCTAGCTACACTACAAAATAGTACAAACTGCTTAGTAAAAGTAACTAGTAAGGTGCCTTGCACCTAATTCAACTGAAATGCAAAACTACAAATTCACAAACCTCATCTGTGGTGCTATATTATGTTGATGTGCCACTGAAAATGTTAGCCTTGTAGCTTTTGCCAAGCTACATTAAAAATAGCTCTACTTGAAAGTAGATTGTAATTCAGTTCTCAAAGGCAAGCGATACTGTCGTAAATTGAGAAAACACCCCTAATTTCAGGCTGGTCATTGCTGCACATCTGTTTGTCTCCCACAGCAGAGAAAGAATGTTGAGTCAAATGGAATGTTGACTTCGACACCCAGATGTTTAGCACGGCTACAACAACAATGATACACTAGACAAAGGTTTGTGTACAACAGCATTGTGAGGTACATTTAATCTCACAACTGGGGTCTTGAAAGCAATAAACTTTGGACTGTTTATCTTGGTACAATCAACATGTAGGATTTTACTTAAAAAGTACCATCATATAAGTGCACAGCACTCATTGCTAAAGGTGTAACCATTTTCTCTGCCAAATAAACTGTGAAACCTACAACAATAATAATAAAGTACAAATAATAGTCCTAAAAAAGCAAAGTGTTCGAGGTACACCTAACAACCGTGCTCACTTATCTTAAGTGTCCACCACATCTTCATATAAATCTTTTCATTTTACTAATGCTACATGTTTCACCTTCATCCATAAACTGGTTACAGGAAACAAGGAAATATACATTCAATAAGTCTGAGGTAGTGCGTCATAAACAAATGCAGGACTACCTTTGGCCTGTAGCACAGGTAAATTATCCAGTAACATTAGTGGTTATAGTGGTACAAAAACCTACCATCCACCCACTTTACAATACTCACATCTGGTAAATAACTCAATCATTCAATCAGCTTTTGAAAGAAAAACAAATGAAAGAAAGAAAAAGAAACCTTTGCAGGTTGTCAACAGAATTACGCAACAGAGTGGTCGTATTGCACATTGTGTAAACATTTGGGTCAAAGTGCTGTGCTAATCTCGGCTAGTCCCTTGGAAATTAAAAGCGTGGGTTTTCATTCAATCTAATCCTGCACAGTCCTGCCTTCTCTGTCTGAGAGAGAGAAAAACAGATCACACCGAGCATTCCTCCCAATTTCTCCTTACAACACTGAAACCTCCACTAACTGTGGAAATTGGCGTCAAGATTCCACAATGCCTCCAGCTTGGCTGGGAGCTCCAACAAAAGCCAGCCGGGGATCGAGGCTATCTGTCGCTGCACTAGCGACTCTACCGGGAGCAGAGCAGGGAGGGATACAGTGTACCTCTGTGTGCATTACACCCTCCCGGTGAAACTCCTCACTGTCAGGTGACTCCATATGTATTGGAGGAAACGTGGTCATCTACGCTACACCACCCCACAAGACCAATAGTGGTTGGCAGTGACTATATACATGGGGGTGAATTTGGCAATAACTGAATTAGGGAGTCAAAAAAGAAAATAAACTCTACTGAGAACACTTCAACGGTCAAAGCAGGGTGCAGCGCATGTGTAGTGCATGCTAACTTGGTAGGCCCTGTTTTGAACATTAGCCTTTGGGTCTAGTGTGGCTGAGATGGTCTGAGTATGGCTATGCTGGGGACCACTAGGAGCCTGCAGACTGGCAGCAGAGTGGTTGAGGTAGGCGGTAGATCTGTGGGCTGGGCCTATGATGGACTGCAGAGTCTGCTGGGGATATGGCATGCTTGGTCGGTGTATGTATTGGGCCACAGCAGTCGTCTGGCCTGAGCTGTGGTATAGCGTCTGGCCCGGCTGCTGCTGCTGTTGGCTAGTCTTCTGGCACTTCTGCTTATTGGCCTCCTTGACATCACCGTCATGTGCACTGTGGAAAAAGAAGAAGAGAAAAGGCTGCACTGTTAATCATTTAACACTTTCAGGGCTTTAAATTGTTTAATCCAACGATCAGCTCTGCTTAATACGCTAAAACCCATTATTTGTTTAATGCGTTTAATTCGCCGTTTTAAAATTAAAAATAAATAGCGGATTTGTCGTTATGATGACGAAACCGGAAATCATACTTCCGGTCTGGTCTACAGGGCTTCGGGGGGAATGAGCTCAAATTATGCAAGTGAACGGGGGCCTTGGTTGTAACTGCACTCTGCTGTCCACCAAACCAAATTCCTAACATGTTTACATGTCATGGCAATAAAGGCTTCCGATTCTGATTCTGAAATACTTCGGCGTATGCTCCTAAGGTAATAAGACAATCTAGGCAGCGTAGAATATTGGATTAAATAGCGGGGAACACGGGTACTGCTGTAAGAATATAGCCAGTATCTTTATTCTTTAGCCTATATATATATATATATATATATATATATATATTCCATGAGTTTTGCATCATCTCCTTACATGCAGTTTCATTAATATTACATTGCCAATGCGATCCTGCATCAATGTCATTAAGACAAATTCCTCTACATTTATTGTACCGTGTTTATGGACTAATTAAAATCACACACATTAAAAACGATAGTGTGTCTATGACAGGCACTCACATGAGTAGTTTTTCAGCGCAGGGGACCAGGTTGTCCCATGAGTAGCCAGACAGGCACTGTAGACGGGAGGGCCATGCTGGAGACAGGTGTAGGACGAGGCGGGAGGCGGCCACACAAGCAGAAGCCACCAGCGATGGAGCAAAACACAGGAACACATGATCTAAAAAAAAAACAACAAGAGCCTGTCACCACCTGCAGGAGCAATTATCCTCTTTAATTAACACATACTATAAATGCCATCTGGTTTATGAATTGGATGGGGAGCCATATGTGGGGATGTGGTCAGAGAAAATATTTAATAGAGAAATATCACAGTTTAATACAAGGGTTTTCAACTTCAATTTTAAGGCCCATTGTTTAGGCCCATTTGCTTTTGGCAAACATTGATCAAAGTAACAATTCTTCTACATTCTCTAATTGTCTAGACTTCTTGTAAATTAAGTAATGCAGATGTTTAACAATAATGTAACTCTTGAGAGTGTAAAATGAAACCAAATGGACCCGCATGGGTTTCTATGCTCTCAAGAGTTAAAGATCTATAAGGGTCCATTTGGTTACCAACTCTCCATCATTTAGCTGGGGACCACATGGAACGGCCTCAAGGACACTGGTTGAATGAAAACCACTGGTTTAATAGATTGCCCGAATCTGGTTAGGAACCATTGATATGAACAACATTACATCACAGATCATACTCTATAAAATATAATAAAACACTGCTTGCCTTGCAAGGAAACCTCCAGGAAGTAGTCGGCGTACTTGGTCATATACAGCTTGGTCTTCTCTAGACAGGTCATGGGCAGGCCGTCGTGGAGGTCACCGTCGTGGACGGCGATGGACAGGTAGTACTCGATGAAGTGGGCTGCCGTGGGAAGGCAGATGTTCCAATGGAAGGTCTCCAGCAGCAGCAGCTCGGTGTGTAACAAGCCCTGCTTGGTCAGCACCAGGTTCATGGAGCTCATGCACCCCAGGCTGTTCAACGTCTCCAGCTTGGGCACCCGGTCTTCCCTCTCCTCAAATTTACCTACGTAGGAAGAGAAGTGACAATTACATTGTTGTGCCATTAGTCTCACGTTACCAGACTGTTGACTCTCGCAATTGCCGAATGCTTCATCAACTGGACCAACAGAAGAGCTGACTCATGAGTAAGCGACTTCCGTTTAGTCTTTACATTCGCGCAAATGTATTCTAATATAAATAGAAAACATCTAAGCATAATATAGCTTGTTGCTTAGCAGAAAATAAAATACAAAAATAAAATGTAAAGATATTTTAAAATATATTTTCGTGAACGGAAATGGCAGCTTCCTTACTCAGCTCATGGGGGCTATAGTTAGCCCCCCTCTATATAGCATTCGGAGATTGTGGAATAGTTGTCTGGCCACGCGAGACTATTGTGTGGAGTGTCAAATGAAACCAACTCTCCAGAGTTAAATTAAAGATCTATAAGGGTCCAACTCTCCATCATTTAGCTGGGGACCACCTGGAACCCACTCAAGGACCACTGGTGGCCCCCGGACCACTGGTTGAAAACCACTGCATTAGATGAAACCACAGGCAATACCGTGCCATATGTAAAAGTTCATTTTCTTCTGTAATATAATTCAAAAAGTGAAACTTTCATATATTCTCAATTCATTGTGCATAAAGTGAAGTATTTAAAACCTTTTTTGTTTTAATCTTGATGATTATGGCGTACAGCTCATGAAAATCAAAAAATACTATCTCAATGAATTAGAATATTTTACGAGATCACTTTTTTTAAACAAGAAATGTCGACCATCTGAAAAGTATATTAATGTATGCAGTTAATACTTGGGCTGGGCTATTTTTGAAAAAAATATTTCATCAATGGGGCGTGGCATGGAGGTGATCAGCCTGTGGCATTGTTGAGGTGTTATGGAAGCCCAGGTTTGCTTTGATAACAGCCGTAAATTAATTTGTATTGTTCAGTCTCATGTCTCACGCCTTCCTCTTGACAATACAACCTAGATTCTCTGTGGGGTTCAGGTTAGGCCAGTTGGCTGGTCAGTTAAGCACAGTAATACCATGGTCAGTAAACCAGTTACTAGTAGTTTTGGCTCTGTGGGCAGGTGCCAAATCGAGCTGGAAAGGAAAATTAGCATCTCCATGAAGCTTGTCAACATACTAAAGCACATGTACTAAAAAAAGATGGCTGTGTTGAAACCGTTGTTAACTTTTCACTGTCAGTGGACCAAAACCATAGCACATAACATGGCCTAAATCATAAATCATCGTGGGGGTCAGCGGCCAATTACAGAATACAATAATAATAAAATACAAATTATAGAAACACGATTTAGATTAAGACATTTGTCAAACTGGGTCTCAGGTCTCAATATTAAAACAGTCAGTTGTACACTTACTGGCCAAGAGAAGACAGGAGAGCGAGACCATGTGAAGTTGTTGTACGGTGATGTCGTAGCGGTCCATGAACAGGTCGAGCAGGTAGACGGCGAGGTGTCTGGCTGAAGGGCACAGCAAGAAGCGGTTGCTGACGATGGCGATCAGGTCCGCAAAGTACCTCCTGAAGTTGAGCTGAGGGGATTGCCCTTTGTAGGAAGGCAACTTCAGCTCCTGGTAATGACACAGTGGTGTGGGGATAACTGCTTTTCATTGATTGAATACTTTGGTCAACAAAATGTAAACAGCACACGGTACAGTCAGACATTAAGGCCAAAGGGGGACTCGTTTCCATTGTGTTGTGTATTCAATTCATCAACATAGCATAGAAATATCACAATAATACAGGAAAAGGGAAAAACGAAAAACAAATTTGCATTTATCTTCTCTGGTGGGAAAATCATCCGTGCCTAGAATTTTTCAGAACCAGTGATTTATGCCCTGGTGTCAGGGAGGGCATTCCACATTTTGGGCGGTCAAAATCTCTCACTCATTTTACATCTCATGATCTTCATATCAATTGGTCTGCACTAAATACTGTACCATTAAGATGGCACCATATCCGTCTTCTCTCTCTGCATCTCAGAGTAGCCACAATTTTCAACACTAGATTTCTTTTTTTAATATAATGGATTGATTCTAGAGTTGCAACACCAGCCACTGACATCCCATACAACACCAGCCACTGACAGCACATATATCCAAACAGAAAAGTTCTATAAACCTAACAACTTTGCAGATGTACGAAAAGCTTGAATTATCATCTATATCTGCGAAGTGTTTCTTTCATTAAAAAAAACACCATAGACACGTTATGAACTGCTTTCTGTGTCAATAAATTCCCTGCTGGTGATTATTTTTTGATTAGTGCTGGAGTTTGGAAGCGCTTGTTTTCAATAAAGCAACATCCTGCTGCCTCCTGCATTATGTGCAATTTTTACAAAAAAAAGGAAAACAGATGGTCCACAGGACCGTACAGCTGCAATGTTGGTGAGTTTAACATTGTTTAATACAATACAATGTATGGGTGTGTTGCAACTCTAGATTCAACAGATTAGGGGGAAAAAAGCTAGTGTTGCAATTTGCAGCTAATCTCATAAGTGGAATGTGGACAGTTTAGATGATATCATCTACCGATGATATCATCATGGGGGTTCCAAACTACAGCCCCTCACTTCCTGGAAAGTTAACTTAAATATACGCTTACAATTGTTCTTGCATTTAAAAAATAAAGTTTCTTATTCTGTAATGTCCACAGTCCACCTCTGACATGCAGAGTAGACAGAAATGGTGCAATCTTATAATGAGCAAATTGAGCTGCTTGTGAAGATGGTTGAAAATGGGCGTGGTACTCCTTTTAAATTCATCAGTCACACAGCCAAATGCGTAGCTTATATCCTTGATTGATTGATTGATTGATTGATGTATGTATTAACAGTTTGCAGAATTACAGTACATTTCAAGCACAACTCAATACAAAAACTTAACTGTGGACGACACCATAAAAAAGCATTACACTAGTTTACAATAGGGTCCACCATTTTCAATTAATTCCTATTATCCTATACTTACTTTGTAGCGCAGAGCTTGGTATATATCTGCAGCAAGCTGTCCCTTCCACCACTGGTCCTCAAGCTCCATGCTATGGAATCCTGGGGCATGAACAATCAGTCATGTTTTCGCATTAATACAGATGACCGCAGGGCGCAGCACACTCTTGCCAACTTCACGAAATCGTCAAACTTCTTGCTAGTAAACAGCACGCACCCGGTGTAGTTTTGCCATATGTTCAATGAAATCGCCATCACATGAATCTGACAAGTGACAACGCTCAAACAAACTTGGACTCACCCCCTGTTCGCACATGTAGTGTAACGATGGTCTCGCAGACAGACAGCAGGCTGTCTCGCCGAAGTTAACTGTAGGCCTATTTCAATTAAATGTGTGCCGCTACTGCTAGGGAAACATTGTTTCATTCATTGTTGTGTAGCTAGCGAAGGCTACTCGAGTTAGCACGAGTTCAGACAGCACACACAACCATCACTGTCTGACTGGCTGGGTGCACTCAGTCCTCTGAAAGAATAGAAGAGCACACAGACAGGACTGTCTGCTGCCAATTAAAAGTGAGTTTACAAACCACAACCACCCAATCACCGGAGGGGATTCATCCTGAGCGAGTTTATGCTGTCATGTTTTGAGAAGATATTCATCAACATCACATCACTACTTGACACTACTTACATGAGCAGAACAAACTAATAAAGTTAATTTCTCCTTATTGCGGACCACCTGTTAATTTCTGTCAGATAGGCTACTTATTCTCTGTATAAAAATCTGCCCAAATAATAGTCCATATAACTAATTAAATAAATTAAATAAATTAAATAAATAAAGTGCTCTAATTAAATGTATTGGCTTTTAATTAATCATATAACATGTATACCTTTTGAAGAAGCATGAATAAGTAGGATTGTGTTTCCCAACGTGGGCTCCGGGCCCCAATGTTCAGATGAGGCCTTCCCCTGCATGTCTGTCGGTATATTCTAATTCTTGATGTGATATCAGTTCAAAAACTTGTCATATAGAAAAGATTGTTGTTGTTTTCTTCATAAATAGCTAAAATAGCATGTCGACTACTATGTTGTGAGCTTAAAGATTGTATATTTTTGAGAAGTACAGTAGGCACCTTCCTGTCTTTTTCTTCACCCATCTGTCATAATAATATGCGTAATGTCTTTGAAGCAGTCATAGCATGAGCTCAGCTAAGGACTCAATCAGCTAGCAGCAGACGGCAGTGCGGTCAGATCATTTCTGCATGTCCTTGAAAATGGAACAGGGACACAACTGGGATATACAGTACATAGGTCATTCAATCATTCAATAAGTAGGCTGGTCTCTAAATTGTTTCAGGAAAACAGAGATTGAAGCTACATAGGCCTACACCTAACAAGTCCTGATAATAATTGAAGTATTGTTTCTATTTGTCATAATAACCATAGTAACTATTTGTCATAATAGATACTGTATAGCTAAACAGCAGGAGTCTCAAGTGAATTTGATGTAAAATCCCATGGATGACCCCAGCATTCCATCGAAAACATCAACTCAAAATAATGATACCCCATGGAATATTATGGGACTACCTAGCCCCATATGTGCCCTCTCCCTACGCTCATTCTGTAGCTCCGGAGCTACAGAATGAGAGTAGGGAGAGGGCACATATGGGGCTAGGGACTACCTAACCTTCAGATTTCATATTGTATACTCTGTTTGTGGACTACTGTACTGAAATGCAGTTAAGAGGCATGCACATGTGTCAATATCCTTGCCTGTAAGCATGCATGGGTGCCTTTGTTGATATTTATTTATGGTAGCTATTTATTTAAAATTTGGAATGCAGAACCCTGCCAGGCCGGGTTGCCTACTCAGGGCTGTGTCAGTCAGTCAGTCGTGGGATGCAGCCATCAGGAGATGAGGAAGCTGTGGGGGGCAGTCAGTTTGTTGCAACCATAGGTCACAGTTTACTATGAAAACCTGCATTTCATGTCAGTCAGTCTGTCTGTCACGCCTCGTGACATGTTCCATATATGGCCATCTCCATATATGAATATCACGACACAGACCTCATCAAACCCTGGAAAGCCATACATGGAGAAGACTGGATCATCACCTGATCTGAATATATGGAGTCGGCCAGCAACTCAACATCTGGCCTCATGGACACCATGTTGATCTGACCTCATCAAACCCTTAGATCTCCATATATGGACCTGTTCTCTCATTGTCTCCACCAGGCCGAAGGCCTGGGGAGAGATTATGTTTTGCACTCCGTCCGTCAGTGCATCAGTGCGTCAGTGCGTCCGTCCGTCTGTCCGTGCGTCCATCCGTCCGTCCGTCCGTCCGTCCGTCCGTCCGTCCGTCCGTCCGTCCGTCCGTCTGTGTACAGCTAATCTCCGGCACCGTTAACCCGGTCGATGCAAATCATTGCACAAGACGGATCTGTCCGATATTTCATAATCCATCCTAATTGGCTAAGATTGGCTTTCAAAGTTTGCAGGATTGGCCCGTTTTGAACAAAAAGCCTCAAATCATGAACGCATCGTGCAATTTATGTGAAATCTTTCACGCATTTTCCTACTAGGCTGAGGAATATATCCCACCCTTTTCACATTGGCCTGTTATAGCGCCACCAAAAGGTGGATTTTTGCAAAACACATTTTTGGAACAAAATGCCTCAAATCATCCAATTGCCATCAAAGGTGTAAGAACAAATGCCACCCGTTTCACATTGGCCTATTTTAGCGCCACCACTGCCCACCAGGAGGCCACAACCTGACCTGGCCTGGTGGAGACCTGTGCCCAGAGGGGAACTTTGAGGGGAACGTCCATTCAAACTCCGCCCCAAAGTCATTAGTGCAGCCGTGGCCGGCAGCTGGCATCAAACACTAGAGTTCTCAACAGGCCCAAAAATTAAGGCCCGCCCCTACCTGGGCCCTAACTGGGCCCTAACTGGGCTGGCCCGAGGCCCCGTCTGGCCATACTAATTAGCACACATTTTACGCCCTACCCGGCCTGAAAATGTCAATTAAAACATTGTGGTGCCCCTATGGGCAGAAGTCAAAGCGCCTTTGGAGGTGCGGTCAACAGAAGCCCCTCATGTGATTCCAATTTGGGGTTTATTGGATGTCGCGACGTCCAATAATGACATGACATTTTTGTAAGAAATTAGATTTACAATTTTGTGAATCTAATTACAGGCAAACGATACGATATGTTTGACAAAATGTTATTGTATGACCTACGGTTCAAGGGTTATATTATTATATATATATATATAATATTAATATATATTATTGTTTTTTTATTGTTTTTTTCTTTGTGTATACGGTGTGCAGACCTTCTCTATTTATTTACAGTTTATCTTTTTTGATCCAGCACATCCAAACAGAAATGTTTGGATGTGCGTGCACCTCTTGAAGTTTCATGCCAATCAAACGCTTAGTTCATGATTTGTTGTGGCATTTCTTGCGAAACAGACCCTCCAGCAAGCTTTGAGTCAATTAGTCAATTGGAAAGGAATCTGACATAGATCTCAAACACATACCTAGTACCTACAGAGATAAATGTGTATAGCCTACAGTTTGGGACAAAGAATGTTTGTGTAGGAAACACAATCCTACTTAGTCATGCTTCTTCAAAAGGTATACGTGTTATATGACTAATTAAAAGCCAATACATTTAATTAATTCATTATTTAATTTATTTAATTTATTACCAACTCACAACCTGTCGTGCCAATAGGGCTGAGCCCGATTGGCAGGGCTGTTGCGGGCTGGGTCTTGGCTTGGGGCTACACAAGTATGATGTAACAAGAAATGATTATATAGTAATATTTGTCAGGTGAAAGAAGCGCTGTTTCCGTTGTGTTCTTGTCTCCGTTGTGTCCAACCCCCCCCTCATATTAGTATTGTTATTATTTTAGTAATGTGTATGTTTTTGTGACACAACCTCACAGCCGTTGTTTGCGTTTGTTTCCGACGTTCTGTATGTGGTTCAATGTTTTGTTGTCGCTTTCCTGCTGTCCAGCTCATAACATTGGCAGCTGTTGTTGCTTCGAGGCTGCCGCTGCGGTCGATCAAGCTAGGCCGTCAGTATGACTAGGGTGTCGATCTTGTCGTCTACATTTCATGAGCTTTCATTAGTCAGGTTTCACCTGACAAAAAACAACTAGCAGGTAGAGGTAACACATTACAAAGGATTCACTCGGAACTTTCTCAGTGTAGCTTTTTTTCTTGTGTGGTAGGGATGTATACATTTCATGAACTTCCAGTAAACCTTGTGACAACCCATTTCATGAAGGGGAAATCTTAAACAAAAAAACACATTTTGTTCTACCCCGGGTAGGGGTACACCCTAATTCTGGGGGTTTGATTCCTGCAACAATAGATGTGGTGGTAGGTGGGTTTGGTCAATAAAGTGCAGAAACATTAATTATATTGGCAGCAACCCACAGTATCACTCAGCGTGCTACATTGACATGACCAATTGGCAGACATGGATATTCATACAGCCATTCTGTTCTCAAGCATTCTTCTCCTTATTGGGTTGGTATCTGTGATGGGCCTGATCGATGACGAGACGGCCTACAGAGCTGAGGTTGGAGCATTGCCACAGTGGTGCCAGGAGAACAATATCGATAACACCAAGGAGCTGATCGTGGACTTTAGAATGCCAATCTCATGAATGGTGTTGCAGTGGAGAAGGCCGGTGACTTCACGTTCCTTGGAATACACATTTCGATGGACCTAGTGGGCCACACATACCATGTAGTTCAGAGTGAGCCCTCGCATCCTAAGAGCGCTCTACAGTAGCACCATCGAGAGCGTCCTGACCGCCTGGTTTTGCAAATGTACCATCGCTGAACGCAAAGAGTGGTGAAAACAGCACATTGTGAGCGGTGAGCTTCCCCCTCTCCAGGATATACAAAAGAGACGATGTGTCCCACCAAATTACATCATGATGACGTTATGATAACGTCCAACACGTTCAGGGCGTTCAGGACTAGGCCAGATCACACACAGCCCATATGGGGATGATCTTCACGTAATTTCCAGGACGTCTTCACCAGTTGAAATAATATAGATTATTCTGGGCCAGATCTGACTATAGTTATGATATGACTTAAGTTGATCTGCCCTCTCTGATTCATCCAGGGACGTCCGTCTTAGTGGGCAGAATTTGTTGGTTGAAATCAAGTGATATTCCGGACCAGATCTGATCAGTCTTGGTTTGACTTGATACTAGAGACGTCACTAATTTCGTACAGGTGCTTGCTGAGGTGGATATGGCCGAAAGTATATCATTCATCAGGGACATTTATTTACCACGTCCCAGTTAAAACCGCTGTGGCACCACGGCCAGACAAACAATACAGGAGCATCACGAACAATACCACAAGACTCCTGAACAGTTTATAAGAGCTAAGCCTGTGGCCACTGCACACTGAACTGAAATGTGACTCTTTACATCCATCCATGACTCTTAAATTAGTATGCATTAGCCACTTTATTCTATTTGCACTAATCCTTGATCTATTCTTTAACTGCATTGATGGGCCTGCACAGTTGAGAATTTCATGCATGTTACTTGTAATGTGATGTGACAATAAAGTTTGATTCTGATTCAGATTCTGTATCTTACAATATCAATTTTAAGCTGTTTATGAGCATTTTGCCAGCTACCAGCTGCACTTCCAAGTCTCAAGTGTAATGAGAGTTTCGTGTAGCTCCGAAGTCCGAAGAGTGTAACCAATGGATGAGTCCTCCGGCTCCTCTGAATTGGTTAAAGACTAGGTTGTAAATATTAAAGTAATTTCTATTTAATAAGGGACATTCAAGCTCATAGGCCTACTCGTGAAAGTTAGACCTATAGCCTACGTGAAACATTGGATTGAATAAACACTTAGTAATAAGAATAGAATAAATAATGAACATATAGATAATAAATTATGTAGTAGCCTAATAGTATACACATAGAGCTCTTCACGGGTTAAAAATAATAGATAATATTATTATATAATAGATAATACTATAAACCCTATAGCCTGAGCTAACGTGTTAGGTTTCTGGTCTAGAGGGGCGGGTCGCGGCTGAGATTTGCGCACGCCCTGATTGGATCTCACCGATCTGTCCGTCAGCCCCCTGGCCCCTCCAATTTTTGCGCCGACGAAAATGAAAGCTTGGGTACAGAGGCTACCCAAACCCGGCTTAATGGACCTGAAATTGGTTCTGATCCGAGTGGAGCCGACATAAAAAAAAAGAAAAAGAAAGAGTCACCATGGCGCACCGGAATAACAATAAATCGCATGTTTTCACCTCGATGAATAAAGTAATTCATGATCACTCCCACCATTGAGTCCATGGAGGTTTGATGCGTTTTGTGCGTGTGTGTTCTCTCGGCTTTCACTTGAACTGACGGGGAAATACGTTTGTTCCCCCATATATTTCGCTGCAGAAATCTGATCTGATGCCTACAATTTACAATTTAGGCATTTAGCAGACGCTCTTAATCCAGAGCGATTTACATTAAGCAAGAACAAAAAGCATGGCAATACATCACATACATAGAAAGTAGTTCTCATGAAAAATGTGTAAGCTAAGAACATAACAGTGGAATATCTATACTGAAACTATACATATACTATACTATATAAAGTGTTGTGACTACATACAATGCAATTCTAGTGCTGTTAAACATGCTATAAATCTGTATCAAATGCTATCTAATCAGTCTACAAAAGTGCTATCTAAGGGGGTAGGGAAGTGCTATGGGCCATGATGGAGTGTGAAAAGGTGGGTTGTCTACGGCGGCGCTCTTAATCCAGAGCGATTTACATTAAGCAAGAACAAAAAGCATGGGAATACATCACATATGTAAAATGCATTTATCGCGAAACATGCGTAAGCTAAGAACGTGACTAGAACATATCTATATAATGACACTATACATATAAACTATAACTAGAACATATCTATATAATGACACTATACATATAAACTATACATATATGCTATACTATGCTGTACATATATACTATGAAGTGCTATGACTACATACAATGCACTTATTGTGCTGTCTACATGACATGCTATAAGTCTGTTTCAAATGCTATATAAGTCTAAGAAGTGCTGTCTAAGGGGGTAGGGTAAGTGCTATGGGCCATGATGGAGTCTGAAAAGGTGGGTTTTCAGACTACGGCGGAAGATCGGGAGTGATGCTGCAGTTCTGATTGCAACGGGAAGTGCATTCCACAGTTTTGGGGCCAGAAGGGAGAAGAGTTTGGGACGTGTGGAGCGTTGTCCCGGCGTTTTTAGTGAGGGTACTTCCAGCTTCCCTGCGTTGGCTGATCTGAGTGCGCGGGAGGGTTTGTAGGGTTCAATCATGCTGGCAAGATATGGGGGAGCCATACCTTTGGTTGCTTTAAATGCCATCATCAGAGTTTTGTATTCTGTGCGGGGAGCCAGAAGGGAGAAGAGTTTGGGACATGCCTGGTCACAGTGGTCAGCCACAGCAGCACTTTCTATAGCAGCCCGAGCCCCTGCTGTTTTCCCACCTCACCTACTACTAGCCAACACACAAAGAACGATGATTGTTGTGTATTAGCTTGTCTGACACCAGAGAAACTGCAGAATGGTCGTTGCAGCGAGAGGCAAGCATGTGTAGCCCCAAGCCAAGACCCAGCCCGCAACAGCCCTGCCAATCGGGCTCAGCCCTATTGGCACGACAGGTTGTGCGTTGGTCTGGCGAGTGGGAGGCCCGGTTTCAATCCCCGCTTTCCGCGCATTGCTACAATCTGGCGTAGTCGGCAGGACGTGGAGTGTGTTATCCTCGCGTGAGGGACATGAGGGACATCGTGTGCGGTGTGAAGTGAGAAGCGCGAGGACGCGCTTCAAAGACTGGGGGGGGTGATTGTAGCCCCCAGCCAAGACCCAGCCCGCAACAGCCCTGCCAATCGGGCTCAGCCCTATTAGGCACGACAGGTTGTGCGTTGGTCTGGCGAGTGGGAGGCCCGGGTTCAATCCCCGCTTTCCGCGCATTGCTACACATGCATCCGATACAACGACGATTGCACAACAAAATGGGAATGGTGTTGACAAAAAAATACAGATAAAAAACAAATAACTTATAGTCATCAGTCACAGCAGCACTTTCTATAGCAGCCCAAGCCCCTGCTGTTTTCACACCTACTACTAGCCAACACACAAATAATGATGATTGTTGTGTATTAGCTTGTCTGACACTAGAGAAACTGCAGAATGGTTGTTGCAGCGAGAGGCAAGCATGCATCCGATACAACGACGATTGCGCAACAAAATGGGAATGGTGTTGACAAAAAAAATACAGATACAAAATAAATAACTTATAGTCATCAGGGACATACATCCACCCCCCCCCCTCCGGCGCCTATGCTTTCTGATGTTTAATTTCCAATTTTACATATACCGTAGATAGTTATTTTGACATTAGAATCGTCGAATGAGACAAGTATAGGCTATGTGTTAAGATATATCCTAAAGGCAGCCATCTTTAAAATTGGAGGCCATTTTGAAATTCACATGGCTAATGGGATTTTTCTAAAGAATGACTCAAGAGGTAGGCTACATACAAATGTTGGTGTTTCTTTCCAGAACTGAAGTAGGCCTATTGTTCTGCTAAACTGGCCTACTGTGAAGTGCAAAGTTTAACAAGTTTTCGACAGACAGACAGACAGACAGACAGACAGACAGACAGACAGACAGACAGACAGGGACGTAAACATAATCTTTGGCATTCTGCCCTGGCCTGGCTGAGATATAAGTTTAAGGCCTATACTTGACAGACAGACACGTGTTATTCCTTTTGTTTTAATAGGCTATCTGGCTGCAAAATAAAGACTTGGACCGTGCTGTGCTTTGCAAACCGACCGACTAGGACTAGGCCCACATAAAATCAAACTGCGAGGACTATAGTCTGGTCTGCGTGTGTACGTGTGTGTAATTGTGTACGTGTGTGTGTGTGTGTGTGTGTGTGCGCGCATGCGTTGAGTATGCGCGCGTGCGTGCACCCCAACGGAGCAACTACATTAAAAGAGCTCCCATAGCCTGGTGTAATCCCCGGATGATGAAAAAACCATCATGGCTGCCACTCGCTGAGCTGTCAAGCTCTCTACAAAAGAAAGGTAAAAACCGAGAGAAGTCATTAAATAACACAATTCTGCCGTCGATCTAGTCGGAAATCTGCCGTTTTCCTGCAATAAGCGACGTAATGCAAGCAAAACGAACCCGATGGAAACCTTCGAGCCACGCTTTCTATTGAAGTTATTTCGTCTACTATATAAGCTCTTGCGTGTAAACGATAATTCAAATCACTCGTCCAAGTAACGTTGATCGGTTAGATAGTTACACTTCCACTAATAACAACGGTGTTACTTTTTGCAGCGAATTGACGTCGGTTGTGTTTACATTAGCAACAACGAGGTACATTTAACTTTTCGAATTAATTCGAAGGCATTTGTTGAGCCCAGGCAGTCTCATCACTTTGTTGTGGTCAAGCCAAATTGCACAATGGCCGCACATGATGCGCTGATCAGTGTGCTCCTGGCTGCAAAACTTTAATTAAAGATACTGAAGTTGCGCGTTTTTGTTATTTTGGTTTTGTAACTGCTTTTGAACTGAGTTCGTAGCTTATTACTTAGTTTTTTTTTTAAGCGATTAAGTGAATGCTTTACTAACAAACAGGTGTGTTTTGTGTTCAAACAACATTTCCTCATGCCTAACACCACCGTTGTTTATTTAGCCTCTTCAGAATCGTAAAAACAAAACAAAGAATCTTTCTCAGCAACAGGTGGACTCGATGCGAATTGGCATTTGAATATTTAATGTGTACTAATGCAGGAAGAAACTAATGTTCTTGCAACCAGACTGTAAATATTCATGTTGTTAATGTAATCATATTGATTTTTGTCTCATTGGGAAAGGAGACATACTTTTGGTTTGAATATATAACTAATACTATTGTATCTAATAGTGTCACATAGTAACAACTAGGCTATTACGCATGCATGCCAAATGCTAAATTGAATATATCTTTGTCACAGCCATTGAAAAGCCAGGACAACTATGTCTTGTCTTGGTCTCCACCTATTTTTCCATTACGCCAAATCTCTTTGCTGAAAATTGCCGATCTACAAGCTCACAACGCATGTGTTGAGATATGTTGTGAGCTTGTAGAAGTGCCTAGAAGGACTGCGCAGTTAATCGAAAAAGGATTGTGATCTAGATTCAGACACCTATGAGATCTAATTTCTAAATTTGAGCAAGAATCGTGCAGCACTAGTTGGATATCCAGTTATTTACTCTTGTGTTTTTGCTACAAGAGAGAGACTTTAAGAGAGGTTTAAGTCAAGCTTTGATGTTGTCTGTTTAAAGTAGCCTCGGAAACCCAGACGTTTTTATTTCCAGGGAGCCACAGTAGTTGGCTCCGGGTGCCACATTTTGAATGTAGTAATGTTCAGCAACTACAGACTAAAGGCAATACATATTTTCATAGAAAAAAATAAGAATCGTGATCTCAATTCTTGTAGAGGAAAATCGAGATCCACATGTGATCAAGAATCGTGCAGCTCTACTGCCTATACCAATGACACAATTGATGGGGATTCCAAGATATTAGAAACGACAGCCTTTCTCTCCCCAGAAAGTTGGCATGTTGAAATTGAAGCCATTGCATTAAGAACATGCTTTTATTTAGATTTTTATATCTGGTTTGAAATGACCAAACAAACTACCATGTTTCTGTCCACAGCTGTCTTCTGAGACACAGATTGAGTAGACCAAAATGGCACATCTTATAATAATGAACATTTAATAGTGAGGACCAATTATTATGAAGATGGGCTGAAAATGGGTGAAGTGGTCCTTTATGTCTTCTAAATCATGACAGTTTTCTGAAAAACCCATGTTTCTATGTCAGTCGTTCTCATGGACCCCCAAAAATATATGTTATTCCAGGGACCTCCCCAGAAGCAAATATTTGAGTTAAAAACGTTCGCTCTGAAAGAATATATTTTTTGCACCACATTTTCACGATTTTTCAAAAATAGCAGACCTACAAGCTCGTAGCGCGGCACTCGGTGCCGCGCTATGAGCTTGTAGATCTGCTATTTTTCAATAGCTAAAGTATAACATAATGCTTAAAACACCAAAAGGGGTTCCCGCCCCAAAATGGGTTAATGGTATTCTTCTAGTGTTCTTGCTCACTGTGTGTTTTCCAGTTTCCTGAACACAATCTTTTTTTTCTTCACTTTTCACAGAGAACCTGAATAGACATGGATACTGTAGACGTCGGTGCAGCGGAGGTCTCTAGTGGAGAAAGTCGACAGGTTGTCAATAAGAAGAATCAAGACTGGCACAAACGTCTCCGCCTCAGGAAGGCTGCCGTTCAGCCACCAGCTATGCAAAGTCAAGATAAGCACGGACCAAAGAAGATAACGGAGGAGTGCGAGCAAAATGCAGAGTGCCCTTCATCAGAGAAGAAGCCCCCCCATAAAGCTCAGCCGAGTCAACGCGGGACAAATGACAGTGGAAATATACTCAGGTTCAGATGCTCTCAATGCAAGGACAATTTGGAATTTGTTCCCAGCGAGCTAGTGAGACACTTTAAGGAAACTCACAAAGCCCATTTGCCGGTTTTTCCTTGTCACGTGTGCAACTTCTCCGCACACGAATTCTCCTACCTTCAGATTCATCTGTTAAGCCACAAGGACACTTTCTCAGGCTGCAGCATTTGTAATGACAATGTCCAGCGCACACTTGTGGAATTTAGCACACACCTAACCATGCATCACAGCCAAAATGGCAAATACTCATGCAAAACGTGTCAGAAATTCTCCACGGGGGATGTAAGGGTGTTTTTAGAGCACATCTGTCTGCATAGCTTGACCCTCGAACAAGGTGGTGAGGTTGATCACGCCGGTCGTAAGTTCCGTTGTCAGCACTGTGGCTACGAAGACCGTCAAAAAAAGCTGATTACAAAGCACATCAACACCGTCCATGCTGACCAGAGTGGCGACAAGAGAACAAAGGAGGTTCACTCTGTGACGGTCAGACCCAACGACAATGTCTCAAAAAGGAACCACAGGTTGACGAGGAATACTGCCAGGTGGCTCTCACAAGACTGTCTCTCACTGCCAGGGAGAGAGTTCCTGGACAAGTACTGCGGTCTGTCCGATCCAGCAAAGACTTTGGAGGAGACGCAGCAGTTTCTGGTGACGTCCACGGTCGGGGAAACGGGAGGTCAGAAATGGACCAAAGCTCTGCAGACCGTAGTGTCAAACGTGCCCCAAGACGCAAGTCCTCACCTTAGTCACCTAAACGCAGAAAACTGTATAACTAATTCTGGATTTCCAAACAGCAGCCAAGACTTTACTGTCCTCACAGTCAAGAACAAGATAACGGTACCTCAGAATGGTGCTTATGCAAAAGGGTTCAGAATGATGCCGGCATCAGACAAGCAAGAAGCCGTTCACTCTGAAAGTGCCGATGTTGATAGCCAACGCACCCCTGACACAAATGGTTGCCAGTCAAACTTAAACGACCAGCCCCACTGTGCAGGAATTCAAATTGCTCTGAATGACGATGCTTCAGTCACAGTCCAAAATGAGCCGTCGCAGTGCAGTCAACTCCACGAGAACAGAGAGAATCGGGTCATGGAGGTCGACCAGGCCACTGAAGAACACAGGAAAAAACGTGAAGAGCCCCAGAATATAAATCCATGTGAAGATCGAATAAATGTTTCTAGTGAGCCGAAACCGATGAACGAGAGAGGGGATAAGAAATCTGTTTCTAAAGCACGTCCTAAAAATAAGGGCAGAAAACGGATATTTAAAAGAAAGAGCAGACCTAGGAAGGATAAGCGATCGCCAGGACTAGGCCTGAAAATACTCTTGAAGAAGAACCCAGTTAAGGAAAAGCAATGGGTGTCTCAAAGCCCCCTGTCTCTCTTAGGTAGTGACTTGCTGGATAACGCCTACAGACTACCGCACCCTCACACGACTTTGGAGGAGACACAGCAGTTTCTCCAGAGTCTGTCTGCAGAAAATGGCCTGAAACAGTGGATCAAAATTCCCACCGCTCAGCAGCTCCCCTCTGAACCTGCCGCACCTATGTCGCACGTCAAATCAGAAGACCCCCTTGCGGAACCATGCGAGAAATTTGGCACAAGCCAACCTTTGCCCAAAAACAAAGTTTTAGTTCCCCCCGGTTGCACTACACAGCCCATTGGGTTCAAGATGGTGGATGGAAAGAAGCTGCTAGTACTTAAAATGATACCATCGGCAAAGCCGGGGATGAGTGGTGAAACGATGCAGCCGTCACGATTCATTGAAATAGAAATGGACAACAGCAGCTCAGCTGGTGGGACATGCCTGTCTGCTTCAGAGCATTCGTTGATCATGGCACCAAATGCATGCCCTGAAAATGTGCCCCCTCAAAACGTGGGCGTCAGTCACGGACCCTCGAGAGGAAGCGAGGGTGGCATGGTATGCCAGGTGTCAGGCAGAGAAGAAAGTTCAGTTGTCAATGAGACGCTTGGTGGGAATTATGAAGCCAAGCCTTCCCCTGTTCTTGAACCTCCGATTACACCACAGGGTAAGAACTAAGAAGCAAAACTAACTCATTGTTTCTCAAGGTTGACGTGTACTGTCTGTGAGATTTAAAAACGTTGCCATTGACGAATGGCAATTAATACAAAGTAGCACATTGGGTGTGAGAAATGTGTTACAAATCAAATGTTATTACAGTAATAATTTATAATTATGAACATTTTTTAATTGTATGTAGATGTGATGATGTACATCCCATAATATAACGTGACAACTTATTTTTGTTTCCACATAATTTTCAGTGACTCCCTCCGAAGATCCGGGCCTCACACTTCCTTCCTCAGAGCAGAGTGACCCGAATGGCCAAGGGAAGAGAAAGAGGGAGCCGTCTGCAGACTACTGTCCCGATCCCCTCAGGAAAGCCAACCGAGCCTCTAGCCAAACCAACCAAGAAGAGGAGCCCTCCTCATCAGCCAGTGTGGATCACTGGCAGCCAGCCCCAAAAGGTGTGGAGAGGACCCTGACACTATTGCCCCTAAATCCAGCTCAGCTTATAAAGCGTCCGGTGGAAGATCAGCCTGTGGTCGTGCTAAATCATCCGGACGCCGACATGCCCGAGGTGACCAACATCATGGAAGTCATCCACAGATACAAAGGAGATATCCGGAAGGTTGTGCTGTCGCGTAAAACACTGAAAGCTCTCTCGGCGGCCACGGATGGTGAGACTACTGACCTGACTAATGCGGAAAACCCATCCGCTGGACAGGCGTGTGTGGAAGGCTCTGTGCAAGAGAGGTTCGTCTTGAAATTGAGACTTCGAAGAGTGAGTCTGAAAAAGTACCAAGTGGTCAGCACGGCATCTCACAGCAGCGATGTTCCAGTGAGATATCGCTGTTGGTTCTGTGGCAGGGTTTTTGCGAGTCAGGAGGTATGGATGCGCCATCGGCAACGGCATTTGATAGAGAGTGAAAGTCCAAACTGTGAAACAATCTTAAACGTCGCCCACACTGGATAATAAAATGACAACAAAAAAGTTATTTTTGCAATATGACGAAAGAATAATGGAAAAAGTAATGGTCACAGTCTCCTTATGTTTTAATGTCTTAAGAATGGTTAATTATGAGATGAATACAGAGAAAACCATTGTTAGGATTCCTGGAGAGTTCAAATACTCAGGGTAATTTCAAACATTTTTCTTCTGTTCATCTTCCAGTCCCACTAGCTTCACATAAACTTTCTTGAGTAGTTAAGATTTAAAATGTCTGTGATGTGGGATTGTCTTCATTCTTTGTATTCTTTTATATATGTTGTCTAAGGAATAGCTTTGTTATTTAAGTTGAATTGAGTACACTGTCATACAGAATCTTTAATTGAACACTGTAATATGTATATTTGCCATACCATCTTGGGTTTTTATGAAACCGTTTATATACGGGTAGGCTATACAGTGTGGTAGCTAGATATTTATGTTTTTGGAATGGGACACCAAGGCCCCCCACGTTACTCGGATATACCAAAATTGTGTGTTAAGGACACCTATAAGCTGTTTTGAGGTTTATTTATGATTTTTCAGGTCTAGCATTTGCATTCTTTCTCCATGATTGGCCATTAGAAGAGTCATAAGTGTTTGTCAAATTTTGTATGAACCCCAAAATATATAGTATTAATTTTTTATGGCATATTTTCCAGACATGAGTTTGGTGAAAATAGATAGTCCAAAAGGATAGAGTTTATTTTTAAGCTAATCTGTGGTATGTGATGTCGTTGAATGACGAGTATAAAATGTGTACATTTTGTAAATCTTGTTTTTTTTAAAAACACAAATAGGCTTAGATGATTTGAGCGCAGTCTTCTCAACGATCCTCCTCTCGTTTGACTTGAAATGCTAATCCTGTTTTTTTTAATTGCACTATGAACGGAGGATTTCTATTTCCCATTACCTCACCTTATCAGGCCTAAAGCCTTCTGACAATCTCAGCCTGTGTCCTACACTGCTGCTACACATCTCCTTAAGCCTGACTTATACTTGGTTGTGCACACGTGTAACATACTGTAAAGCAGTGGTTCTCAAATGTTTTCCATGTCAAGGATCCCCAAATCGACTCTTATTACCATTTTGGACCACCATTTGAAAAGATACGCCAGGGACCCACCCCCATAAGAGAAGATTTTCCCATGGCTCTAGCAGTGATTCTCAACCGTTTTAATTTCAGGGACCTCCATTAGTCTACGGACCTCCCATTTAATGGCAATTCTATCTCTGGGACCCCAATTTATATTGTAAAATCAATGTCAATTTAACTCCGAGAGTGTATGGTTCCATTTGTACATTGAGTTACAGACCTATAAGGATCCATTTGATTCCTAACCATCATTTAGCTGGGGACCCCCTGGAACTCCACGGACCCCATTTTGAGAACCACTGCTGTAAAGAACCGATCTGGACCTAGTTTGTGAACTGATTCACAAACTGTCGCATCCATGATGCAAGCCCGTAGATCTGCTGTTTTTTTGGGCACGTGACATTGGTGCGCAACCAGGTATAACTTAAGCATCACGTAGCCATGACCCATACTGTAGGTATCCAGACAGGGCAAGGGAATTCTGGCCTGTGTATGTCAGTCTAGGACCATTGGACAAACAACCAAATCATGCGGATGTAACCCAATTTTCTGAGTGCACACGTCGGCATAGACAAATAACTGTGTATATATTTTTCAGTTAAGATAAATATATATAGTATATTGTATTGTACAGTCTTTAACTAGAGGTACTGTAAAATATCCTGAGAATTCTTTTTGTCCACCAAGTGCCTAGTCATTTTTTGTTATGCAACGACTGCATGATTATGATAGCATTACCTGTTGAAAAAGATAATAAATGTATTTAGTTTGTCCATTTTGTGTTGTGAATTGTCTGATCATTGAACAAGGGTGATATAGCGCCATTCAAGTGATTCAACACAAAGAACCTTTTTATTAACAGAATAAAACATATTCAGGTTAAATAGCTATGGAAACTACAATCTACTGTACAGGCTTCCTGAGCTTTGCTGCAGCATTGTTATTTCTTGGATTAGGTTTAAAACAGTTTTCTCCTGAGGTGGGGCATTTCTTTTCAAAATGTCAACGGTGAACGAGTTGAGTTTAGAGCAGTGGTTGTCAACCCTTTTCATATCAAGGCCCGTTGTTTATTGGGTATTTGAGCCACAGAACACCATTTGACAAGATTTAGCCTCTCAGACCCAAAACTAAAGAATATTTTGTTGTCGTTGGACAAGATTTTGTCCACAATTCCATGCTGTATTGATGTTGGTACCATAGGAAAGATAACAGGCAAACGTTGAATTGTGTAGACTTCTTGTAAAATAAGTAATGCAAGTAAACAATAATTTAACTCTTGAGAGTGTCCATTGGGTTTCATTTTACGCTCTCAAGAGTTAAAGAGCTACAGTGTAAGGGTCCATTTGGTTACCAACTCTCCATCATTTAGCTGGGGACCACCTGGAACCCCCTCAAGGACCACTGGTGGTCCCCGGACCGCTGGTTCGTGTAGCTTGTTCACCATACACATTCCTGATAATACAAAAATTGACTTTTTCACTTTTAGTGCCCGGATCGTCTCTCTTTTTTCTTAATACAAAAATGGTCTTGGGGAAATAGCGGGAAATAGTGGTCTGGCACTACAGGCTCGGCATAGCTAGGTTGCATCTTGGACCATGTTGATTTTGTTCGACTAATACTATGACGAAAATTGTTCGTCGACTACCTTTATTCACTGACAAACTACACGGAAACAAACTAAGCTACGGTGACTAAATCTTAAAAAACGAATCTGTTAGGAAGAGACTAGTGGACAAGAGATCCAGTATAAATAAAAGTCATTTTACACTTGGTTGCATGCTGAAAATAGCAGATCTATACAAGCTCACAACACGTCGCGCTGCGTCGAGTTGTGAGCTAGACTTAACACTAAAACATTCCAGGTGACTGAAATGTGACCGAAACTAAATGAAAACTATTCAAGAGAACTATGACTAAAACAAAAATTAACATTTGCTGTCAAAATCAACACTGGTTGCATCTGGGACGGGCATCTGCTTCGTCTTGGCTCCCTCATTATGGCCTCACAGCGTACAACAGTTTGGTGGCGTCCTTGTTGTGACTCTGGGTGTCAATCAGTACTAGAGGATTCCTCTGATGGCTCTCAATCATGTGGGAAACACTGCTGAAAAGCTGAGAAGAGGAGGAGGACACATAGTTCAGATCATTTTCGATCATCATTCAGTTCCATTCAGGACGGGAACCCCTTTTGGTGTTTTAAGCATTATATTACTTACTTGTAAATGTGGCGCAAATCTTTGAATATAGATTCTTTCAGAGGGGGGGCGATTAGCAGATCTACAAGCTCACAACGCGACTCAGCGTGACGCGCTGTGAGCTTGTAGATCGGCTATTTTCAGCATGCCACCAATGTAAACTTCACTTAGACTGGATCTCTTGTCCACTAGTCCCTTCTTAACATTTTAGTAGTAGTTTATATTTGATGACGAAATTGTCAATATATTTAGTCTTAGTTTTAGTCATCATACTGTAGTTTAGTTTTCATTTGAAAGTGTGAAAAAAAAGAAGTGAAAAAAGATAGTCGTAGTATTAGTCGACAAACATGTTTTGTCATAGTATTAGTCGACGAAATCAACACTGATGTGTAGTAGGGGGTTGCATTTGCACTATACAACAGCCAAACTGGAATGAAACCCGGGACTGGGACAGATGTTGGAGCCTAAACCTAAATATACCCCAGGCATAAAATTACAGAGAAAAACTCTGCTAGATCACAACTCCCACCCTCGAGTGACAAAAATATACGGCCCCTCTAAAATAGGAGGCTTTTTTGGACATGAGCCAAAACCCAGATATCACCCCCATGCACATACATGCTTCCTCTTGCTGTCAGGAGAATGAAGTCAAGCTATTACAAGCTATATTCTCCCCACTCAGCGTGTATGGTGTTGCTACAGAACTGGTTCCAAAAACAGTGGGGTCCCGGACACATTTTCATGGGACCCTTCATTTGTTGTTTACTACATTTAGACATTCAAGACATTTTCAAAAAAACATCCACCAAAAATTGCTGAAAAACATAATTCAATGATCTTTTTGTCATGTCATGAAATGTGAAAATAGCTTGTAGATCTGTTTTTGTTTTCTCTCACTAGTTTGGGTCCCGGGGAGACATCAAATGTCTCTTTTGGGTCACGGGTTTTGGAACCACTGGTGTAAAGCAGTGGTTCTCACCTTTTCATTTCATTTTCAAGGACCCCCAGATTGACACTAATTAGCCTGCGGACCCTCATTTGAAAAAGATACGAGAAGATTTTTTTACGGCTCTAACATTGATTCTGAACCATTTTCATTTCAAGGACCCCCAGTTTGATATATGCAATAGGCTACGGACCTCCATTTAATGGCAATTCTATCTCTGGGACCACAATTTATATGGTAAAATCTGTGTGTGTGTGTGTGCGTGCGTGCGTGCGTGCGTGCGTGCGTGCGTGCGTGCGTGCGTGCGTGCGTGCGTGCGTGCGTGCGTGCGTGCGTGCGTGCGCAAATGGAACCAATGTAGGTGCATGGGGACGGTGGGTACACTTTCTATTTGGCTCCAAACTATCATTTACATTGTACTGGTGTACAGTACAGTACAGTACAGTACAGTACAGTACAGTACAGTACAGTACAGTACAGTACAGTACAGTACAGTACAGTACAGTACAGTACAGTACAGTACAGTACAGTAATTCTAGTTCAAAACACCAAGACCCATACCTCTTCTCCTTTCTTCTCCCTTCCGAGCGCATACTGCAGAGTGGCTGGAATGAAGCGCACCGGTATGTTGTACACCCGGTCATTGTATAACACCACCAGGGTGTAGGGCTGCTGGATGTCTTGACCAGAACTCTGCCTGACCAGAAACGAGCCATCCTGATATACAGTACAAGAACAAAAAGCTCAAATAAACAACATCAGATAGACTTGGTCACATACATACAAACATACATACAATATCTGCTTTTATAAAACGGGAAACGACAAACCATGCAGTACATATAGTATAATTTACAATTACAATTTTAGGCATTTAGCAGACGCTCTTAATCCAGAGCGATTTACAGTAAGCAACACACACACACGCACGCATGCACACAGATTACCTGTACACCTGCCACGAACCAAGATATGAATTGCATAATGCCCATGGTTTTTAATTTAATTTAATGTTTTTACCTTATTTGACCGAATCAACGCATCCTCTGCAGTCTTGCGGTCGCAGACACCAGCATACCAGGGTTTCCTGTACAAATCCTCCTGAAACAAAATTATTATTATTATTATAAGACTTTAAAACATTCTAAAACAATGCCTCTGCTCATGCTGTGTGTACAGTAGTGTATACACATTACACAGCTATGGACACTGTGTGTACAGTAGTGTATACACAATACACAGCTATGGACACTGTGTGTACAGTAGTGTATACACATTACACAGCTATGGACACTGTGTGTACAGTAGTGTATACACATTACACAGCGCATGGACACCGTGTGTACAGTAGTGTATACACAATACACAGCGTATGGACACTGTGTGTACAGTAGTGTATACACATTACACAGCGCATGGACACCGTGTGTACAGTAGTGTATACACATTACACAGCGCATGGACACTGTGTGTACAGTAGTGTATACACATTACACAGCTATGGACACTGTGTGTACAGTAGTGTATACACATTACACAGCTATGGACACTGTGTGTACAGTAGTGTATACACATTACACATTACACAGCATATGGACACTGTGTGTACAGTAGTGTATACACATTACACAATACACAGCGCATGGACACTGTGTGTACAGTACATTACACAGCGTATGGACACTGTGTGTACAGTACATTACACAGCGTATGGACACTGTGTGTACAGTAGTGTATACACATTACACAGCGTATGGACACTGTGTGTACAGTAGTGTAAACACATTACACAGCGTATGGACACTGTGTGTACAGTAGTGTATACACATTACACAGCGTATGGACACTGTGTGTACAGTAGTGTAAACACATTACACAGCGTATGGACACTGTGTGTACAGTAGTGTATACACATTACACAGCGTATGGACACTGTGTGTACAGTAGTGTATACACATTACACAGCGCATGGACACCGTGTGTACAGTAGTGTATACACATTACACAGCGCATGGACACCGTGTGTACAGTAGTGTATACACATTACACAGCGTATGGACACTGTGTGTACAGTAGTGTATACACATTACACAGCGCATGGACACCGTGTGTACAGTAGTGTATACACATTACACAGCGTATGGACACTGTGTGTACAGTAGTGTATACACAATACACAGCGTATGGACACTGTGTGTACAGTAGTGTATACACATTACACAGCGCATGGACACCGTGTGTACAGTAGTGTATACACATTACACAGCGCATGGACACTGTGTGTACAGTAGTGTATACACATTACACAGCTATGGACACTGTGTGTACAGTAGTGTATACACATTACACAGCTATGGACACTGTGTGTACAGTAGTGTATACACATTACACATTACACAGCATATGGACACTGTGTGTACAGTAGTGTATACACATTACACAATACACAGCGCATGGACACTGTGTGTACAGTACATTACACAGCGTATGGACACTGTGTGTACAGTAGTGTAAACACATTACACAGCGTATGGACACTGTGTGTACAGTAGTGTAAACACATTACACAGCGTATGGACACTGTGTGTACAGTAGTGTAAACACATTACACAGCGTATGGACACTGTGTGTACAGTAGTGTATACACATTACACTGCTCATGCTGTGTGTACAGTAGTGTATACACATTACACAGCGTATGGACACTGCTAAATGCTTTATTCCATATGAGCAGTGGTGGAAAATGTGCTCACATGTTTTACGTAAGTGAAAGTATCAATACTGCAATGTAAAACTATACTCTGTTACAAGTAAAAGTCCCGGAATTCAAAATGTACTCGAGTAAAAGTACAAAAGTATTGTTTGGCAACGAAATGTACTTAAAGCACCAAAAGTAAAAGTACTCACTATGCAGAATGTGCCGTTTCAAGTGTTCAAATGTATAAAAATATTTTGGAAATAGCAGATGCAGAGCGAAATGTATATAGGGCTGAAGTTGACACTCATTAGCCTGCGGACCCCCATTAGAAAATATATGCCAGGGACCCCCATAAGAGAAGATCTTTACGGCTCTAGCAGTGATTCTCAACCATTGTCATTTCAAGGACCCTAGGTTTGAGCTGAATTAGGCTACGGACCATCGGACCCCCATTTGATGGCATTTCTATCTCTGGGACCCCAATTTATATTGTAAAGTCAACGTTAATTTAACTCTGAGAGTGTAATTTGTACACTTCCATTTGTACACTCTCCGAATTACAGACCCATACGGGTCCATTTGGTTCCTAACTATCATTTAGCTGGGGACGGTGGGACCCCCTGGAACTCTCTCAAGGACCCCTAGGGGTCCCCGGACACCACTTTGGGAACCACTGGTTTACACCACTGCATATGAGAATACCAGTTAAACGTTAACTGGGCCTGGGCAGGCTTAGCGGTAGAGGCACCTATAGGCTGGTATAATCCAGCATGACAGTGTGTCGCGGGTTCGAGTCCCCCCCCCCCCCATGTCTCTCCCCGTTTCCTGTACCTACTGTGACCTATCAATAAAAGGCAAAAAAGCCCCAAAAATATTGTAAAACATTAACTGGACAACCTTTTCTGTGTCTATGGACCCGCCATTCTCATTGGACACGCTGCTTACACGCTGCTTACTGTCGGGTGGTCCTGGAACGACATGGAGAGTAAAGTCACTTGATGTAATGCATTTGACATTTGAGCCACGGACCACCATTTGATGACATTTAGCCTCTCAGACCCAAAACTAAAGAATATTTTGTAGTCATTGGATATGATTTTTTCCACCACATGCTGTAATGATGTTGGTACCATATGAGAGACAACAGGCAAACGATCAAAATAAGAATTTTACATTATTTAATTGTGTATGCTTCTTGAAAATTAAGTAAAAAAAATAAAATGTAACTCTTGAGAGCGTAAAATTGAACCAAAAGGACCTGCACGGGTCAATTTGGCTTAATTTTACCCTCTCAAGAGTTAAATATCTAATAAGGGTCCATTTGGTTACCAACTCTCCATCATGCATGGGGACCACCCCTGGAACTCCCTCAAGGACCGCTGGTGGTCCCCGGACCACTGGTTGAAAATGGGGTATAATTCAGGCCGATGAAGCCTATAGTAGGCTATCATCATGTCTGTTTACACTGCATTCAATAGTTAATGCATGGCATAAGTAATTCATGAAAGAATTCCCTGTTTATGATTTGTCACGGACACATTACAATGTAAAAACCTTAATGCCTATAGGATTATCCACCTGCCGCTGTAGCTAAGTCAACATGAGACACAATATTGATACTTACTGTTTGGGGACAGAAAATGTGGTATTGGAATCCTGCAAGGGGAGATTATAAGCTTCATTATTTTAACAAATCAAACACAGTACACACAGTATCCTCAGTGTGAATTTAGGTCTGAGAGTGTACACATATAGATATTGATAAATGAACACCGGCCGGGGGTTTTGACTCTGCAGCCTACTGTTGATGTGCCGGGAAATGCAAATATCTGTGTTCAAGGTTCACTAGGGTTTAAGGAGTTCTATTGTCATTCCCTACCCCACTCGATGCCAAGTTCTGATTATCTAAGGGATTGTACTATCTAGTCCTATAAACTCAACTAACTCCATACAAGTACTCCCCCCTGATATTAGAAACATGGACTCAATCACCATTATTCCAAACCCACCTCAAAACCTACCTGTTTAGGAAGGCATATGGCTGACCTTTGTGTCTATCTGCTGCAAGCTGTACTATACTTTTTTTGCTTTTACTTTTAACTGTGTTTTGTAACGGTTTTTAACTTGTTGTGCCCCGAAAGGCACCTTATAAATAAAATGTATGATTATTATTACTATTCAGGCAAAACTTTTCATAGGCATTCTTTAAAAGTTCATAACAATTCATAAAACATAAAACCTAAAAGTGCAAAATATTATAAAATATTGCACGTTGCCCATAAAAAAGCAGCAGCACTAAAAACAGCATTAAAAAAAGAAAACGTTCATGTGTCACATGCAGCTCAAGTTCATAATGCAGAGGTCATGTGTAGTCTCACAGATCACTAGTGCGAAGGTCACAGTTCATTGAGTTCAAGGTCTAGAGCCTGGTTGTGCTGGCCTTAATTAAAGATGAGTACCGTGATTTTTTTCCACCCTAAGACATGATCATCAGATATTATTATTATTATATAAGGAGGAAGAATGATTTTCAAAAAAGTGTAGGCTACAGTATTTGTTAAAAGGTTGTTTTTATGTGGACACGCCCACCAGTTCATTAAGTATGCCTGGTTTGCCTGGTGGGTGGTGATGGGCGGTGATCCACCTGAACTGAAGCCTAACTGAAGCCGAACCCACAGCTGTATGATAAAAGGGGAGGGAACGGATGATATTGTGATGTCACAATATCACTGTTTTTTCAATGGTACGTTTGACTGTCAAGGTTTCAGCCTCCAGGAAGAAACCCTAAATACAAAGGGAAGACATCATTGCACTGCACATAACAACCACACCAAGGGGTCCAATGAAGTACTATCATCTCATAAACACATGAAAAACTGGAAAAAAATATCACGGCACTCCATCCTTAATAGTACGCAGCCTCCTGCCTGAAGGGAGGGGGACAAACAGACTGTGTGAAAGGTGGGTGGCATATTCCTCAGTACACCTACTGATGAATGTTCGAACAACATTCAAATATACATTGATAACCAACACACAGGGCCTGTACGTGCATTTCTTACTTTGGCCGTTTGAAGTCAGTTATACTCGGTTTCACAGGGAGTCTGGGGTTGTCGTTCCTCGTGGGTAGTAATGGACCTGTGGCAATGAGTCTTGTGTGGTTAGGAAGTCCATTGTTTTTGTTAATTTATTAAAATGTATACACACAAATAGTCTGTATGTTTGTAATGTGTTATACATGTATGAATATAAAAACCTACCATCCTCTCTGTCCATCAACTCTGGTTTCTGCAACAATAATCTCATTAATGATCATACACAGCGACAGGCCCTTATATTTAAAAAAAAAAATGCATTGGCTGGCTAAGACAGACAGACACATTTACGGTTGGTTGAAACCATTAATTACATTAATGTAAATTATGAATGGTAGGCCTAATAATATATTGCAATGAGGTTCTATTTATAAAATAATATTCATACTGCTCTGAAAGCTGGTTTTGGCGGCAAACTGCAAAGAAAAAATAAAGAAGAAAAAACAATGTTATATTGCATTCAATAAACCACTGCTGTGATAATGGGTAACACTATAAAGTTTAAAGGTTTCATGACTTTTTTTTTAGGTTTTATGACCTCAATTACACCCACACAACCTGAACCTTGAACATTCAGTGGAATTTCTGTGGTCTGGGGTGTGTTCTGAAGCCTTTCGAGCTGCAGTGATCTGCTGGCAAATTCTTATGTCATATATTCTGGAATTTGTGGACTCTTACCTCACAGTTCACAGGCAACTCAGAGCATTTGTTTTAGCCAGAAAATCCCAGACCACAGAAAATCTACTGAATGTTAAAAGTTCAGGTTTTTTGGATGCAATTGAGCTCAGAAAACCTAAGAAAAATTAAGAAAGAAATGTCATGATCCCTTTAAACAGTATGAAACCAGAACTACTTTATCATACAAAACTTACTCTCTGCTAGGCTTTAGTGCAAAGGGTGGGCGGTCCTTAACAGGCCTTATACTTGGCCCTGCAGGAGTAAACAGAATGGTTACAAATCTGAACTATGACTTTTTTTTAAATGTTTTTTTTGTGGCTTTCGCCTTAATTTTATATGTTTTTATAGAGGGACAGACAGGCTTAGTAGGCTGACAGGAAATGGGGAGAGAGGCAAATATTGTAGGACTTTAAAACGTGAGGAAAACACGTGAGTACTTTTTCCACCACTGACCTATCTATTTTACATACACATAACTGCTCTGTGTCACACAGATGTAATTTCACTGTCCATCCACTAGATGGAGCAAACAAGTCACAGTTTTACACAAACTAAAGGAATAGTGTTCACCCACAAAATTAACCCCCGGAATTCAAAATGTACTTGAGTGAAAGTACAAAAGTATATTGGCATCAAAATGTACTTAAAGTACCAAAAGTAAAAAGTACGTCAGATTTCAGAAATTCAACTGTCATAGGCGATCTATAGATCGGCTATTTTCAAATGGCCGAAATACTATGTAGGGCTGAAGTGTGTAATGTATGTTTTGTAATAATAATCAAAGTAACTAGTAACTATAATGTTTTCAAATAAATGTAGTGGAGTAAAAGTACAATATTTGGATCTGAGATGTAGTGGCGCAGAAGTAAAAGTATTGGAAATTGGAAATAAGTACAAATACCTAAAAATTGTACTTTACATCAAATCATTGGCTTAGGAATGTGACAAAACAAAACAATCTCCATGAATTCAAGGCTTCATGGGGTGAGTAAAGAGACACACAAGATTGAAAAATAAATTGTTAACGGAGTAATTTCTGCCTTTGATAGGCTACTTACTATCATTTGTGTCACATACTTCATTATCAACATCCAAGGGCTGATGGACCTGAACAATTACAAAATGGATCAAGTCACAAGCTGTATAACAGTTCTACATCCATTTTAAGAAACTATACTATACTGTTAAAGAACAGAAATGACTTACTGGAAGAGGCGATTGCCTAATGTCCATTCTGAAAAATAAAAATAATGTGCTTTTATAGTGACTTATGTTGACTGACATTATATCCACACACTTATAATGCAGTAGGTGTTTATAATGCATTAAAGATATGTGTTACCAAAGACACACAAACACCCGAATATCAAAACAACAAATTAGGTTGAGAACATAATGCAATGTTGATATTCCTATATACAGTTGGAGGCCATCGATATTGTCCTTTTCTTTTTGCTGAGGTTTGCGTGATCTGCGCAAAAGGACAGTTAACCCATTTTGGGGGCGGGAACCCCTTTTGGTGTTTTAAACATTATGTTATAATTTAGCTATTGAAAAATAGCAGATCTACAAGCTCATAGCGCGCCACCGAGTGGCGCGCTACGAGCTTGTAGGTCTGCTATTTTTGAAAAATCGTGAAAATATTTATTTCAGAAAACTGGAGGATTTAGAAGGATTTTTTAAAATTTTGAGGTCAGGCCTAAATGGGTCAAATGATAAGGGACAATATCGGTGGCACCCAACTGTAGCAGCCTTACCTGGGGTTTCGAATACGCGGCAAAGGACGTGAAGGTTGTGGTGGGACTGGAGGCATTCTGCAGTATAAATGAAACAAAACAAAGGACGTGAAGGTTGTGATGGGACTGGAGGCATTCTGCAGTATACATGAAACAAAACAATTCCATTCAAAATTGGCACTCTATTGGAATTGGAGTTAAACTGACCTGTTTTCTAGAGATGAGCTCTCCTTTAAAAAAACAAAAACAAAAACAAAACAGGGGGAAAGGTTATTTCCATATGTCAAAGATTATTATACACTACTGTATATTAGACAGAACAAATTAGATTCAGTAGAAGATAGTAGTCTCATTAGACTATATCTACCTCTTGGTCAGGAACTTCATATACATCTGAAACATAACCAAGATCAACGTTAAGGATAGAAGGATATGCTCATTATCAAAAGCATACTATAGATGTGTCTATAATGCACTATTAGCAAACATATAGAGTATTATAATCTGCTTATATCACTGTAGGATCACAGGATCTATATAGTTGTAATACATTGCAAATTCCTTCATAACGTATTTTACTCACCGTTGTAATGTAATTCATTATACATGTAAGTCACTGTAAAGGTCAATAGGTGCTTAAAGTAATGACATTTCTGAAGGTATACGCAGAAACGTTTTGTGTAATTGTGTGTGTGTGTGTGTGTGTGTGTGTGTGTGTGTGTCTGTGTGTGTGTGTGTGTGTGTGTGTGTGTGTGTATGTGTGTGCATGCGTGTGAGTATATGTGTGCTGCGTGTGCAATTATGTGTGTGTGTGTGTGTGTGTGCGCGCACGTGTGTGTGTGTGCGTGTGCATATAGAATCAATGCAATGTTTGCCCCACTTTGCTTAAAACACTCAATGACCACTTATATGACTTATAATCACAATATAATGCATCATAATAGTGATTAAAATGCATTATACAATTGTTATAATGCATTACAAGTGAGGAAATGAGAGAATGACACTACGATCCTGTCTCTGAGTGACCAGTAATCATGAAGTATATGATATACTTGACCTTATAAGTCGCTATAAAAGGCGTTATGTAATGTGTCGTGATTGAATTATACTATAATGTCCTTGTGCTTAACAGCATTTATACAGTGTCATAAGCAGATTACAATGCATGACCGTATAAGTCATTATGTGTTCGGATTATTGTGATGAAGCATTATTTGTATTTATGAGTTCTTGTAACTATAAATATACCGTTTTACAAGCAGATTAATATGCCTTATAAGTATATGTCAATAATGTATAATGTAATATTATAGTTATGACACATAGGAAGTGTCACCATGCAGGAAAAAACCCTTTGTGTTGCTGTGGTTTCAGCCTACCAGGGCTAGGTGGGCATTCAGGTGCAGGTTTTGACATAAAGGTTAGCACTGGTCTGTTTGTGTGACATATGAGAGGATCTGTGAAGCAGAAGCATATAATATTATTATTATTATTATTATTATTATTATTAGTAGTAGTAGTAGTAGTAGTAGTAGTAGTAATACTGCCCATGTCATATTTATTTCTATTGATGATTAGAGTATCTTACTGGATAGTGATTTCTCAGTAGGGTCTATGTAGTTATCATCATAACCGCCGTCTGGATTGATGTAGTCCTCCTAAAAGTTAACAATGATTAGGTACAGTATTGCAAAAAAAAGGGAAAAAAAGAGGCTACATTGCATATTCTCCAATACGTACAATCTGGTATTTATAAATCTCCCATGTGTCCCGAACTAGGCCAGCCTGATTTAGCCTACATACGTATACACAGCAAATTCCTGTGTTCATTCAACTCTGAACCTTACCTGTTCATTTTTAAACATTCAGCACTAAAGTCACACACATTGTAGTGCAGAGACTTGGCTTTGATGTGGAGTACTGTAACAGCATATATTTGTAATTTGTTTGGGTGACATAGCAGATAGTACAGCCATCGACCTTAGACAGGAAACAGGCTGGCACTGGAGATAAATTCTCACTCTCAGGTTGTACTATAGTGGCGACTCGGGCCCAAATCACCCATTCCGTCACCGGGGTTAAATGGTGCATTTATATAAAATGGTAAATGGTGCATTTATATAGCGCCTTTATCCAAGGCGCTTTACATAGATTGTGCATTACATTCACCCATTCACACACACATTCATACACCGATTGCGGCGGAAGCCATGCAAGGTACCAACCAGCACATCGGGAGCAATTTGGGGTTCAGTGTCTTGCCCAAGGACACTTCGACATGTACACAGAAGGAGCCGGGATTCGAACCGCCGACCCATGGATCATTGGACGACCTGCTCTACCTCTTGAGCCACAGTCGCCCAGTTGACAATAAGGTCTCAGAGGACCTTGCCCGTCAGGCAAGTACAGGTCATGTTCTACTGGCCCAAAGGTCATGGCCACTTATAATCATAAATTTGTGCTTGTAGAATAAAATAATGTTAAATCTAATCGTTAACTAGTAACTACCGAGTGGCGACAGTCACTTTGAAAAGCCATAATGAGTGCAACTGCTATAAAGTTGTAAAAAGCCTAAAGGTAGCATTGTTCTTCATAAATAGCCAATCATATTTAATAAAGACGGAATGCACTTGCCCACCGGGCAACCTGAAAGAAAACTCTACTTGCCCGAACGTTTTATCTACTTGCCATGGGCAGTCGGGCAACCATTAATGCCAATCCCTGCTTGAGACAACATGCAACACAGCTCATGTGGCACCATGCAGGTACAATAGGAAATAGAACAAAGTATGAAAGACATCCATCTTCGGTTTAACTGCGGTAAGTTGTATTACTTCATCAGACATCTGGCTGGGTGCGGGTGGTAGTGGTTTGGTGTTTTTGGCTGGGCGGAAGGGCTTCCTGGGGGGGGGCTGGGCAGGCCTGTCATGGCAGCTGTCTGAAAAAAGAGAAGCAGACAGAGGAAAAAAAGGGACATAAGCATTTGCATAATGCAGTACTCTGACATCAGACGCAATGTTTGTGGCTAATTTACACGTCTTTGTATAACCATGTCACTTCCCAAAAATAACTTATTTTCCACAGGAAAGGAGGATAGTGACAATTAATGGTGTAATAGTAAGAAATACAGCTAAAGCGATAATAAAAAGTAAATTCTTCATTGCATTTTTGTTATCAATTAATTGTCATGGTTTGGTTGACTGGGTAGGTGGGCCTGCACATTCAGGCTATGTAGGTTAGTATTGGGGTGTGACGCTGAATTAAGATTGATTTTAATTTTGTTGCATGCTGGAGTCACGTGCCAAAAATAGCCAATCTACAAGCTCACAAAGTGTTGTATCGCTACTGTTTGTGAGCTTGAAGATCGTCTATTTGTGGCACACAGTACCGTCGTACGACATTACCATCACACACGTTTCTCAGCCTTGCCACCATTTCGATATTCGTTATCATAAAGACAACATTTGCATCTAAATTGGTTGTCTCAATTACAGAGGAAAAGTCAGAGAGAGTGCAAGTTTTGCCCATTTTAACAGACTTCTTTCTGGAGTGAGGATTTGTGGCTTTTTTATTATGATGTCCGAAACAAACGAAAGAAAGAAAGAAAGAAAGAAAGAAAGAAAGAAAGAAAGAAAGAAAGAAAGAACGATACTGACCCACATACTCTCCTCTGTGGTAGGAGGCCGAAGGTGGTGGGGTGAAGACTCTGTGACTATTCGGGGGTGGCTCATAGTCATCACCGTCTTCCAGGTCTTCATATGTGTCCTGAAAGTATTCAATGTATGATAAATACGTGTATAATATAGTAGCCTACACATACTGTAGTCTTGAGCGTTCTCAAAATGCTTGTTTTGACTTACAAATTCAGCCTCCGACCATTGTTCATCGCCATCAACATCAGAACCCGATAGGCCTTTATAAAGATAAGCACAGGTTTATATATAGGTTTATTATAGCCTAATGAGTAAGTAAGCCTTGCCGAGCCATGAGGCTCATATATTAGGAGCCTATCTCCTGTTTCTGTAGCGTGAGGCAGCTTGATGTACAAGTACACCCCCTGGACATGACGTACAAGTACACCCACTGGACATGACCCTATAGTATGTTGCAGGGACTTAGCCCCAATCCAACCAGCTGAGTTGGGTTGGATGCCGAATGCCAAGCAAGGAGGCATTGGTCCCATTTTTTGGTATGACCTCCCAGTCTCAGGGCGGACACGCTGGTTGTTTTTTTTATAGCCTAATGCCATGCATGAAACATTTTTTGTGTCCACATTATTTATTTTTGAAGTGCAAAGACTGTGGACATGAATGTATAGATATTCTGCTGCAGTCACAGACGGATGCGTGCCTAAAGGGCGAGGTCGCTTCTCACCCTCAGGCGTCTTACTGTATATGATATTATATATTATTATATAACATGATCTAGTCTAAACTGTCTAACATTAATTTTTTCTGATAACATTTTAAGTGGATTTTTTTTGTTGCTTCATCCGTATGACTGATTTAAACATGTTTAAAATAACAGATGGTATGCGCGTGACATCATCATCAAACCCGGAAGTTATGCGGGAACACCTACTGACTGAGTGGCAAAAAACTACTTTCTGGCCTTGACAGCCCATACATCCAAACAGAAAAAGTCCTATTTGATTGCATTAAACGACGTTAAACAATGTTAAACTCACTTTTCCACTCACTTTGCCACTCAATTTGCCACTCGATTTCCCATTCACTTTATGCATGCGCATACCCTCTATAGCTATTACCTTGGTAGTCTCTGGCAGGAAGTTTAGGAGTAGACTTGCTTGTGAATCTGCTATGTGGAGAGATTTGGGGAAGAAGCATTGCAAAAGGGTTGACATTATTTGAGGGTATACAAACATGTCCTCAAACGTGTTATACAGCATTGGTTCCCAAATGGTGCATTTATATAGCGCCTTTATCCAAAGCGCTTTACATAGATTGTGCATTACATTCACCCACACATTCATACACTAATGGCAGCAGAAACCATGCAAGGCACCAACCAGCACATCAGGAGCAATAGGCCTATGTCACAGAATTTCCCCGCCCCCTTAATACGCCCCCCTTTCGGGGCTAGTGGTGATAGCGTGACGTCACTCCATAGACGCTACATGTTAACAGAGGTAATTTAAGAAGTCTACAACTTTTGTTTTCTCAAGGTAAGGTTTGTTCTATCTGTTCGAGCTGATTTACCATCTTGTTTGCTTCATAATAATATTGGTCTGTCACATTTTTACATTAGGAAATGTACTTAGATTCTCCAGAGAAAAAAACGTGTAAATGCTGTGAGATAGGCTTATTAGGAGTTCAGCGTATTGCTCAAGGACACTTCAACACTAGCTCTGGGGGAGCTCGGGATCGAACTGGCAACCTTTTGGTGCCACTCTACCCCTGATCCACTGCCGCCAATGACGCTGCTCTGACAAAACTCAGTCTAATCACTGATCAGCATAACTGATGAGTGATGATATTTCTAATGTGAATAATCCGTTCTCAAATCTTCTATTAACGACTAGTTGTGCTGTCATGCTCATTTCAGCACGACTGGATGGCCAATTTCAACCAACTGCTTGGTCAGAAGAACTACCTGCAGTAATGCAAATATTTCATTCCACTTTTGTCTTTTTTCCCCTTTTTTGGGCGACTCCTCTGTGTATCACGAGAGGGGGGCTCAAGTACCACCAGTGGTTGGGAACCCCTGTTATACAGGATATAAATAAAGATTATAACAGCTTGAGTAATGATATGTTGATTGCAACTTTATTTTCACATAATGCCAAACAGTTTCTGTCAAAGTGTTAACAGCACATGTTCGCATTGCCCTGGTTAGTTGATGACTATTAAAATAGAACTACTTACAAGTAAGGTCAATAGTTTCATCCCAGTAAACGAAAGCGAAAAATCAGCCATCTGTTAGTGTATTTCAGTCGCCATCTATATTTTGTTTGTGGTCTGGTCTGTGTGTGTGTGTGTGTGTGTGTGTGTGTGTGTGTGTGTGTGTGTGTGTGTGTGTGTGTGTGTGTGTGTGTGTGTGTGTGCACACACACAGCTAATGCACCAGATTTGGTTGATGAAGAGTCCACACAGACAGTGTGTTGAGAAAAGGGAATTGAGATATTCTACTGCTACGTGTGTGCGTCTCCAACACTTACAGTGCTATTTCTGTCAGAGTTTTGTCTTCTGTCCAACACTTACAGTGCTATTTCTGTCAGAGTTTTGTCTTCTGTGGGCTATTGTGCAAAACGTTCATCCTTATACTTTGTATACTGCAAGTGAACACATCACTTACAAACTAACCTTTTTAGTTTATCCAGCAAGCTGCCATCATTTTTCTTGATGTCCTGAACCACCTTCTGAAGCTGCCTGGAAAACACATTATTCTGCATCATTTCTTTGGTGCCACATCTTGATGGATTCTTAGCAGTTTGAAAGCAAGACTTGTGAATTTGACAGTATCATGAGTTGAACATAGCGCTGGACAAGTAATGTCTGTCACCATTACACTCCACACTTACTGTATAATAAGCAAAGATACACTCAGGCTTGCAGAGGCTCTGTACTATGCAATTACAGTGTGAGAGAAGTTGAGGGAGACATGTTGTTTGAGACATGTAATTATACCCAAACAGTATCTCACAATAAGTCTCTAGTCTATAATATGCACATTTTCGTTCTTCACTTTTATGGCATGGTTTGCACTTTGCACTTATCTGTGGATTCATGTATAGGCTGGCCACAGAAGGTTGAAATAGTTTTTCATAACCTTTTTCGTAACATATATGTGATGAAATGATGACTTGTGACTTCTTGTTTTTTTTTTATCCTATATCGTGCGCCGTTTGCCCTCTTACAGAGTAGCACAAGTCATATCCATAACTGCCATTTCTAAAAAAACGTGGACTGAGTTTTGATAATTTTAGAAAGCATTAGCCTATAGTATGTCACTTATCAGCTGATCGTTCTTCAAAATTCCTGCAATAGGAAGATTATTAATATTTTAGTAGTTTAGTAGTTAGTATAGTTTTTGCTTACCGAAATTTTGTCGTGGCTGGAGCAGTTAGTTTACTGAACGTCTCCATATTCATATTTGATCCAAAACGTAAATTTGTAGTCATCGTTCCTCTAATACACTGACCATACTCCTGTGGACTGTATGATTGTAAACGGACTGTGTGTGTGTGTGTGTGTGTGTGTGTGTGTGTGTGTGTGTGCATGGCATGCAACAACCAGTCACTCATCATGTTGTCACAGATGGGAGGGAAGTCATTATGGATGATCACTTCTCTTTTTCATCCTCACTGCCCATGCACGCTTGCACGCACGCGCGCACGCACGCGCGCGCGCACGCACGCACGCACGCACGCACGCACGCACGCACGCACGCACGCACGCACGCACGCACGCACGCACACACACACACACACACACACACGCACGCACACACACACGGAGAGAGTGGTAATTTTCACTCATGCTATGACAGCAACTGCATTTAGAAGTCCTATACTCATCCGTAGGCCAGCACTTAAAGGCCCCCTCCAGTAAACAATTTAAAACAACAACAACAACAACAATCAAGCGGTAACAATCAATCCATCGAGTTTATTAAGTTTAACTTATTTAAAATGCACTAAACAAAGAATATGGGGGGGGAGGGGGGGCTCCAAACAAGCCCAATTGAACCAAGATACATTAGCCCCCCCCTCTAAATAGCCAGCACCCCCATAGCACCCCCAGTCACAATTTTCTGGAGCCGTTGCTGCTAGGTACAGACTGAACACATGTGCCTTATAGATCAAAGGCCGCCACAGACAGACCCCGCTCCCAAGGGAAGACAGACTATGCAACCACTGCACACAAAATGTGGTGGAAACAGAGCTACACTTTATAACCACCTGCCCACTATACCAACCAAGACACCAGAGACATACACCCAAAGTAAGTTTGAAAACAACGACAAAAAATACAATTGAAGAAATGCAACACATGGCAGCAAGATTTGTGAACTGATAAAAGGTTCAACCACTCTAAGGCAAAGTAATACGTTTGTTTTCTGATGCCAATAAAGCTCTTTGAATTGAATTGATCATTGCAGGACTATAGTTTGGAGGCTAGAATCCTCACACTAATTTAACGCCATAATTCAATTCAAGGCAAGCCTGTCTTTATATATATACTGTATATTATTATTATTATTATTATTATTATTATTACTAGCCTTACAATTATTATTATTTATTATTATTATTATTATGCATTTGATCTGTACTGTATATTAACATATTAACTGTAACTCATGCTGTGCCGTATGGTGGGTGTTTTCAGCTTCAGAAATAGTGTAGGAGTGAGGTCATTACGATGAGCCCTTTTTGGAAAGTACTGTGGCATGATAATCCTAACTTTTTTTTCCCTGCTGCTAAACTTTGACAAGTGCTAAGAATAAAAATGATGACCGTGTAGTTTTGCACGCCCCCATACACACTCACTCTGTGAGAGTCTCAGAAGCACGGCGGTGCTCTATGTTCTTGTGACAGGCATTTTACTGAGATAAAATGTTCTCTGTAAATGTGGAAAAGACACGGACACAGGATTGAATCACAGCAGATGTGAAGGAACCGCAAGGATAAACAAAAGGAGGAAAGGAAAGATTCATCACTTTCTTGGCCCAACAATATTCTAGTTTGCTGATTTGTCAGCAGGTAACCAGAAGTTTGATGGAATGCATTGAATGAAGTCAATCAGAGCTGGGTAACAAGCTTATGAATAAACACTAACTTCAAATGATTGCTGAGCTTTGTCCGGCACAGGAAAATAAAAGAAGACATATTCCACTTTGTTGTCTGGTGTCTTAATTGTTTTTCAATGTGCACACTATAGGCTATAAAATCATCAAGCTATCTAAACAGGACCACAAGTTGTCAGAGTGAATATTGCCCAGTCAGAAATAGTGTGCATATAGACAAACAATAGATCAGAATACAACGTCATTCATCTTCTTTTATTTTCCTGAACTGATACAAATATTGTTGATTCATAAGCTGTAGGCTATTCTGCAATGCATTCCATCATTGAACTTCCGGCTCCAGTTTGCATCCCAGTGCAATCTATAGTGCTTACTACAGAACGCCTGTCTCCTCCTTCTTTAAATAGTCCTTGGGAGGAACCAGGAACCTGCATAAGAACTGCATTTTTGAGTGGTGCAGCCACTCCAATGCACAGCAATGTGTGTCCCGGGCTGGCTGGGACTGTCTCCTGGCTGGCTGGATCTGTCTCTGTGTCTGTCCGTCTGACTTAGTGTTATAGGTTATAGCATTTGTTCACCACCAAGTGTCACTGTTGCGCAGCCTAAAGCCCTAACCACACCAAAGGGTCAAGACGGTTTTAGGTTTTAGCGTTGTCCCTGTGGTGTGATATGTCTTGTTGCACGTTGACCCACATTGACCCTAGTGATTCAATGCCTCAAACCACACCAAAGGGTCGAGACGGTTTTAACGTTAACTCCTTTTAACCGTTTGGACACAAGGAGTTGCATGGTGACCCTTTGGTGTGGTTAGGGCTTAACACACACACACACACACACACACACACACACACACACACACACACACACACACACACACACACACACACACACACACACACACACACACACACACACACACACACACACCAGGCTTGTACAGTACAGTACAGTACAGTACAGTACAGTACAGTACAGTACAGTACAGTACAGTACAGTACAGTACAGTACAGTACAGTACAGTACAGTACAGTACAGTACCACTCACTTACTTCAGACGGTTCTGATTTAAAAATAAAAGAGACAGTTTGTTTGTTGCCATTGGGAAGACATTTGCCCTCTGCCATTCACCATCAATGGAAGAGTCTGAACAGGAGAGTACGTGCTCTGCTGAATGCAAATGCTTGTTGTGTTCAAAACTCAATCACCTGCAGGGAAGTAGCTCATAACATATCTACGGTGGATTTTTATGAAACAAACACGATATAAAGAAAGCTTTTCATACAGATGCAATGTTGGTGAGTTTAACATGGTTTACAATCAGATAGGACTTTTCTGTTTGGATGTATGGGCTGTCAATGGGAAGATGGCCACGGTGTCGTCGGTGTACATATGGTCATTTCTGATTCTCTACGAGGCTGTGCATCAGTGAGGAACCACTGATGGAGGATAGTGGATATATGTGTCAATGTCAAACATTTTAACAAAGGAATAGGTGTTGGACAAACGTCAAACGATGATCAAACAGTACCAATAAAAATAGCCTAAACTCTCTAAACTGTTCTCAATGTTTCAATCTTACTCAATCTTATTCATCGGGAATTCAAATTGAAAAGCTTACATTTGGGTATAAGATCTAGATCAAAATGCTAAGGATAGGGTTAGTGGATCGAGTTGAGAACCAGTGTGCAGATTAAATCTTTTATGTCAAACATGAATTTGCCTTAATTGTTTCTCGCTGTGGGAGGCGGTAGGGATGTTTACTGAAGCAGATCTTGCTTTTCTTGGGCATAACAAGCAAGACATTTTCAAAGCTACAAACTATGTGCTGCAACTAGTTTTGAAATATGAAACCTACTAATTAGTAATACAAATGACTAATTACCACATGGTCTCTGATTATAGGATTCAAAGAAGCCCCTATTTTGACATTTCAGTCAGTTTTAAATGTTCCACTCCAGTGTGTCTTCTCTACTTTTCTGTCTGGCGTTTTAACCAAGCTTATTATTTCAAACATGATGTTACAAAAAAGTAGCAGACACTCTAACATTCTAATAGGATCATATAGGATTTCGAAAATCCTAGGATTTTCCAAAGTTCCAATGGAATTCTATGATTCTATTGAATTTAGCTGGGGACCCCCCCAGCGCTAAACCAGTGCTAAACATGGACATCATCTAAAGTTTTCATACAATAGGCCTACACGCATACAAATCAAATTCCAAATAATTAATTAGTATGTGGTAAACAAGACCTACTTCCTCCGGCGGAGGTCTAATAATGCGTACTGATACACAGACAGTAGGCCTACTGAGACAACGGTGTGACCAGAGAACTCCCGAGAACTCCCCTGATCAGGTGGCGCACTTTTCATTTTGTCCTGATTGAGTCAAATGACTAACAGCTGTCATTTGTGAACACCGTCGCCAACTAGCCTGTAAGTTTAGCATTTTCAGCGTCGTCAAGAGGTGGGTTTCTCTACCTGTCTTCCTATATTTACTGTAACATCTTACAGTTGATAACAGTAGGCAGCCATAATATTCATCTTTTGTTTTTATTATTTTAAGGTTTTTGCAAGATGTCAGCCCCCAAGTAAGGCGTGAATGACTGGTGAGTTAGTTATGTTTACTAAATCCAATTTAATAATTAGGCTTGTGTGACTTGTGTGTGCGTGCGCGCGCAACTCTCAAACTCACAACTGACCAATACAAATAAGGTTCTGTTCAGAATGTATTGTCTCCCAGCTTTCCACAAAATGAAGAAGAGCTTTTACATCATTTGGATGTATTTTGGTAGCATTATTTAGTGAGTGTGCAGACTTTATATTTTCCTGTCTTTCACAAGTTCATGACTAACCACTTGAAAAGAAGAACTCACTAGAATGACAACACACAGACATGACCACTGGGGGGGTCATGTCTGCCTCTCTCTCTCTCTCTCTCTCTCTCTCTCTCTCTCTCTCTCTCTCTCTCTCTCTCTCTCTCTCTCTCTCTCTCTCTCTCACACACACACACACACACACACACTGACACACACAGTGTGAGTGTTGTCTCCTTTCTCTCTGCTGCATAAACTGTGCTGACATGATGCACAGAAAGATCCTGCTGAAAGTGTACAAATTGACCACTGTTCGTTTTGATTTTTTGTGTGCAAAAATGTGCCTCCTGGTGGTGCTATAGGGCAATGTTGGCATTGTTCCTGTATGTGTTAATTTATCCATGTAACTCTGAGGAAAAATTATTTATACACTCTGTTAAATCAACAGTACACTGACTCAGTGTACTGTTGATTTAACAGAGTGTACACTGAGGACACTTGTACAACTCTTTACAAGTACAGCAGCCTACCAAGTCTTCATTGAGCCCATCCTTAGTTAACAGATCCAATCTGGATTTGTTCGTCACTCACTGCAAGCCGTTAACCACATGAATAGTGTTCCTATATGGTGGTGAACATTTGTCGAAAATAGCAGATCTACAAGCTCACAAGGGGTCACGCTGTGACGAGATTTGGTGTTGAAAACGTTCACTGTGAAAGAATATATAGGCCTATTCAAAGATTTGCACCACATTTTCATGATTTCTCTAAAATAGCAGATCTACAAGCTTGTAGCGTGGCACTTGAGCTTGTAGATCTGCTATTTTTCAACAAAGTTTAAAATAATGGTTAAAGTGGTTAAAAGCTATGAGGTGACACAGATTTATGCGTCCTCAGGTCTAAATGGGTTAAGTGATACTATATGGTACAGTAAAAAAAATACATAAAATAGAAATAAACAGTAAGTTACTTACGGCTGGTGGCCAAATCTGTAGTTAATGTCACGCTCAGACAGGTTCTATAGGATGATAAACACAAAGCACAGAAATCAACAGTGGTGTCAGCTCTGTCAGATCATGTGATAATAGAATCTATAATACAATGACATCAGATCTAAAACACAACATAACATAATAACTTTCATAATTTGGAAATTGGATATTTATGGCAATGCTGTATCGCAAAGCAGACCTCTGCTGCACTGCATCACCTCTTACCTAAACACTAGATGGCACCATGTTACAAAGGACATTTTCAAGAGACATTTAACAGAAGTCACAAAATAAAAGCTGACTAGTAAAAATACATTTCTATTTAAAGTTGCAACCTGGAACCTATTTTTTTAATAAAATGTTACTTTAACCTGCAGCTGTTGGAGGTGCGTTCCCTACTCTTCAATTGAGAAATGTAGACCCTGGTCTTCTTGAGTACTAGGACACATACTGGTTGAAAAATAGTACTGCAAAATACAATATCTCCTACCTACAGACAGTACATGTTTTCAGGCCACTGTAGGCCTAATTGTTTGCTGAAGTCAAACAGTTTATTTGTGCACCTGCACAAAAGCATTCTGAGTGTTAAAATGTAATTATCGGAGTGCACAATATGTATAGGCTACACTCAGGTTTATGATTGTTGTGTAATCACCTGCAAGTAGATTGTTGCTCAATACTTTACTGAGAAACACAATATAAACATTTTCAAGAAGTTAATGCGAAAACGTAAGTTACGAGTGCCTTCTTTACAACCAGAGTAAATATCACTGGAGGTTTAACACTAACAGTCTAGCCATTGGCTGTAACCATAACCTTGATTGATTAAAGTCTTGACAAACCCTTTTAGCAATTCTGACTGAATTACTAGCTGCCAAATTGTGGCGCCCACTATAGTGCTTATCACAGCTTACCCACAGTACCAACTCACACGTAGACTGATAAAGGTAAAAATATAGTCCTACATGATTAAGTACTGAAGCCTTTGTTGCAACCCTAATTAGGATTGTCTATATTTTGGTAATTTATTTTTAAATCTATATTTATGTAGCAATTCATAGTTTCCTAGAACTTCTTTTTAATCTGTCCTTTACCTTACAATTTGTGATACATTTTTCATCTTGCAATAGAGGAGGCAGTTGTGATTTGTAAATGAATGAAACAATTATTACCATAAAATATGCAACAAATCCCACTAAATTATGTATTTCTCTCTTCATTCATAATTCATGGATTCATTCCAGGTCCTTCCGAAGCCCTTCCTCTCTCCTGCTTTTTGTTATAAGATAATGAACATGCTCAATAAGAAGCCAAAAGGTAGGCCTATCTTATTTTCAAGATTTGTTTGCAAAACGTTACTTGCACACAGTGACTTATTGGACATGGACATAACATGGATTGCTAATTTAGATCGGCATAATATGAATAATAAATGCATTGATTTGTTTATAGATTTCCTGTTCATCAAAAGTGCATAATTTCAAAGTTACCGTTATATCACACAGCAATAGCTTACTACGGAAGTCAATGGTTTTGTTGCAGTCCTGACCAAATTGTGGTTTCTCATTTTAGTTTCAGCTGCAGGAATATACAGTAATCTTCAAACTTACAATGAGTGAGCCGGTGGGCTCATTTAGTTTTGAGGATCAAACCTTTCCCCTTTTGGTTAGGGACAATTTCTCTTACAAGCAGATCACTCAGCTGAAGATAAGAATCTTTTTAACAAAAGAAGGATATAGGCTAGTTCCACCCATAAGCCTGCTGCATGACGAAGCCCTTTAAGCAAGGATGTGATTGTGATTTAATCATTTACAAATCACTGAGTGGGATCAATTGAGATAAAAGCCTTTACCTCCTTCAAAGAAATGAACCCGTGCATGCCCGCACAGTTACACTCTTGATCTTGTCACTGGCTTATGGTAGAAAGAAAGTGTCTGTTTGAAATCAGACTTAGCCTTTTGACTTTGAATAAAATATCAAGTAGTTCACCCCAGTGCCTTCCCAGCCACTGCTCTGTTTTCAATTATTTATGGGGAGCGTCTGGGGCTGTTTGAATGAGACACAACAGCACTGTGCCCTGTTTCAGTACAGTTTTCAATGCCAGTAGCCTCCGCTTTTGTGATGAAACTCCGACATAAAACAGAAACTTTCACTGTGGTTTCAGTTTCCATTACTTTTTATATAAGCTCAGTTAATCTTCTATGAACTTGAACTTGTAGTTCCAGTGGCGTAATTAGGCTTTATCAGCCATGGGTTCTTTGAATGAAAGGGGCCCTGTACACGCACGCACGCGAGTGTAGCGAGTGTGCGCGGAAATCGGTTATTTGTCGGGTAATTGAACCATTTGGGACGGTTCTGGCACTGTTCTATAGTTACTTTGGCCAAATATTTACCTACTACAAGCTCATCAGTAGCATCACATGTTCTGCAGTGCAGAATGTGAAATAACTTTCATATCAGCAATTACTCACCCAGTGCTGAAATGGAGGATGTAAGAACACACTTTTGTTGGTTACAGAGCAGGGTAAATATGAAGTTTTGCCCCAAAGTCTTGTGTATATTATATATATATGTCCAGGCTGGTGGTGTGGTGTTATGTTTTACGCACGGTACGGGTTTGAGGCAGTTTGAGGGGGCTCCCGACGGCCGGCCGGCCATCACTTCCTTCTCCCATTGACAAAACCCACCAACCCTATACAAATTACGCCTCTGTGTAGTTCCAATCCGAAATCGGGGCCCCGATCGTGCTCACTTGGCTTGCCACATGTCTCTCAAACTGTCAAGTTGCTGAGTTATCCACTACTAGACGGCTCAATCAGGTCTCAGTATGAATTACCCATGGGATTTCCACTAGATACTCCCACTAGATTCTCCAACAACTCTCGGGATAGATTACCCATCAGATGTCCACTAGAACTAGATGCTCAAACTACTCTCAGCATAGAGAGCCCATTGGATATCCACTAGAATAGATGCTCAAATAACTCTCATCAGTCACATACGACTGGCAAAGACTCGGTATAGTAACCTAGCAACACCATTAAGAGTGTGTGGTTGTTGTGAGGCCGTGTGTGTGTGTGGTTTTAAGACTAGAGTGTGATCAAAAGCACCACTGGAAATTAATGACCACTTTGAATGACACTCATGTGATGCTTTAATTCGGAGCATATACTGTAAGAGGCTGGTAGATTAAATTAAAAGTGGTTGGTTTGAGATTGCCAGACTGCCAAACCCCTACTGTTGGTCTTGAGGAGAGTGTAGACAACAACAATGTGTCTCCTTTGATGCTGCTACTTTCCACCTGACATTGAAGAGTTTCACCGCCGACCAACCTCTAGCAGTTGAAGGTTTCCGATGTTGTTTGTTAGAGCGCCCAGCCAAGTCAGTGGCACCTTGGAATAATTTAACCCATGGCGGTGGGCAGGTACTTGCGCCACCTGGATACAATGTTGTGGCATGCCTGACTAATATAATATATATTTTATACATGGAGCTTCATGGATTTCATATGGAAGTAGTATTAACAGTTTAGCAGCAAGAAATGGAACTGACAGATACCTTAGATACTATCACAGTATCAGTTTCCACTTTCCAGTTCATAGATCAACTCCACATAGAATCACCCACGGTGGTAACTTCAACAGCTCTTTTGTTCAAAGTGTGATATGAAACATGTCTATGTACTGTACATCAATCTAGACTGCACTGTGCGCTATCATAGAAGTATGTAAAATCTGACTTTAGGGCAGTATCGTTGCTGTCGGGAGGAAACCTCATAACTCCATTTTTGAGGTTTTTGATTTTGCATAAATCAGTGCTATTGAACACCCTTTACGTCTGTGTTGTTTTGAAAAGATTTAACCAATGGAAAGTAGTAAAACGTGCTTTGGACAAAACCTCTTAACTCCATTGGACCCTCAAAATGTCTGCTAAAGCAACTAACTCCACCACCGCTCCCCCTCGCATGGAAGTAATTGACAATATATAAAGTTACAACACCAACTTTGATGAGTATTGCTTTGTTTTAAAAAATATATGGTTTTCTTAATTTCCTGAAAAATGTATATTTTTCATTTCCTGAAAATTGAACATTTTGGAGTTATGAGGTTTCCTCCCGACAGCAGAGATATGATCTTGAGCCCTGGAGATTCTGTCTGAACGTTTTGTTACGTTCTCCCACAGGTTGTGCACAGTTCAGGTCCACTGGGTTTACGTTTGCATGAACGTAAACCCTGTACTTTGTTGACCGGATTACCATGGGCTTGATCTATACTATAGGGCAGGCTGATTTAGTTTTTGCTCTACACCAACGATACAGGCTCGCAGCAACGTGCAATGTGTAGTCCTGTGACACATTGTGAGCTTATTATAAATCGGCTCTTTTCACGCAACGTAAGCCCCAGAATAGGGATGCTAGGGTTCAAGTGTTCAACATGCTCCCCTCTCAAAACTATTTTTTACTGTGCACACTGTGCATGTTTTGTATGAAGAGAAAGTTTCTCTTTAGTAGGTCTATCGACTAGACTGCAGTTGTAGCTTAGAATACAAGAACGCTTGTCCCAAACCACGCTTGCCCCGGGTCGAATCGTGGCAGCCTAAATCATCCTTTATATGTTCAATTTACAGAAACATTGAAATATATTATTTGATGTTTCCCCCCCCCCCACTGTCTTTGGGGTAGGCTTATTTTTGTCACCCAGACAGATCTGTCTTATGATGTTGTTTTATGCAGAGAATTCCGACTCTCTCTCTCTCTCTCTTTGTCTTGAAAACAAAACACCACAGTGAATATGTAGTGATTCTAACTCAATCATGTTGACATATGGCCGCAGACAGCTGGAGCAGAATCTAATATATTATCCATCATAGGTTTATTCACAAACACAATAAATGTTTATGAATTCAACTTGCTGGTACAGCTACTGACAATGAAACATGAGCTTAACCTCACTGGAGCTGACATACAGGCCTAGTGCAAAGGGTTAGTATAGCTACAAGACAAAGGCAGCACGCTATGCTAATCGAGATCCCACAGCATCAGTGGCTTTTAGTGAATAAAGAATATATATTGTCCAATATTCGGTAGAATATTTTGTAAGGGTTAGTTCAGATTTTTGGACTTAAAGCTATAGGAAATGTGTTCCATTAATATAGTGGTTGTAAATGTATTAATTGATTGCCTGAGTCCTGTGGAAGTTGTGCTAAAATGGTACAAATACGTTCAACAACCCAAATGATGGGTGGATTCATTCATTTTGAATGAGTGACCCCCACCAAATGACCGGAACTACTTAATATTCACCAAAACAAGACCAGAACTTCCACCACGGGACTCAGGCAATCAATCAATACCTTTGCAACCACTATATTAATGGAAAGTATTTCCTACAACTCCTACAACGTCCACAAATCTGACCTAACCCTTTAATAGAATATACAACTAAGGTGGTTGTATTTGGTCTCCTTGCTCTTCTATTAAGAGACTTTATGTCGATCTGAATGCCAAAATTAAATTTCTCCCCGGTGCAAGGCAGGCTTTATTAGATCAGTGGTAAAAAATGTCTCCTGCACACCAGGGTTCAAATCCGGGGTATTAAAAAGAGGAAAGTTACACAGTGCAGCCTTAAGCAATCACTGAGCATAAATTCCCATAAAGATGCACAACTGTGGTAGCTAATGAAACATACCGTATTGTTTGCCCAATATCATGATCATGAAGGGACACCCATTGACACCTGACTTTATAGTGAAAGATCCCTAGCATCGTGAAAGTACACTATCTGGACAGAGTTTCTGTGTTAGAGATGTTCTTCTTTTAAAAGCATTTTTTTGAAAGATTTGTATCCATATCAAAGCAAGCAAGTGTATGTTGTGATTGTGAAGCTATGGTGATGTATCCTTGCTCAGTGTGAACATGGCAGTAACTGAGTTCCTGGGTTCCATGATCCATATACGTAGCTATGGGATAGATCAATACTCTTGTCTATGTTGTTGTTCTGTTTAGGTCTACCCTGGTAACTCACACTTCAAAGCCGATCCTTTGAAACATTAATGTCTTCGATTGATTTGGACCCCAATCTCAACTGCCGAATATTTTTGGGGAAAACCACTGAAATCAGCCAGGCAGACATGGAGGGCTGAATTGGAAATTCATGTAGAGCCTTTCAAAACGGCTTGAACTTACAAAGTATTGCTTTGAAATGCCACATAAATGGCATCCATAGAAAAGCCATTGAATAGGGAATAGAAAAGAAGGCTTGCTCACAGCAAGCCTTCAACTTGGATGTTGTAAGTCAGTACAAGGCAACATACTGATATAATGAGTGAATGTTTTTATAGCAACCCCATACTGTATAATGGTAACATACTGTATAATTGTCAGAATATTATTGTCAGAATAATGTAAAATCTGGGAATATCTTTTTTACCAAGAAATGTCTTCACCAATGTGTTTGTAAAGGTGTCTAATAACATATCCCACATTGGTTTCTATTCAGCCACCCTAGGGGAATTGTTACAGCTGCTGAAAGTTGGGGTACCATACAGCCATTATAAGGCAAAATGTTATAATTTTCATTATGCTTTACGTAGCATGTGGCGTGTCAAACTAGGGGGTTTTCATGATTCCAAGCATTTGTTTTGCACAAAAAACAATCCTTGGGCTAAAAACAGCCATAGCCGTCATCACAAATGTGATGAGGTCAGCACATTTGTGATACAAGTGGATATGGCCAAATAGTTTGACACGTCACTTGCTACTTAAAGTATTATGACATTTAGAACATTTTGCCTTATATTGGCTGTTAATGGTACCCCAACTTTCAGCAGCTGTCAAAAATTCCCCTAGGAATTAGATAGAAATCAATGTGGGATATGTTAGTAGACACCTTTACAAATAGTGAAGAAAATTGGTAAGAAATGTATTCCCAGATGTTATTAATATCCCCTGACTATAAGGACTTTCTTGCTAATTATATTCCATATAGAGCAAAATATACCTCTACGTCTTCCCAAGATCTATCTCTCACCTACAGTATATTTCCGCCTATACATAAAGGAAACATATTTTATAGGTGACCGTGAAAGGGGATACATGCTTTCCCCTATTCCCGATTCATGCTGTTTTCGGACTCACAAATAAAGATGGGGGAAAACCGCTTCAAACTGGGATAAGCCCACCTTTGTGACCTTGTTTTAAAAAAAGGTGTATAAATAAAATCGTACTTACTTACCCCTGGATGCGTCATGTCACAGCAATTTCACAGAGAGAGCAGGTACGTGGTCCTACAGCTAGTTTTGCTGTGTTAGTTGTGTGTGAAGTGTATGAGACTATGAGTAACTGTAAAGCGGTCAAGCGTGAGAATACAGGCATTCTCTAAGCAGAAGTCACTTATTGTTACACTCACTTCCACTTTTAGCAGAACTGGTTACACAATATTAGTGGGTTTGGGAAGTGACAAGGTTGCACATCTTCATATCCTAAACACTCACACAACTTTGGGATTTATTGTCTCCAGTCTCCACCAGCCGAAGGCATGGGGAGAGTATGTTTTGCACTGTTTTGTCCGTCCGTCCGTCCGTCTGTACAGCTAATCTCCGGCACCGTTAACCTGGTCGATGCCAATGATGACCCTCTGCCCCAAATTGTCCAGAACGGCCTGTTATAGTGCCACCAGGAAGCCGACTTTTGTAAAACAGTTCTTTTGATATTACTCCTCCAGATTCTGTCCAAAAATCCTGCAAATCGTTACACAGTATCTTTATAGTCATGATCTGATATTTCATATTCCATCCGAATTGGCTAACATTGGCTTTCAAAGTTTGCAGGATTGGCCCTTTTTGAACAAAATACCTCAAATCATGAACGCAGCGTGCAATTTATGTGAAATCTTTCGCGCACTTTTCTATAGGCTGAGGAATATATCCCACCCTTTTCACATATGCCTGTTATAGCGCCAACAACAGGTGGATATTTGCAAAACACATTTTTTGGAACAAAATGCCTCAAATCATCCAATTGCCATCAAAGGCGTAAGAAGAAATGGCACCCTTTTCACATTTGACCACTTTTCAACCTATCTTCATATAATTGGTCCTGCAATGTTCATGATAAAATACCACATTCTTTTCCTACACGGTCTGTGTCTCATAGGAGGGCTGTGGGCAGTTCAGAAACCCATCCACCAGTGAGGTCATCGTTAGGCAGATTTCTTTTTTAATATATTTTTATTATCGTGAGAACGATGGCTTCCATTATCGCATTGCAACTTTTCAGGAATAGAAAGCCTGCGGTTTCTATGAGCTTGGATTCCCCATCGATGATGTCACTGGTGGACGGGTTTCTGAACTGACCACAGCCCTCCTACACAGACCGAGTAGAAGAAAAGTGGCATTTTATCATGAACATTAGTGAGGACCAATTATATCAAGGTAGGTTGAAAAGTGGGGAAGTGGTCCTTTAACACGTGTGTGGGGGCCAGGGAAGAGGGCAAAAAAAGAGAACAACTTTAATAGGAAAAACAAAAGACTATAATGATAAGCAAAAAAGATAAGAATTAAGTCGACTGAGAAAGGCGATTCTGTTTCAGGGCGGTTTTGAACGAATGGGCTTTGAACAGCTAAAGACTTTAGTTATGGTGAGCTGCCATACAAATTCATTATTTATTTTGTAATTTCACTAGAGGATGATAATGTTCTTTAGCTGTAATATTATATGGTATGTATGTGTGTAATTGTACATGCATCTGACTGGGACTATATTTTTGGATGATTGATAAAGTAGTAATAGGTCATAGATATTGGACACCTATATTGCTGTAATGCAGTACAGTTAATGTAATGTAAGCAAGCTTAGTCATTAATGTTTGGAAATAAACAAGGAAGGAAGTGAGGACATCTACTGTACTGTCATCTCTCACGTCTATTAAAAAAACAGGCAATCTTTCACACTGGTTGCTCAAATCGTGCCCACACTTAGCCAGCCTTTGTGTCTGGGGTTTCGCAGGAAATTTAGATTACAAATTACCAGACAAACCAAGTCCTACACAATACAGTGGCAATTTAACTACATGTGACAGTGTAAATACTGATCTGTTTGTCTGATTATTCTTAATTAATGGGCCCATTTTACACATTCAGAGTTTACACTTATTGGTTATACTGTACTCAAACAGCATAGAGTTGTTCCATTCGATAATGTACTATTACCATATGAACAAAGGTCATGATGTCAAACATGTACAGTATGATGCAGCAAGACATATATATGATGTTACATTAGCATTTCTAGGAATTACATTTTGGGCAGGCAAGATGTGTCGTCGTCTGGTGTCTTTTTTGTCTTCGTGTTTTCAAATGGATTTGGCCAGGTGCTTATGACGGAGTATTCCGCCATATAAAATCCAACCGTCTACTGCTTCTGACGGAATTCTCCGCCATATAAGCTTTTTTTAAAAGATGGAGTGTCGTGATTTTTGTACTTTTTTCTGTTTTGTATGTGTCTATGGAGACTGGAGTTAACATTACTCTAATGCATTGATTCCCAATCTTTTTTATACTGAAGTACCACCTCGGAACATATTTGGCTCTCCAAGTACCTCCATAATAATTTATGTTAAAATACAGGAGCGTATATACATGCCCTTTTTGTTCCATCCCTAAGCCAATAATGCTGCTGCTCTGACAAAACTGTCTAATCACTATACACGATATTTCTAATGTGATTAATCCGTTCTCAAATCTGCTATTAACGGCTAGGTGTGCTGTCATGCTCATTTCAGCATGGCTGGATAGCCTATTTCAAACAAACTGCTTGGTCAGAAAAATCTGTATAGTAATGTAAATATTTCATTCCACTTTTGTCTTTTCTCTCCTTTTTTGGGCGACTCCTCTGTGCATCACCAGAGGGGGGCTCAAGTACCACCAGTAGTACTAGTACCAGTGGTTGGGAACCTCTGCTCGAATAGACGCAGGTGTGGTTTGAATATTCAAATATGTCTTCCCTGTGTATTTTTGGTTTCTTCCTGAAAGCTGAAAGCCTTTGAGTCAAAATGCCCAATGGAAATACAACACCTAGTATCATCACAAAATCATCCCCCCCTCCACCATTATCATACAACAGCTGTGAGCGAGGTTTAAGTTCAGGATGGTGCTAAGATGAAAACCAGGTACACTTAATGAACTGGTGGGTGTGGCCACATACAAACATAATTTTAACACTTTCTGTACACTTTTAGAAAAAGGAAAAAAAAAGTATAATCATCATAGTACCTGATGTTTTATGGGTGAAAAAAAATGGCACTCCATCTTTAATATGATATTATGCTGAATACATAGCAGTTTCCTTAAAGACACCCCAGAATCCACAGAATATTGAACATAGCAAGTAGCACACACTTCTTTCTTGTACAGGATTGATAATGAGCGTCAAAGATTCACCTTGAGGCTGTTGGTTTACAAGAGCAGGCCTTTGATGCTGTGAGACTATCGATTCCAAAATATTTACCGGAGTGGTGTTATCTCTCCCACAGCCCCCTCACATGATTTATTGGCAGTACCTGTAATGTTATATCCACTAAGTCACAGCTTTATCTTGACATTAAGAGCTCCAGTTTGCCAAGCGTGATGTTAAATAAATGTGACTCACGTACAAACCATACATAAGGGGACAGACACTATCATCCAAGAAAGTATTACTGTATCAGAGAATATTTATTTTACACGCCGCTACTGTCTAATCTTTTCAAAGTGTTCTCTAAAAACCCAGGGACCAAAAAACTGAAAACCCCCCAAAATGAACGAGAAAATGGTGCTTCTGACTTTCTGATAACAGACTACATACTACTAGTGGTGTGCACAGATAGACACTAGGGGGTGCTTTTGGGGGAAAAAAACTAATGTTTTTTTTGTACAGTGTGTACACTGTACACTACAGTATGTGGACCATGGTGACATTGATCAATTCTTGATAAAAAGCTTCTAATATATTATTTAGGCCCCAAAATCTATAAATCTCACACCATTAAGGCAACCGGCCGGTTCCACACTGTACTGCACAAGACGCCCTTTTTTCACTTGAGCACCTGCCCCTCTAAATGTCTGTGCACGCCACTGCATACTACTACTTACCTGCTGAAGCTTCGCTTTCTCAGCATCTCACCTCATCTCATAGGTTACACATTGTGAACCTATACAATTTAGGCATTTAGCAGACGCTCTTAATCCAGAGCGACTTACATTAAGCAATAACAAAAGCATGGCATACATCAGATATATAAAAAGTAGTTATTATGAATCATGCGTCAACTAAGAACAATGGAGTATCTATGTAAACTATACATACTATACTATATAATATATTATACATGTGTACTATAAAGTGCTATGACTACATAAAGTGCAATTCTAGAGTTGTCTACGTAACAAGCTATAAGTCTGTTTAAAATACTATCTAAATCTACATAATGTGCTATCTAAGGGGCTAGGCTAGGGCAAGTGCTACGGGCCATGGTGGAGTCTGAAGAGGTGGGTTTTCACACTACGGCTTAAGACAGACTATACGACGGCAGACTATACGACGGCATGCTCAAAATAGGGCCAGGTTGAAAGTGCACGAGGAATTAGGTTTTATTGTGCTGCTGTGATTTCTGCTGGCTGAATGGAAGCCAGTTTGGACCAGGGCCAACACAGTACACTGTCTGTACAGCAGAGTGATTGTGGGGAAAATAGGGAAACAATTAGTCAGAGACTGCCCTGTGACACCTGTTAACCCTCCAAACATCCTACTAATGTGATGATCTACAGTGGAGGTGTGTATGATATACTGCATTCTGTCAAGGCTACACGAGCTCATTTATGAAACGATCTGGACACGGAATTTGGTTATTAATGCATGTATAGTGAACTTTATATGAATCTATTCTAAATCAAACTAATCCATCCTGCTTGGTTCACTGAAGGAGTGAGCTAGCCTATTACAGATAAGTACACACTGTATTGACTAAATCCTTTTTGTTGCTTTGTATAACACAAATATATAAGTATAACTTAAGGCATACAAGCCAAATGTGTTTTTTACGTTTGTTATAATTGATATTTAACCCTTAGAAGATGAAAGACGCCAATTGGCGTCTTCATCAGAATTCCGTAAATGATCAATGACGCCAATTGGCGTCTTCAGCTTTTCTTATTAATCTAACCATATTAACATCCTCCGGAGCGCTGTTTAAACTCCTGAGCTTATATTCCAACTACATTACCCATAAAACCCGTGTCACGTGACACACCTGCATCCTTTGCTATAAAACCTGGCCACCCCCCCGGGATCTGCGTGGGGAAGACAGTTTTGGAGTAGTCTATGGTGCGTGTCGAAAGTGAGTGAGTAGTATTGATTGATTGAGCGAGTTTTATAGCAGTAGTAGTAGTAGTAGTAATAGTAGTAGTAGTAGTAGTAATATTAGTATTTAGTTGTAGTAATTTAGGTTTATATTTAGTTTAGATTCTTTAGTTAGTAGTCTGTTGTCTGTCTGTCTTTGTCTGTCAAAAAAAACCCAAAAAAAACCCAAAAAAAAGTGTCCGCGTCTTGCCGTCTTATCTGTGTATAGTATAGCTTTAGATCGTTAGTTTAGTGTGTTTATTTTTACCTGTTTAGTGTGTGTCTGTCTGTTGGTTGAGTGTTGGTTTGTCTGTACGTCTTGTTAGTTTATATAGTAGATTACGAGTGTAGTCGGTCAGTAGTCAGTGTCAGAGTGTAGTTCGACATGGCGCCAAAAAAACGCTCCAAGCGTCCATCTCCCCTTCCCTCTACCTCCACTGGTGGTGTGCGCCAAACAACCATGGAGGAACATCTCCGCATGGTCTTCGTCGGGAAGAAGGGCCGGCCCCGTAATCCTGATCCTCTTCCACCTCAGACCGACGAGGAGTTGTCTGGTAGCGACGGAGAGAAGCCAGGAGATGCGGTGGTGCCTCTTGTCCCCCCCGGGCCTGATGCTAAGCCCCTTGTCCCCGATGTCGAGCCTACTGTCGTCCCCGATGTGAAGCTCTTGTCCCCCGTCAAGAAGAAGAGCAGGCAAGCGGCTTCGCCCGGTCCCCAGCCCGGTGGCAGCGGGTTGCAGGATCGCGGCCTTCTCGCATCTACTAGCCCCAAGCCTGCGCCCAGTGTTAGCGGTCCCTCTCCCCGGCCTGGCTCGAGCGACGACACCGTGCTCCGCCGATCTACACGGGTTACGAGGTTTTCCAAGGGGTTTGTCGCCCCCCCCCCCCAATCTTCCTCCGAAGAGGACTTTGAGCCGTTTCGAGACAGCGATGGAGCCGAACCGTCCCCCGATGAGCTCGATGGTAAGAATCTTATTGTCTGAAACATTGTTACGAAAAATGCCAACACATTGTAGCCAACACACATCAAAGCAAAGTGTCCATCGTTGTATCCCCCCCCCCACTGCTACAGCGGTGGAGTCCTAAGCGAACCAATGGGGCTTTCAAATAGATCTGTATTGAGCTTGCATGATGATCAAATGAACGTATTGTACCGTGGTTTATATGCTATATATTATGAGAAATGTTCCATTACTTTTTTCCCCATCTATTCAGTATTGTTTTATCGTTTATTATGATCCCTGTTTTTTTGTATTACTTTTCCGCGCCGCTGGGGGAAGGGTGGTGTAATGCAGGCCGCAAAGCTAAGCTAATTCATTATACTACTAAATCTATATAATATTGCGCTTGCATGATAATCAAAATAGTGTATTGTACCGTGGCTTATAGGCAAAATCATATAAGATGATCGCTAGAAATAAATGATTTGGATGATGTAGCATGCACGATAAAACTATCATATAAAAAATGTATTTTGACGATGACGAAGGTTTTCAGGAGGAGGCCGCCATCATGCGGCATGGCCGCATGATGGCGGCACCTTCGTCAAACCTTCGTCATCGTCAAAATACATTTTTTATATGATAGTTTTATCGTGCATGCTACATCATCCAAATCATTTATTTCTAGCGATCATCTTATATGATTTTGCCTATAAGCCACGGTACAATACACTATTTTGATTATCATGCAAGCGCAATATTATATAGATTTAGTAGTATAATGAATTAGCTTAGCTTTGCGGCCTGCATTACACCACCCTTCCCCCAGCGGCGCGGAAAAGTAATACAAAAAAACAGGGATCATAATAAACGATAAAACAATACTGAATAGATGGGGAAAAAAGTAATGGAACATTTCTCATAATATATAGCATATAAACCACGGTACAATACGTTCATTTGATCATCATGCAAGCTCAATACAGATCTATTTGAAAGCCCCATTGGTTCGCTTAGGACTCCACCGCTGTAGCAGTGGGGGGGGGGATACAACGATGGACACTTTGCTTTGCTTTGATGTGTGTTGGCTACAATGTGTTGGCTGAAATGGATCAACACTGAATAGATGGATGTGTTGGCCACAATTCGTATGTGATTGGCTACATTTTTGTATGAAGGAATGTAATTGTAGCGTGCACTCCAGCTAAATGATTATTTATTTGTACATATTTAGAACCGGGTGATGAGGAGTGGCACGATGATGAAGATGAGGTGAACAGTGATGTGGATGGAGGTGAGTAACTAGAGAGCTAAATAACTTGTGGATGTGGCTAAAGTCTGTCTGCATTTGGCACTATGGAGAACGCTACACCATGCCTCTAATTGATTGAAATGGTTGTTGTTTTACAGATGATGAACAGCCCATCATCTCGACAGCTGCAGATGCTGCCCCTGTGCCCATGGAAGCAGGTATAAATACAATGCACAGAACAAAATCATGTATATCATTTTATAGTCTCATCACATGTTACAGCTCCACCAGATGTATTCTACATGAATAAAAACAATGTTTTTTATGCTAATAATTGTGTATTCCTGTAATTTAGGTGATGCCAACTCAACGGCTTCGCCAGGGTGGTCTGCTGGTGGGTGGGAGCCACAGGACATCCCGTTTACTGGAGAGCCGGGTGTTCACTGTGACCTCAGTGCAGAGAGTGATCCAGTGGACTTCTTTGAGCTGTTGCTGACCGATGAGCTGCTCCAGTATATTTGCGATGAGACCAACAGATATGCAGCGCAGTCCATCGCAATGGTGTGTATTGTGTATATTCCACATTGATGTTTTCCCAAATTGATGACTTTGTTGTAATTTCTGCAAATAAATCTAACTTATATATCTATCTATCTAGATCCAGGACCCACTCCCACACTCCACAGTGAAGAAATGGACGGATGTCTCTGTGATAGAGTTGAAGAACTTCTTCGGGCTCTTTTTCCTGACGGGCCTTGTGAGGAAGCCAACCCTTGTGTCATACTGGTCCCGGCGTAAGGCTAATGAGACACAGCAGTTCAGGCGCACCATGAGCCTGACCCGGTTTCTGCTGCTCAAGCGGTTCCTTCACTTCAGTGACCAGGAGACTCCAGACACAGCGGACCGCATGTACAAAGTCAGATATCTTGTGAACTATCTTCTGGCCCGGTTTCAGTCCATGTACACCCCAGAGAAGAACATATCCATCGACGAAGGTGTTATGCTATGGAAGGGAAGACTGGCTTGGAAGTGCTATAATCCGTTGAAGCCGGTAAAATGGGGGATTAAATCCTACTGCCTAGCCGATTCAGCGACGGGCTACCTCTGGAACATGAAGCCATATACCGGAGTAGGCTGTGGGCTGGACACGACCGTGATGGAGCTTCTCGGACCGTTGTCCAACAAAGGCTACCATTTGTACATGGACAATCTGTACAACTCAGTGAACAGGTGTATTATGCTACTGTCTTTGGGAACCCATGTATGTGGGACGATGAGGAAGAACAGGGGGGAACCACCGGAGATGAAGCGGCTTAGCAAACCAGGCGACATGAAGCTGGGCGAGACTCTGATGCGCCACAACAATGACGGGGTGATGCTGTTGGCTTGGCGGGACAAGAAGGTTGTCAAAATGTGCAGCACCATCCACCCACACACGATGGTCACAGTCACTGAGAGGCGTAAGAAAGCCAGAGTGACGCCAGGCGAGCCAGTCAGGGATAAAAAAATTAAGCCACATTGTGTCAACGAGTACAACAAGTACATGAATGGTGTGGACAAACTAGACCAACATATCTCCTACTATCCGTTTGCCCGTAAGTCCTACAAGTGGCCTGTGAAGTTTGTCTTTTACATGTTTCAGATGGTGATGTACAATGCGTTCGTGTTGCACAAACTCAAGCAGGGCAGGACAAAAACTCTCCTGGACTATATCATGTTGGTGGTGGAGAGGTGGACATCACTGAGACCAGGGAGGCCGGAGGAGGAGGAGGAGGAGGAGGAGGCGGCGGCGGCGGCGGAGGGGGCAGTGGGGGGTGATCGTCCATATAGGGCAAGAGCAGGTGATGAGAATAGGAGACTTGAGGTGCATTTGCGTGGCCATGTGCCAGTGAGAATTGACAAGAGAACCTGCAGGCTCCACCTGCTCAGTAACGGTCCCAATGGTAGACCACTCCGGCATATGACCCTGTATTACTGCCCTGATTGTGAGGTGCCCTTGTGTTTGTTCCCATGCTTCTTCGTTTACCACAAGGACAAGAATATCAAGCACTACTTTGAATAACTGTTCTCTTTTTTTTTCTTTTTTTCTGTCTTATTTTGAAAGTCTACACCCTCAACGTCAATAGAACTGTAACTACCCTGTATACCCTACACACACACTGTCAACGTCAAATAGAACTGTACCCTGTATAGCCTACACATACAATGTCAACGTCAAAATAGTGTAACAGTGCGGCTAAGCTGCTTCATCTCCGGTGGTTCAGGGGGGGAGGGGGGGAGGGGGTCCTACACACACACTGTCAACGTCAAATAGAACTGTACCCTGTATAGCCTACACATACAATGTCAACGTCAAAATAGTGTAACAGTGCGGCTAAGCTGCTTCATCTCCGGTGGTTCAGGGGGGGAGGGGGGGGTCGGTGTCCTACACACACACTGTCAACGTCAAATAGAACTGTACCCTGTATAGCCTACACATACAATGTCAACGTCAAAATAGTGTACAGTATGTACACTATGTATTGCATTAGTATTTATTTATTTTCTGTAATTATTTTAAATTATAATGTTTATGTTCTGGTTATGTTCTGGTTATGTTCTGAAAAAATAAAAGTGCACTTTTCCAATTTGAGATACCTGTCGGGCTATTTTTACACTATTCTGAGGTTTATGGTTTGACTAAGCGAGTTTCAACTGTGATTTACTCTGTAATTGTAGATGGTAAGAACCCAATTTTTTTTTTATAATGCAGTATACATTCAAGTCTATATTTTGATACATATCATGGGCACCAAGTCATATCAAAACAATGTCCTTGGATGTGTTTCTTCGTAACAGGTTTTTGAGATTCATGCATGAATATACAAGGTACTGGTAAGACTATGTAGACATGGTATATATCAAAATGTGCGTTAGAATGTCTACATTTACCCCAAAAAGAATTTGAGTTTCTATCACGTTCCAATGCAGAGCTATGGGAACTTTTAGCTGGATAGGTCAGATTGGTCCTGACTGACCATGCTATTTATAGATGGCAAAATATCTACAGTGGTACATGTGAGAAACTTTTTTCTTTTTCTTTTTCTAACTAGACAACTCACCCTTTAAAATGAGATATGGCATGGGTGTGTACGCCCAGCAGAAAAAAAGTTCTTTAGAAAATAAAACTTCAACTGGTCATAACTTTTTTTTGTTGTCCTAGAAACAGAAAACAGTGTAAATGCAGGCTCTTTTAAATGGCTTCCAACACAAGAACTAAACATTTTATCAACTCAGTTCATTTTTTTCCTGGAAGCAGACAAGTCAAGCTTTCTCTGAAGGTCTTTCGTTGTCACACATTCACAACAGAAAATTTTCAATAAATCATTCAAAAACGCCATTCTGCCATAGAGAAGTCTAAAAACTATATAGAAATCCATGAATATCTCAAAGAGTTAAGAAGCACAGCATTGTAGAAAATCAGTTTTCCTTTTGCTTCTGTTCTTTCTTCTCTGTTTTTGTTTCCCTTATCTTTACGGGATAATTATTTTAATCATTAATAAGGTGGGCATAATAAGCTTTGGCTTCAGCCCAAACCTTTTCAGTCAACTGTAACTTTGTAACCCTCATTCTGTATGTTCAACTGCATTGTTTAAACATATATAATTGAAGCTATAGAGAAAGTAATACAATTCAAGCCACATTGTACCCTTTTGCTTGTAGGTTGCAACAGGAACTAGGAATGGGGGAGCCTGTACAGAGTGCAAATCTCTGCCAGGAGGCATGTCCTAACGCCTCCATCTTTCTGTCTGTCATGGGGCATGATGTGATGAGATTGTTTTGGAGCTGTGTGCGAGTATGAAACTGGATGGGGCAGTGGCTAGTATACATCCCATAAGCCGGAGGGACAGGAGTGTTGTAATTCACTACTTAGTAGTATATAGATCACGTAAGCCACATGGACAGATGCCCGATTGGCCTCCCATAGCCTCGCAGTTACTGTATTCGATGGCCTGGAGGCTCACATAGGTGGAGGAGGGGGGGGGGGGGGGGGGGGGGGTATAGATAGTTGTCGTTGACGAATTTTGCAAAGAAATATGATGCTGATTGTACACACACACACACACACACACACACACACACACACACACACACACACACACACACACACACACACACACACACACACACACACACACATAGTACTGACAGGAGTGAACACAACATCTCCTGCTAGAGATAATAACTTATCATTACCCAATATGGATCCTTGGATAAACAGCTAAATGCTCCTAATCACTGACGGCGTGAATACCTGTAAATATGCACGCAAGTCCACATATGAACTAGGAGGGGAATCTCAGAGGAATGGCTCACCTGAGTCACCTCTCATCTAAAAAGGCAACAACCTAATTAAAATCCAGGGAGCAGATGGCACAGGCTTTGTCTGGACATAAATGAGATGGTGAGGTGGCGAGATGAACTGGACATGGCAAGACAGCTGTGGGGGTTTTGTGAGGTGACCTGCAGGTCCCATCATTCCCCCCCGGGCCCGGAGCAAGGTGCTACAGTATAGCTCAAGTCAGCCCAGCAGATGACATTAAAACTAGTAGATCTGCGGTACATTAATTAGGCAGTAGGGGTGGGTTCAATTAATCAATATGGTAATTACATCGTATTCCTGCCCGATAATTGCATTGTATCGTACCATATCGATATGGCAGATGTGTGTGTGTGTGTGTGTGTGTGAGACGCAGCTTTAACATCGGCATCTCGACAGTTACGATATATATGATTAAATCTTTTGCATTTATCCATCAAAACATTATTTTTTATTTTTGCCCCTTGCTTTTTGTTTAAATATCAATTATCAATCAAGTTTTTCAAATTGATTCGGTGGTCTAGGACTCTGCAAGAGTAAATGTAGTGATGCATATCGTATCGTGATACGTATCGATCAGGAGGTTGTTGGCAATGGGCAGGCAGTGTTTGTTCAAGTCAGACTGGGTTGGGCTGGGCTGTGACTGTATGTGAATGCCTGATGCAAAAAAAACACCATTTCTTCTCATTTATAAATGTTCCGCCATTCTCTGCCAACTTGGCAGTTGATATGCAGTTGATATGCAGTTGATGCATTTGGTAAACACCAAATGGTGGACACCTGTTGCCAGGGGCATTTCCTGTCTGCCCATTCTCACCAACTCTGTTCCAACTGCCACTCCATCCTGGGATAAAACTAGAAAACAAAGACATTGCAACAAAGTATCACAATACTGGCATCACCAAGTGGCTGCTTTCTTTCTCAGATGGAAGTTAAGCAGTGAATTTATTTGAAAAGTGAAAAGTAACAAAATTATTTTAGATTTACTTCATCTTTGGTAAGAGAATGCTCCGCCACGCTCCTATTTTACCTGGCGTGAGGAAGAGGCAGCAGCGGGCAGCAGAGGCTGGCGTTCAGAGTCATGATGGGCAGCAGCAGGTCAAATATCCAGAAGTGAGAGTGTATCTGGTGGAGAGGAAAATGGGCCGCAGCAGGAGGACCTTTCTGACCCAGCTGGCCAGGTCCAAGGGCTTTGTCGTCGATGACATCCTCAGGTTGGGATTCTGGACTAGATTTGTTGTCTTGAGAGAAGCAGTTTTGCTATTAACTTAACTTAACTTAACTTAACAGAATAGGATTCTTTGCTGTTCTGTCTGAGGAAAAGCAGACGTAGGTTGTTAATGAAGTGTGTGTCCATGTGCGTGTGCGGCATTTCTTCTTTGTTCCATTGTCCTGCTTATCTTGTGTTTAATTGCCACAGATTCCTCCAGGATCTAGATTCTCAGAAATATGGGTTTAAGATAGAACCTTTCCTAATTGTTTTTTTTAGATGGAACCTTAAAATCGAAGATCTAAAAGAGATTCATGTTCAACCTTGCCCATTTCTTACATTTTCCCCCCTCATGTTCATGTCATAGAAGTTAAGGGTCGATTATCTAAGGATCTGCAATAATGTCATTATAATTACTTAATCGGGAAGGAAGACCATTAATCTCTGGGAAGATTTAGTGGACTGTGTACACTGGCCATGGTCCACAACACCTCCATAAATACCATCAGGATGGTATAGTTATTTGCCAGCCCAGCTAATGTTTGCTGGCAACAGCAGCAAAGCAAATTAGAAACACTGCAAGAAGAAAACTTTTTGGATAAGTAGGGGAGTAAGTTCTACAAAAACAGCAGTTTGGAAGTCATTCCCCTATAGGAAAGTTTCATGAATTAACGGGGATTGGTTTTGACTTTGTGTAGCGAGCACTAATCTACCGCAGTGGTTCTCAAACTTTTTCATTTCAAGGACCCCCAAATTGACACTTATATTACCCCATAGACTCCCATAAGAGAAGATGTTTACAGCTCTAGCAGTGACTCAACCATTTTAATTTCAAGGATCCCTGCAGATTTACATGCATTGGGCTATACAGACCCCCATTTATTATTTAATGGCATTTCTATCTCTGGGACCCCAATTTATATCGTAAAGTCAATGTTAATTTAACTGAGTTAAAGACCCATGAGGGTCCATTTGGTTCCTAACTATCCGTTTAGCTAAGGGCCCCCTTGGAACTTCCTCAAGGACCCCTGGGAGTCACTTTGAGGACCACTAATCTACCGTACAGATACATGGAAACAATGCATCATCTGTCATCTCACAGGAGAGATAAGGACAGAGTATGTTATGTTAATGAATTTATTCCATTTATCAGTGAATGTGATGCAATGCATTGTTAGCTGGAAAATGTGTTCTTGTCTTGTGACGAATACCAGAAATAGCTGATCTACACGCTGGTATTTTCCAGTATTATGTTTGACTATATTTTTGATCAATGTTTTACATTTTCACCTGTAAGTGTACATGTCCCAAAATAGGGACGTGTGGTTGAAAATACATGGTTAAACTTAAGGGAGTTACTTGACAAAGATCGGTGGCGGTCCTCCATATGACAGCTGCGTTCCAACGTCACAGTTGCCAGGTTTAGTTATGGTGAGTGATGCCTGTAAATAAGGATGCATTGTGGCAGGCTTATAGGCTGCAGATGTATTGAGCAGAGGTCTGGTTCAGCTGTAGTTCTCTTTCTGGGAGTGAGTGAGTGAGTGTGAGATAGCAAGAAATAAAGTGTGTGTGTAAGAGTTTAAACTTTCCCTTTCTGTCAGTCTGTGTGTGTGTGTGTGTAAGAGTTTAAACTTTCCCTTTCTGTCAGTCTCTCTCTGTGTGCGTGCATGCGTGTGCGTGCGTGACTGTGTGTACACGTGCGTCTCAGCCAGCTTGAGCGTCATGGCAACATTCCCAGAAACCCATCTTGAACGCTCTCCTACGGTTACGCTCGGCTTGATGCAGTTGTTTGAAACCAACGACAGGAAGTAGACCGCGGCTCCTCAAACTAACGTTAATTCTGCAAGTGGACAAATCTGTTAGCAGCTGCAGTTTGATAACGCTGCCTTTCTTCTACTGTCTTGAGCAGTCTGCGTCACTGTGTACACACACACACACACACACACACACACACACACACACACACACACACACACACACAAATTACCTTTTGTCTTGAACTACTGTTTCATGCTACAGTAGTACAGTGTCACCTGCTTCCGTAGAATGACTACCTGTGTTGGCTAGTCTAAATGACTGATTTTCCTTGGTTGTTTAGTTATAATAATGGGGCATGTATGTCCAAAACCGTGAACTTCTGTGCGACACCTTTTGTATGATGAAGTATTAAGGCATTAATTTAAGGAGGGGAAAAAAACATAAACAGTTTAAATATGGAGATATGAGGTTTCTGCCCAACAGCATTGTTATGCATTGTTTTGCTCACTGCAGTTGTCTCAAACACCTCCAGGAAGCAAATACACAGCAGCTGCTTGCTGTGTTATGAATAGAAATTGTGAGTCGTGCATTGAGGCCTTACTTAAGTTGTCTTGGCTCTGATATTTTATTTATAGATGTCTTAGTTATGTTTGGTTTTAAAAATGCATATACAGTACAGTGAGTCTATTCTGTGCATTTTCGTGGTGGGCAGGGAAAGGTTGAGTGCTGGAGACAGCTCTCCGTATCAAAGCCCATTGACTTTAGACTGTCCTTGCTTGCTTGCTGGGCTGGGCTCAGGGTCCCGCTGTTTCTCAGAACTCCAATCTGGCAACAATCTGCATGCGACCTAGTTTACTTGTCAATCTCTTCTTGCATTAAATTTGGCTCTGCAACATCAGATAAATAAAGTTAGGGAAGAACTTCCATTTGATATGGGATCTATCTATCTATCTATCTATCTATCTATCTATCTATCTATCTATCTATCTATCTATCTATCTATCTATCTATCTATCTATCTATCTATCGATCTATGCTAGTTTAGTCCCTTTTCTAGGCTGGCTTTGTCTCATATAAACACTAGAGTGCATTCAATAATACAGAAATTTAGAAACTTCGTTTGAAAGCCACACAAAGTAAATGAAGGTGATGGTGGAAACTTGTTTTGGGTACTTAGGTAATAGGTACCTGTTGTTTTTCAGTACAGTAAACACCACAAAGGTAGATGTCCGTGCATACGGCAGGAGCAACGCAACACCATATGGGCTCAAACCGGATCTATCATGCCTCTCTGGATCAACACCAGACTGCATTTGAAATCAATGTCCTGTTGCGTTTGTCAGTTGCGAAACAGCTTTAAAATTCAAGTGAAAGGGGCTTCAGTGGAGCAGAATCAATACCTGCCACCGTGGCAAGCAGTGCTGCTGATTAAATCAGTGACGGGGTATGGAAGGACACTTTTGCCACTGAGTAAAAATGAAAATGCCTGAATTAAATGGGTTTTAGCTTTTTTTTTGTCTCGCAATTGCCTATCTCACATTTGACTGGGATTAATTTTAAGGTCTCTTATCCAGCCTGGGTCTAGAGAGCGGATATGGAAACGGTGCATGCATTGCAAATGTGTGTATACAAATTATCTGATTACAGTAGGTATAGACTCTAGTCTAGACAGGATCAGACCAGTTAATTTAGAATAGAAATCAGGCTTTCCACAGTGATGCAAGGTTGGTTACATTTGTGGGGAAAAGGCTGAAGTTAATATTAGAAGGAAAACATCCATTTGAATTTTGAGATATAATGTTGCAATAGTGAGAATAAAACTCTGAAAGACTGAATGTTGACATTTCGTGAAGTCGGAATTGCGAAAAAATGTTAAAAAGCCTAAGCCACCCCTTTCCACCCCCCCTTTTTTCATCCATTCCTACTCAAGTTCATAGTAGAGTTCATGGGATTACAAGTAAAATTGTTAAAAAGATAAAAGTTCTAGTTCTTTTCTACTCAAATGTAGTCACTGTATTCCTTGCCTGCCAAAGACAACACGGGTACACAGGGACCCCCTTTAAGGACCCCTGGGGGTCCCCGGACCCCACTTTGAGAACCACTGCTCTATTTCTCCCTCCATTTCATTTGGCCACTGCTGAGTGTTCACACTAGTGTCTACTCTACTCACCTGCCAACCTATCTGCACTGCACTCTCTCATTAGTCACGACCCAGAGTGGTGAGACCAGAGAGTCTGGGTCAGAGCTATTTAATGATTTAAAATCAGAACTGAGTGGTGCTGTACTTGTACTGTGTGTGTTTGGTGGTGAAAAAACGGTACTTCCGTGCTTAGACATACATACATGCATGCATGCATGCATGCATGCATGCATACATACATACATACATACATACATACATACACGTATGTATGCATAATTTTCCTATCGCCCATCGTCTGGCCCAAAATCGCCGATAGACAATATATTCGTGCAATGTGATTAGTTTACAGCGTGTCGCGAGTTGAAAAAAAGACAGATCCACAAGCTCTCAACGCGGCACGTCAGCGGCGCGTTGAGAGCTTGTGGATCTGTGGTTTATTTTTTTCAGACGCGCCTGTCTCGCTATATAAATGGACCATTTACCATTTACCAATCAGCAGCAACAAGCTAACACCAGCCTGTTAGACTAGCTTGTTGCTAATGATTTGTCACTCCCGTCTTCCTTTTCTCTCTTTTTTTTTAATTTCCCCCCCCGACTTCACGGGTCGTGCATTGGGTTGTGATGACTCTGAGACACGAGACAGCAATGTGCATTCTGGTGTGACTGTATATTATTAAACTGCATGGGTCCGGAGCTGTCCGGACTCCGGAGCGTAAACATTATGTAGGCTACAGACAGTACATTAGCCTCCCTCGGTCCCAGCCTTATTATTACTTAGCCAGCCCAGACCAGAGTGAGTGAGCGGCGCGCTGCATGACTTGAACTTCTCCCGTCCCCCGATGCTGCTGGGACTCTGGGAGCATACCATTATAACGAGAGGAGGGGGTTTCCACTTTCCACCCGGCCGCTGTTACGACTTTCTGGCCCAAATTGATTCGCATTTTGCTCACACTTACATTATTTCGTAGGTTACTATTATTTTGCAAAAGAAAAAATCGCAGCAATAAATCGCCTCATAAAAATATTCGGCGATAGACTCATCCAAATCACGATTGCCGATATATTCGCATCGTCACCCAACCCTAATACATGTACATACAGAGTCAGACACAGAGACAGACATACATTCATACATTGCTGCATATAGGAGTGGTTAGCACCACTCAAAAAGAAACTGCAACCAATGGTGACAATTTATTTATATGTTCATGTCGATTTCAGCTCTGACATTTATTTCAGAAATGCTCTAGTATGTGAAGAGCCTTCCTTGTGCCATTAACTCATTTTGGATTAAAAAAAAGAAGTCTTGCCGCCATGACTGTCTCTGTATCAAAAAGAGCCACATAGATTATGTGCTAACGTAAGTATGAACACATCACAACGTGAATATCTAATGTTACAATAGGCTACCTGCCTTGTTGAAAGCCAAAATGTAGGGAAAGTTAGCAAAATGTGTGGCAAATGTGCAAAAAATGCTGAACTCTTTTTTTTCACAGCACAGAATACAGGCTTACATTTGACTATACGGCCAACAAAATACGATAGATTGATATCGCACTGTAGTTAAAGTTATTGTAATGCGATGCATTTCTATGGGACTTTGTTATGGTCCAGTGGTACTGTGTACAGTAGGATGGGAGATGCAGTCAGCCCTAAGGCATTTGAACATTTTTAGCTATGGCCCCCTTTGGAAAAAGAGTTTGGACACCCCTGGACGATACCCTTATTTATGTGGTATGCACTGTCTGTTACCAGGTGAGTCACTGCGGTGCCCTATTATGCTTTATTTCTTAGATATAGGATAGTGCAGAGAGAGACAGGAAAGTATAAGGGCAGAAAGAAGAGAGAGAGAGACATGCGGACAAGAATCAGACTCGAGTCCTCGCGGCTCACAAGGGGCATAATTATGGTCTGTCAAACTAACTGGCTGAGTCACCATGCAGGCACACGCCCGGTAGCCATTTTAAATAGCCATCATTGACCAGGCCAGGGTATACAGAGCAAATCGAGGATTAGCTTCGCCACTGATTTGCCCAATTAGAGCTGCAGGGACTCCCCCCTTTAAGGAGCAGTTCCACCGATTCACACCGAGTGGCGAGAGGAGGAAGAGGAGGAGCATATTGAGTGTAATTATCCACAGTCGGGCGCTTTGATTGGGTACGGTACTTAGCCACACAGTGGCAGGAAGCAGAAGGAATGGGGCTGTTATGAAAGTCTTACTGCAGTCTTACTGCGAGCTGTGGGATGAGATGACGCCGGTTGAATGGGTGGAGGACGCATTTAAGGGCCTTGCAGGATTCACAGACACACGGAGGAGGCACTGAGCTGTCTGTGCCATGTGGTCTACTACTGACTACTGTTGTTTGTGTTGATCCTCAATCCACGCGCATTGAGCATGCTACGCTACTGTAGTTTTCATTTCATGATGCTTCAAAAAATAACCGTCTTGTTGTCGATATTGCCAGGAGAAATAAAGACGGCACAGTTCTTTTCAGATGTGGTATACCGTTCTATATAGGGGAATCAAAGCAGTTTGAACGACTATTGATCATTTGTATTCCAACTTACATTATGTTGAGCACATAGGTTTCTTTTCAAAGGGTGTTCAACAGTCAAGGTGTATATGTACGCACGCACGCACGCACGCACGCACGCACGCACGCACGCACGCACGCACGCACGCAGACATCTCTCAGAGTTAAATCAACACTCTTGTATGCATGTTATAGCATTCAAACGAAACAAAAATAAATGCTACAATATATTTTATGCGGTTATTGTCCTTTGATGGAGGAAATTCTGTCCTTCAAACTTCACTGAACAGACTGGCCCAGTGACACTGAGGGACAGATCGAGGCACTGAGGGGGGGCTGTCTGTGGTGACAGTTCAGTTATGTGTTGATAACCTACCAGCTGTCCTGTCCTGTTCCCCCCCCCCCCCCCCCCCCCCCCCTTCCTCTCTCAGTGGCGGAAAGTAACTAAGTACATTTAGTAAGCACTGTACTTACGTTCAATTCTTAGGTATTTGTACTTTACTTGAGTATTTCCAATTTCCAATAGCTTTACTTCTACTCCAGTACATCTCAGAGCCAACATTTTTACTTTTACTCCACACTAATTGGAAAACTTGAGTTACTTTGGAGATTAGAAAACATACATCAGGGGTGCCCACACATTTATGACGTGAGATCTACTTTCAAAATGACCAACTCAACAAGATCTACCCACTGAAAAAATAAGTGTACCATTGCTGAAAATTGTTTAAATATATAATGCACCTGGGGGGGGCTTTGGAATAGGGAGAAATTATGACAGGCAGTTTCTGCTGTCAAAATATGTCCCCCCCCGTATTTAACTTAAACGCCCAATGCATTCTCAATGGCAATAGCACAAATTTTGGCATACTACTAGTCCTACATACTTACACCTAGAAACCCCATTCAAACCTATTTAGGTTCATCTTACGGTGGACATGTTTGCCTGAAAAGGAATCTTTGAAATGTTTCATAGTTTTAGAAATATAGTGCTTTCAAATTTGAGAAATTTATAATGGGGCTCAATGGCAGCTCTATGGCACGTCAAAAAATCACTTTCACCTAGAAACTCCATTCACACACATTTTATAATTCATCTTACTGTGGAGACAAATGCTGGAACTTTTTACTTTGAAATGATTTGTAGTTTCTGAGTTATTTAACGCCCAATGCATTCTCAATGGCAATAGCACAAACTTTGGCATGCTACTAGTCCTACATCAGGGGTGCCCACACATTTATGACGTGAGATCTACTTTCAAAATGACCAGCTCAACAAGATCTACCCACTGAAAAAATAAGTGTACCATTGCTGAAAATAGTTTAAATATATAATGTACATACAGGCAGTGTCTGCTGTCAAAATATGTCCCCCTCGTATTTAACTTAAACGCCCAATGCATTCTCATACATTAACCACTTCAGCCCTGTATCCATTTTGGTCATTTGAAAATAGCAGATCTACAAGCTCACAATGCGTCGTTTTGTGAGGGACTTCTACTTGTAACGGAGTATACATCTACATTGCGGTATTTGATACTTTTACTTAAAGGGCCACTTCATCCCTTTTGCAACCATAGTGCTCCTGTTATCTATATATACAAGTGAGAAGTTGTACCCAACCCAGGAAAAGGGACCCAAAGTCACACACTGCATACATCACTGACACGTCACTGACACACTGCAACACACTATACTCACACGGCAGTGACGCCACACACTTACCCTCCGCGTCGTTCGGCCGCTATCTCCTCATATCGCGCCGAACGCCGACCCTCAACACCACCCGCGGAACATTACTCATTGCACTGACGCCAACGTTGCCTCCCTTCCACACCCACGCCAGCATTGTATCTCTTCACAACAAACAATATCTCCCCAAGCACCCACACCCCCGCACGCACACACTCACATGTTGCCAGGTCTATGAAAAAAACAAAACAAGCCCAGAAAAAATGCCATTCAACACGCTACTTACAACTCGCTTACAATTCGCGGACCTGGCAACACTGCATCCCGTGATTCCCCTCTTTTCATTGGCTGCACCGCCAACATTGTTGCCACGTCTATGTAAACAAGGCCGCAAACCCTGACTTCCTACAGCCTACAGCCTATACTTACACACACTACCACTCGCTTACAATACGTGGACCTGGCAACACTACATCACCCCTTCCCAATGGCTCAAAAACCCACCACGTGACCCAGTGGCGGCCGGTCCATAGGGGGCGCTGGTGCGCCGCACCACCATGCACAACCCCTGAATAAAACGTGAATAAGAATGACGGAGAAACGAAATCTGCAGCCTGTAATTTATTTAAAATTAGCAATCCAGAAACGTAAATATTAGATAATATAAGGAACCACTAACCAAAGGCAGTGATTAAAAGTTGTATTATGCTGCCACGTTGTATTATGCTGCCATGAAATGTCAAATGTTGTTTACGTTGTGTGACGTTTCTGATTGGTTACTGAGTGTCACATGTTGGTGCGCGTTCATCTGTAGCCTTTGACTCTCAGCACTGAAGGGTAATGCATTGCGGTACACATGTCTTCAATACAAACGATAGGAAACCACTGGGTCGCAAAATGTGTGCGACACACCACAAACCACTTGGGGGCAGCATAAACATCACAACACAGTTTGACATATAGTTTAACACACAGTCAACACAGACGCTAGAAAAACATGAATGATGAGCCACATGGAGCCAGGTAAAGATAATAATTAATTTTCATAATGGAACAACAAGACAATGAAAAAAAAACCATGTAGCCTCAATCTACATGGAAAATGCAGTGAAATTAGCCATGTTTGGCCATGCCATGTTTATTTTGTATTTTTAAAAGCCTTCCATTGAATGTGATGATACCTATAGTGCATGTTTTCTTGATATTTTTATAGCGCCCTCTCTAGGACAAAAGTCACCAGCCGCCACGTGTTTTTCGTGATACCTTTCACACTTCCGGAAACACCACCGGAAGTTACACAGTACACACACACACGCGCGTGCACACACACACAGTGTACAGCCTGCCGGAAACCAAACGTAGAAGAAGAAGAACAACAACACAGGTTCTACACTGATTCTAACTTGGACGGAGAGCGCCGCGATTACATACACAGTTACAATAATGAAAACACGACCGCGTCGACACCTGCCGTCGTACCATCGGGACGAACCGAGGCGCATATATGGATACGAACAACAACACCAACACTACACGCACACGCGCGCCGCTGCAACAACGCGCTGCAACACAAAACAGCTGTGTACAACGCAGTGTCACTGCAGACGTGTGTGTGTGTGGTGTGTGCGTGCGTGCGTGCGTGCGTGCGCGCGCGGGGGGGGGGGGGGGGGGGGGGGTTTGGATCGCCTCGCGATGCAGCTGAAATGGCACGCACGCACACACGCACACACACGCCACAAAACGCTAATAATAATACACAATAAGTACACTACACTAATAATAATAATAACAACAGTACAGAGAACAGTACAGTACACATGAGTACAGTACAGTACAGAAAAAAAGCTCACATCAGAATATTAATCCATGTAATAATAATAATAATAATAAATAAGAACACAACACTAATAACAGTACAGAGAACAGTACAGTACAGTACACATGAGTACAGTACAGTACAGTACAGTACAGTACAGTACAGTACAGTACAGTACAGTACAGTACAAAGACTTACAGTACAGTACAGTGTACTGTTCCTGCGCCTTGCCATGCTCTCTTTCAATAATAATAATAATAAAAAATAACAACACTACACTAATAACAACAATAATATCAACAGTACAGAGAACAGTACAGTACACATGAGTACAGTACAGAAAGAAAGCTCACATCAGAATATTAATCCATGTAATAATAATAATTAAAAAAAACACAACACTAATAACAACTATAATATCAACAGTACAGAGAACAGTACAGTACAGTACATCAGAATATTAATCCATGTAATAATAATAATAATAGTAATAAAAAAAAAATAAGAACACAACACTAATAACAACAGTACAGAGAACAGTACAGTACAGTACACATGAGTACAGTACAAAGACTTACATCCCAGTACAGTACAGTATACTGTTCCTGCGCCTTGCCATGCTCGCTTTCATACGCAAATACACAAAACCAAACAGGGCCACTCAGCCAGCTTGGCAACTTTGCGCTTTCCAAGCAAATGCATAAATGAAAACATCATGGGTTGCCATTGCCTTCTTCCCATTTGCGACGCATCGCATGGCGCTAGGATGAGCGGGCCGAAGGCCCGGGAAATTCTAGTCTACTACAAATACTATTAAGTAAACCATGTGAGTACTTTCTGTTGTTCTGTACAGTGATGAAGTCACTCACGTGGTGTCAGAGGACAACCAGGCTTCGCCGCGGGGACTGTGGGCGTGGCTGAAGGGACACGGTGACCTCCGAGGTCCGTCCCAAATGCAGCTGTTGGACATCAGCTGGTTCACTGACAGCATGAGGGAGGGGAGACCCGTTGCAGTGGAGACCAGGCACCACATTCAGGTGAGTGTGTGTGTGTGTGAACGCGTGTGTGTGTCTTGAGTGTGTGCAACATCGGGAAGATGATCAATTAAATCAGTCATTCTGAAAAATGCCCTGATGGTCACATGGTATAGGCACCTGACTAGATCATATGTAAATGGACAACTGGCGGCCCGGGGGCCACATGCGGTCCCCACCTTCACTTAATGTGGCCCGCAGGTTAATATCTGAATATTTATATATTATTGATTAAATTCCAAACATGCAAACATGACCCGCTTTAATTACTTCAGTCTACGGTATATTAGTAGCTGAATGACTAGTATTAGAATTTGTCTTTTTTATGCATTCAAGTTCAAAAAGTTAACATGAGTAGCCACTATAACTAAATGCATTTGAAACTTTACTTTTCAAGATTTCAATTCAAATATAGCATTAAGCAAAAAAAGTCATTTTTTTAATATGACAGTATATGCAATGTGGCCCTCGGTGAGTGAGTTTGGAACTATCTGGTCCATCTTCAAAGTTGCCCACACCTGCACTAGATGGCACTACACACCAAATGGGAAGTCCCTCCATCATTCACCATGGGCTTTAACAAAGGATAATCATTTCTGATGTTTTTGACTTGACTATATATTCCAGAACCAAAAATGTACATGCGATTCCTGTTAACATGAACGGGGGGGGGGGGGGACCGTAAATCACGGGAGAAAGGTAATTGATTGATTGAAATATTTATTAACAGTTTGCAGAATTACAGTACATTTCAAGCACAAACTCAATACAAAGACTGTTAACTGTGAGTGGACGACCCAATAAAGCATTACACTTGTTTACAAGAGGGTCCACCTTGTTCAATTCATCAAAACATTTAGAGACGTAAAAATAGACACTTCTATATAGCCAAAGAACAGAACAGTAATTCATCATAAAACAGAACAGGAATTCATCATAAAAATTAGGGAACCAGCAAGGAGCTTTGTAATATATTAATAATACATGTACCGGTACACAAATGTACTGTATATAAGCACTTGCACTCGATGTGTCTAATGTGATGCAGTCTGTGTGCACCGTATGAGAGAGATGAGAACAGGGGTGGGCAACTTTGACGATGGAGAGGGCCACTATATTTCACACTCACTCCAGAGGGCCGTAGCAAAAATAGCCGATCTACAAGCTCAAAACGTGGCGCATTTGAATTGAAATTCGGAATACGTTTTTGCTGTTTTTGAATATCCTGAAAATTAATATATATATTTAATTTCAAATGCCTTTAAAAATGCCTTTATGAAGTAAATACAAATACATTGGACATAAAAAAGACAATAACTACTTATTAAGCTACTGATAAAGACTGAAGTAATGAAAGAGAGTCATGTTTCTGAATTTCATGTTGTCCATGTATGAGATAGAACACGAGAGAGAAGTTTGTTTGTGACTGGATGACTTGCCCTACTCTCTCACTGCACATAGCACTTTGTTGGTGACTGGTTGACTTGCCCTACTCTCTCACTGCACATAGCACTTTGTTTGTGACTGGATGACTTGTCCTACTCTCTCACTGCACATAGCACTTTGTTTGTGACTGGATGACTTGCCCTACTCTCTCATTACACATAGCACTTTGTTTGTGACTGGATGACTTGCCCTACTCTCTCACTGCACATAGCACTTTGTTTGTGACTGGGTGACTTGCCCTGCTCTCACTGCATGCACATGAATTGAATCAACACAGACTGAAGGACGTCTGAGAAGCTGAGAATGCATTTAAAGTCCCTTCAGCCTCCACTTGCAGTTCTGCATTTCAGCCTAGCTGACAGCAGCAGAAGTAACACCCCCTCCCCCCCCTCACGCACGCACGCACGCACGCACACACACACACACACACACACACACACACACACACACACACCCACACACACACCGCCCACCCATCCATATCACACCACAAGTGCCAAATAGACCCATCAACTGGATGTCAGGGGTTCAGAGAAGTCGGCTAACAGAAACTCACTCTGATTTGTTCCCCCTTGGATGGTACTATGGAGGGTTCCCATAGCATAATTATTATGGATCTCAGGCAAAACACATTTATTCCGTCTATTCCAGCCAGCCTATTTTCAGCAGTCAGTCAGTCAGTCAGTATACCCTATCCACGTTTTCTCATCCAACGTACTGGGGCTCCATGTGTGTGTGCTTTGCTTCCTTCAGGCCGTGTTGCCATGTCTGCTTGTTTTAAGCAACCTTTGACTTTTGACACTTGCAAATAAATTATTGGTAGTTGCTGGTTGATGTTTTTTTGGGGCTTGATTCTAAAGTGTATAGTATACTTGCTTATTTGGGCTCCACATTTCTTCACATCAAGGAACCCCAGATTAATACTATGTAATTGTCCACAGACATCCGTCTTTTTTTATTAAAATGTTTTTGTACTTTACTTGAGTGTTACATTTTCAGTACTTTTACTTCTACTCCACTACCTTTCTCCACTACCTTTCAGATATAAATATTGTACTTTTACTCCACTACAAATGACAACTGTAGTTACTACTGGTTAATTTGTAGATTTTAATTATCATTACAAAACATGCATTCAGCCCTATACACATTTCGGCCATTTGAAAATAGCAGATCTACAAGCTCACAATGCGTCGCATCTTAAAATGGGACATTCTGCATAACGAGTTCTTTCTACTTTTGGTACTTTAAGTACATTTCGATGCCAATGCTTTCGTACTTTTACTCAAGTACATTTAGATTACCAGACTTTCACTTGTAACGGTGTATTTCTATATTGCAATATTGATACTTTTACTTAAGCAAAACATTTGAGTTATTTTTCCAACCACTGCTCCCTGTCACTGACAGTGTCAGTGGTTACAAGGACCTTCAGTATCTGTGTCATTGCTATGTGAAATATGAGGGGGGAAAGAAAGAGCCTCTCTTCTCATACCCTCCTCTCCTCTGCCACTCGCACATCGTAAAATCCAGGGTGTTCATTTCAACTCTGAGAGTCTACGAATGGAACCAAATAGAAAGACCTTATACGTTTCTGTTTCCATTTGTACACTATTGTATATATCAGGCGGAGTTCAATGTAACACTCTCTGTTTTACTGTGCTCGGCGGTGTTCCATCATGTGAGAGAGGGAGAGAGAGAGAGAGAGAGAGCGCGCATCAGTATTCCTCCTCTTAGTAGCTCAGGTCATTACGTGGCGAGGCTAATGACGCGATGTTGACATTTATCGGCCCGTCTCCCCAGGTAACTGGAGGTCGCTTCATCTGCTTATCTTGTGATGTATTCCCATTCTGATGCGAGCATGGCAACAGACGGTGGCATTTTATTCGCACGGCACTTCCCAATAGATTTTTACAAGATATAAATCTGTTTAAGAAGCCTGCGCACCACGCGCAGAGATACTGGCATTTCCAAAAGCGGGTTACTATCCCTGACACATTAGCCCGTGCATGGCTCTTCCTCAGCGGCCTAGCTGGAAATGCAATGTCTTTTGACTATCATAAATATTCTACGCCGACTGAGGGAGAGACGTTTAAGTATAAAAGCCATTGAAACGTGATATTTCCATTACATTCCATCACACAAGGAGCCTGTTTATTCTAAGCGTGGGGAGAGATGAGATGTTATAATAGGCTGTTTGGAAGGGAAGAAAGATGAGATTGGTCTCCAGAGGATGTCCCGCAAATATATCCTTGAGAGGTGGCCATAGTCAAACTTGTGTTTAGATGTGGGCATGGTAGGTGAAAACGCTACGCTGCACATCCCAGACGCTTCTCCCTTCTGGTACCAAAACTATGGAATAAACTTCCAATTGCAATCAGAACTGCAGATTAACTCCAAATCTTCCACCGTGGTCTGAAAACTCACCTCTTCAGACTGTATCCAATCCACTTTATTTATAAAGCACATTTTTATACAACAAAGTTGAAACAAAGTGCTGTACACAAAGAAATACTAAAATATCAAAGAAAAAACAACAATACATAAACAGGGCAACATAAGGACATAATGCAGTGGAAGCAGCAACTCTTAATCAGTATGTTCAAATGCCAAGGAGTACAAGTGAGTTTTCAGACGTGATTTAAACACAGGCAAGGTTTGAGAAGCTGAGAGAATAGTACTGCCGTAGCAGACAACCCGCAGCACTCCAGGTTCAAACAAAATCATTATAGGTGCAAGGCTCGAAGATATAAGTAGAGATGAAGAATGCCAGCACTCATTGTATGTCCTTTTACATGATTTTATTTACCTCTCACGGTTTGAGAAGCTCTAACATGACCCAGCAAGCCAAATAATAAATAATAATAATACACTTTATTTGTATAGCACCTTTCATACATAAATGCAACTCAAAGTGCTTCACAGGGCAGAGCATAAAAATAGCAATAAAACACAGGCAAGCAGTTAGAAAGATAAAACAATGGTAAAGAGCATACAAAATAAAAGCATAAAAACATAAATGGACGAAAAACAAAGCACACAGCAAATCAGTCAGAATAGATAACTCAACTAAATCTAAAACTCAACTAAAAGCAAGAGTAAAAAACCACACCCGTGTGAACTGAGTGGTGTAAGGTCTTATATAGACTGATCAGCTGTGGTCTGACGTAATGAACTGGGTGACCATAGCAACCATGCTCATTTTTTGGTACGAACAGACAGACAGACAAACAGACAGACACGTAAACTAACAAAGCCAGTTGTAGGAGTGGTTTACACCACTCAAAAAGGTGAGTCTTGAGTTGATCTTTAAAAATGTCTACAGAGGGTGCGTGTCTAAATGACGTCATGATGACGGTATGATGACGTCCTCCGGTGACTCCGGTGACGTTCAGGACTAGGCCAGATCACAGCCCATATGGGGATGATCTTTACGTCATTTCCAGGACGTCTTCACCAGTTTAAATAATATAGCTTATATTGGGCCAGATCTGACTAGTTATGATATGACTTAAAGGGGCATTCCACTCATTTTCAACATTTTTCTGAAAAAAATCATTAACATGGTGAAACGCATCTTGATGACATCATCAAGATGTGTTCCACCATGTTAATGATTTTTTTCAGACTTACAGTTCTAGGAAACACAGAATGGGGGGGACTTTTTTATTATTTCCACACAGCAGCTCTAAGGTATATTAATGACATAGAAAAATGTTGAAAATGAGTGGAATGCCCCTTTAAGTTGATCTGGCCTCGATTGGACTCTCTCTGATTCATCCAGGGACATCTGTTTTAGTGGGCAGAATTTATGTTGGTTGAAATCAGGTGATAATCTGGGCCAGATCTGACTAGTCTTGGTTTGACTTGATTTGGTCCCAATAGAGACGTCACTAATTCGTCCAGGTCCTGACCGTGCTTGCTGGGGAGGTGGACGTTCATTGCACAGTGTGGGTGCTACAACGGAAAATGACCTATCCCCCCGGGATTTCGGCATTGATTTAGGGATCTTGAGAAGTGACTGGTCAGTCGACCTCAGGGCCCTTGTCGATACTTTGGGAGCTACAAGTTCCGATATATAGATTGGTGCCAACCCATTTACAGACTTAAAAACAAACATTAAAATCTTAAACTGGATCCTGTAACGCACAGGGAGGGAGGCAAGGATCCGGGAGATGTGGTCACACTTACGTGCCCCTGTTAAGAGGCGAGCGGCCGCGTTTTGGACTAACTGTAGTCGTGACAGACAGGCTTGGGTAACACCAACATAAAGTGCATTACAGTAGTCAAGTCGGGTTGAGATAAAAGCATGTATAAGACGTTCAAAATCATTAAAGGTTACAGCAGACTTGACTTTCGCTAAAAGCCTCAACTGATAAAAACTGGATTTAACCACAGAATTGATCTGTTTGTCCAACTTAAAATCACTGTCCAATTTGACACCAAGGTTTGTGACCACCGGTTTTAAAAACGGTTGCAGGGGGCCCAAATCCAGAGAGGAGGTGTCACAGGCAGTCCTGGGTCTGAACACCATGACCTCTGTTTTACTTTCATTGAAGTTAAGAAAGTTCAGGGCCATCCAAGCTTTTATGTCCTTAAGACATTCCAGCAGAGTGTTCAGGGAGGTGGTGGGATCTTTTTTATTCAGGGGCAAGTAGATTTGCGAGACTGTAGCCCGTAGCACTTGCTCTAGCCTCGACTACCTCGCAGACTAATATGCAAAGACTAAACTTTGATAGCATTTTATGTAGACATAGCACTCTGTAGAGTATAGTGTATACTCATAGCTTTACTGTACAGACTTTCTACTGTTAGACAGATGCTATAGGTTCTAAGCTTCCTTATGATTCTTGATGACTTTTCTTTTATGTATTCAATGTATTACCATGGTTGGGATAGGTGGTGGTGGTGGTGATGATGATAGAGATCTGGGTGATAGTGATATGCTCCCATAGGTACTTGAACCTCAGTGTACCCCAGCTGGCCCTGAGGATTTCATTAACCCACCTGGGCACGGGGTGGCTTCAACTGCGTGACGAGCATTAACATGAACAGGCAGCCCTCGCCTCCTCCGTACGGTTTCCCTCTGCAGATAAGGACGGACATGACGGATGGGCGAGGGAGGTGACTGCAGGCGCAGGGTCTTTGCATCGCTTAATCTTTCTGTCACAGCGGGGAGTTGGTTGGACTGGATAGATGCCGTATAGCACGCATGGTGCCGCCGCAATTGTTTTTCCTTCTTTCGATTATTGGCCCCAAAAACGAGTGGTTATAAGCTGGTGGAGAAAGACACAGACGGGGAGGAGCCCAGAAGGGGCTTTCGCTGCTGTGATCTGTCTTGAAGCTTCACCTCCTCCACAGTTCTAAAGCAGACTCTAAATGGAGTCCAGATGGGGCCCACGCTCACCTCTGCATGCTGATGCACACACGTCTCTCTCTCTCCATGGAATCACACACACACACACACACACACACACACACACACACACACACACACACACACACACACACACACACACACACACACACACACACACACACACACACACACACTCCACTCTCACATGCACACTCCACTCTCACATGCACATGCTCATGCACAATTTGCACATTCACATGCACAGTAAAAACTTTTTTGATTGACAGAGACACGTGAAATGTATTCAAAACGTATTCCATTATTTCTCTTTCCTTTTGTTCCTCCTGGCGGGGAACAAATGACACTTATTTCTTCTTTAATCCTTTAGTGACTGATTAAGATCAGCAGTGTGAGAGAAGCTCTAGTCTAGTTCCTCCTATCATTCGATTTTTATCCTTTAATCTTTTCTATTTTACTTTTTTAATCCTTTTCTGTCTTTTTAAAATTGGTCATAGTCAACAACACAGCATGAACAGTAAAACCCTCATTGTTGTCTCCACCAGACCAAAGGCATGGGGAGAGAGTATGTTTTGCACTCCGTCCATGTGTGTGTGTCTGTCCGTGTGTCTGTCCGTGTGTGTGTGTGTGTCCGTCCGTCTGTGTACAGCTAATCTCCGGCACCGTTAACCCAGTCGATGCAAAATTTTGCACACGCACTCCCTGGATGCCAACGATGAACCTCTGCCCCAAATTTTCCAGTACGGCCTGTTATAGCGCCACCAGGAGGCCGACTTTTGAAAAACGAAAAAGAAATCTGCCCGATATTTCATATTCCATCCTAATTGGCTAACATTGGCTTTCAAAGTTTGCAGGATTGGCCCGTTTTGAACAAAAAGCCTCAAATCATGAACGTAGCGTGCAATTTACGTGAAATCTTTCACGCACTTTCCTACTAGGCGGTAGGGCATTCACTTCTAGTCATTTTTACTAGTTGACTAGTTGCCTAGTCGACTAGTCGACTAGTTGTTTAACTACCTATTATGTAAAAAAAAAAAAAAAAAAAAAAAAAATATTTGTACATTGAAAAACTGGTACATGGTGACTATAACTATAATCTACCTGATCTTGAGGCCTACCAAATCGGGAAAAAAATAAAAAATAAAAAAAATAAACTTTTTTTTTCTTATCAACTAGTCAACTAGTACCAACAAGGTCGACTAGTGGATTTACTAGTCGACTAGTAAACTAGTCGACTAGTTGCTTAATGCCCTACTAGGCGGAGGAATATATTCCATCTCCTATAGCGTGGGTTATTCATGTCCACAGCATTCCATTGTAAGGTCTAATTACTGTATGTGCAAGAACGCTATAGTATTAACACTGCTAATACTTTTGACACATACAGGCAAATTTACACGTTGGCTGGTAGATGTGTAATGCTACAGGTTAGGTGGTGTAATGGATTTGGACGCCAGCAGAGTGTGAGATGAGTGTCATTAGGCTGGGTGCCCTGGAGACACACAAAAAATAACAAAAGTATAACTCCAAGGCAATTGGCTACATTTTCTGTCACTCTACAGGTAGGTTAGTAACACCCTAATGCACAGTGGGTGCATGTGTTTGGTTCAATATACTAACAGTCCTATATACAGTCATTAGTCAGGGGTTAGATTTAACCTGCCACGGGTTAGTTTTAACCTGCCACGCATGTCGGGAGCCAGGGGTTTGTTTTATTAACCTGCCACACATGTCGGGAGCCACGGGTTAGTTTTAACCTAAGTTTTTACTAAGCTACCGTATAGAACTTTAAATAGCTTTTGTCCTGAAATTACATTTTTAACTAAAACTAACAAATAGCATATCTTCGAGCTCACAATGCATTGCCTCGTGGCGCATTGTAAGCTTGTAGATCAATATTTTGCTCTTACCCTGACCCTGATTCTGTGTACATAGAGCTGGCCGATATGTAGCTATATCAATATTGTGAATGTGATACTAGACCCAAAGTGGGGTCCAGGGGTCTGCAACGCATAGCCAGGGGGTCCGTGAAGTAATTCAGATTTCTTTTCTTCCAAAAATGTATTTCATTTTTGTCTGTGAATTATGGTATGTGTGATATGTGAGCTTACCATAATCACAGTAATCCTTAATCATATTCCATCATTCAAGGGCCTTTGGATAGAAGTGAAACAGACTCCATGCAGTCACTTTCAGTTAGAGTACTGCAGAGGATGAGTGTCTCTGACTGTGACCAGCTGATGGTCGTTGACGCTTAATGGATATCCTCACCCCCAACATCTGCTCAACCGCCAAAAACCTTGGCGTAGCCTTTGATAGTTCATTCAAAATGAACAAACATAACAGTTCCGTCGTTAAAGCTAGCTTCTGTCAACTTGGATTACTCGCCAAAGTTAAAGGCGTAGTGAAATGAAAAATATGTTTTTTACACTTTTAGATCATATCCGTGGTCATCATATGGGCATACCAAAAAAAATGTCAAATTCTCATTCTTGTGTTTTCATATCAAAAATCTTTTTGAATTACTTCCTGAAAATGAAAACGTGCTGCGTGATGACGTGTAGAGATACACATCAATAAAATGCCGATATACCTCACCAAGCTTCTGCAGACTTACATTCCAGCCAGGGTTCTGAGGTCTGCTGATCAGTCACTACTAACTGTACTTGAAACCACCAAACGGACCAGGGGCCACCGTGCCTTTGCTTCAGCCGCCCCCACGCTCTGGAACAACCTACCTTTCCCTCTCCGATCTGCCCAGTCCATTGAGGCGTTCAGATCCTTATGGAAACCCCACCTTTCTCCTTGGCTTTTAATTGCATTTACCAGCATACGAGATTGTAGGTCTGCTATAGACTAATATCTCTCTATCTCTATATATATATATATATATATATATATATATATATATATATATATATATATCATTGTCTTACAGTATATGTTTTATGATGTCCTTATTTGTTCATGTTCTGTTTGTTTTAACCTGTACAGCACGTTGGTCAGCTTCTGTTGTTTTAAATGTGCTATATAAATAAAGTTTCATTTGATTTGATTTGATTGAATTGATGCATCGAGGAAGGCAATTATGTTTCTGTCTACATCTATTCTAAGATAGCATCTTAAATAAATGTGGTAGCGTGTTGTGACTTTGAAAAGTTTTAATACAAATAGTTCCAATGGCATCTAAATGTAAGGTTGTATCGGTGTTGCGAGGATGAGGGGGTACCTGGAAAACATTCTCCCCCCCCAAGGGATACCTGGGCCAAAAAGGTTATGGAACCCCTGCTATACTGCATCGTGTTATGATGTCTCCTCCTGGTCTTAAAGACAGAGATGTGATATGTTGGCACGGTTTCAGCCCTATTTGACCCACATTGACGTCCATTCAATATATGAGTTATAAGTATAAAACATAGCATACAGCAGGTGTTCTCAACGTTTTTGGCTGGGGACCCCCGGAAATGCTTTGGCGCATGTCTCGCGAGAACCCCTGGCCAACAGTAGGCCTATCGGTCCAGAAGTTTGTGAGGTGACTGTAACTCATCACAATCGCACACAGACAAACACCCAGACCGACACTGTACTAAAACTATTTTATTTTTCACATACAGGACATTTCGCCCACATTGCCAGAAGGCACCACACCCACTCCTGTGGCTGCAGTTTCTCAGTATGCCTGCCAGAGACTCACCACAATCGAAAACAACAACAAGGTCTTCACAGTAAGTTAACTGTTTTCTGAAAACAGTTCCACTTCGTCATGTCTCTGCTTGTGCCCTGGCTTTTCTGCCTAATGTAAAAAAAATTAAATAGTCATGGTAGTGTAGATTAGAGTTGTGTTTTGATTGTGGATTGCTGTGCATTAAAAATAATGAAATAAAATAAGTGAAAAGCTTCTTAATTTGTGATTGCCTTGATTCAGAAACTCACAATCCCTTTGCCACATTTACCCCCTAAGATATATTAACCTGCAAATGAGAAGCATCTGCAAGTAAGGAAACTATGAAAGCTTAGCTTTATAGCAGCTGAGAGATGCCTAGTGCAAACCCTGGCAGAGGGCTGGCATAGACGCACCCCGGAGGCACTGGACGCTGTGCTGGGATGGACATGCTACTCACGAGCAATGATGAGAGCCATCTGGCTGGTGGGCAGTGAATGCCTGATGCCAGGGGGATGGATGCGGGATACGCAGCTACAGGCTCTCACAATGGCAGCTTAACTGGTGTAGTTCACGCCAAGGAGAGAAGGGGAAGGAAATGCAGTCACACTCAGATGACTGTCTGTAACATATCGTTGCTATCGGGAGGACATTAACCTCATAACCCGTTTAGACCCGAGTTAAAAACATTCACTTTGAAAGAATATATATTCAAAGATTTGCGCCACATTTTTTAGATTTTTCAAAAATAGCAGACCTACAAGCTCGCTATGAGCTTGTAGATCTGCTATTTTTCAATAGCTAAATTATAACATAATGTTTAAAACACCAACAAGGGTTCCCGCCCAAAATGGGTTAACTCCATTTTTGAGGTTTTAGATTTTGTGGCATAAATCAGTGCTATTGAACACCCTTTACGTCTGTGTGTTTCGAAAATATTGAACCAATGGAAAGGAGTAAAAAGTGCTTTGGACAAAACCTCTTAACTCCATTGGACCCTCAAAATGTCTGCTAAAGCAACTAACTCTCCCCACACCTCTCCCCCTCTCATGGAAGTAATTGACAATATATAAAGTTACAACACCAACTTTGATGAGGCTGTATTGCTTTGTTTTACAAATATAAGGTTTTCTTAATTTCCAGAAAAATTTATATTTTTCATTTCCTGAAAAATGAACATTTTTGAGTTATGAGGTTTCCTCCCGACAGCAGAGCTATACTGTATCTGCAGGTGCACAGCACCACAACACCAGACTGAAAGCAGGAGTAAAGATATTTTTCAATAATAGTATAGTAATAATAGTATAGTAATAATAGTAAAAATAGTACATTACTGTACCAATTATCCAATGCGCCGGTAACTATGAGAAGTGATAGATTTTTATTAGGGTTGTCCCGATCAGATCATGTGATCGGAAATCAGGGGCCGATCACGTCATTTTCAAATGATCGGAATCGGATCGGGAGCAAAAATACATGATCAGGACATCCCTAGTATCAATATTATATCCATTATAATGATATTAGACTGGATAATGTGAATGTGTTCTACTGTAGCATAAGTGTTCTATAAAAATATAAATATCGGATTGGGAAAAATCGGTATTGGCAGATACTCAAAATCAAATGATCTGAATCGGATCAGAAGCAAAAAACGTGATCGGGACATCTCTAATTTTTTATTTAGTGTTAATTTATGCATATGTAACTGAGAGGGTACAACAGTCATTTGCTTACATTTACACTCTCAGAGTTATATATTAACATGGATTTTGCTGTGTACACCATAAGTTAACATACACTAAAAGAGCTGGGATGATGCTTAAAGGACCACTTCACCACTTTTCAACATCTCTTCATATAATTGGTCCTCACTAATGTTCATGATAAAACACCACCATTTTTTCCTACTCAGTCTGTGTCTCATAGGAGGGCTTTGGGCAGTTCGGACACCCGTCCACCAGTGTCATCATCATTAGGCAGATTTTTTTTTAAAACAAGATTTGTTTTAAAATATATTTAGATTTTTATTATCGTGAGAACGATGGCTTCAACTTTTCAGGAAAAGAAAGCCTGCCGTTTCTATTAGCTTGGATTCACCATCGATGATGTCACTGGTGGACGGGTTTCTGAACTGCCCACAGCCTTCCTATGAGACACAGACACAGTAGAAAAAAATGTTAGGACCAATTATAGGAAGAGAAGTTGAAAAGTGGTGAAGTGGTCCTTTAATAACAAGCAACCCGTGTGAATAGAAAAGCGGTATAGATTTTACAATAACATTGTTGCTTTATGTAATACCTTTCAACCGCAACATGCTGCATGCTTTTACAGCAAATGTGGCACACCGAGTGAGCAACATGAATCATGCCCCGTTGACGGCGAATTGATTGGCAAAGCTACGGTGTGATTGTGTGGGTGTGAGAGGTCCCGCTGAGGTGTTTCTGTCAGGGCTTTTAAGTACGGCTCACTGCAGGGCCAATGCCAGGCATCTGTAGACTGTTTCATAATCCCTTCACATCTCCACTGACTGACTGACTGGCGTGCATAATAATAAAAGCATGCGTCAACATGCATGGTAAATGGTGCATTTAGCGCATTTATCCAAGGCGCTTTACAGAGATTGTGCATTGCATTCACCCACACCGATGCCGGGGGAAACCATGCTCAAGGACACTTCGACACTAACTCGGGGGGAGCCTGGGTTCGAACTGGGAACCTTGCGGTTGCCATCCGGTCACTCTACCCCTGAGCCACTGCCGCCCCACATGTGTGCACACATTGCACTGGTGGCACATACAGCAGTGGTGGAAAGGAACTAAGTGCATTTACTTAAGTACTGTACTTAAGTACAATGTTGAGGTATTTTCCAATACCTTTACTTCTACTCCACTATATCTCAGAGGCAAATGTTTTACTCCACTACATTTATTTGAAAACTTTAGTTACTAGTTACTTTGATTATTACTACAAAACATATACCTTAAACACTTCAGCCCTACAGTATATGCATTCCGGCAATTTGAAAATAGCCGATCTACAAGCTCACAATGCGTCGCATCGCGACCATAATATATATTCTAAGCATAATGACCACCTGCCTATATACAGACCTACTGTACTTGAACATATAACCAACTGTATATTAATCTACTGCGTGTTTGATATGAGCATAATGTAAAACAATTGACTTATTTTTCCACCAGTGCATATACAGCACGTGAACACACAATGACACACACACGCACGCACACGCGCACGCACACACGCACGTGCGCGCAGACAAACAAATGAACGGAAGGGCGCAGCATGCACAGACAAAGTACACGTGTATGTCTCACCTAGGGAAAGAGGGGGTCTGCTCCATTCCATATTCCCTGTTACTTTCCCCTGCGCTACCCACCTCACTAATTAGCCATCATGTGTGCCGTCTCCCTGACGCACCTGATTATCTCGTTATCACCCCCGCAAAGGCGCTAGATGAAAGATGACTCACTGATGATAGCGGATCAACAACTGGGCCTTTGTGCAAAGCCACAAGTAAATCCTCATCCGTCTGGGGGAGACAAAGCATGCACACTGTAAGTCAGACAATCCGAAAACGGAGCGATGATGTCTGTCGCTGCTTTGCCCTTTTTCACTGTAAGCCGACCCTTTCTTTAGCCCATTTAGACCTGAGGCCGATTAAAAAAATGTCTTCTAAATCCAGTTTTCTGAAAAACCTCTGTTTCTATGTCAGTGGTGCTCAACCCTTTTCATGTCAAGGACCTCCAGAATTATCTGTAATTGGTCGCCGACCCCCATCTGGAAATATGTAGTTCCAGGGACCCCCCCTTCATGAAGCAAAGATTTGAGTTAAAACGTTCGCTCTGAAAGAATATATATTGATTTGCGGCACATTTTCACGATGAGCTATGAGCTTGTAGATCTGCTATTTTTTAATAGCTAAAGTATAACAGTGCTTAAAACACAAAAAAGGGGTTCCCGCCCGAAATGGGTTAGAGATGAGAAATGGGCAAACCACCAGACACGGTGAGATGATCTGTTGTATTGCAACAGTGCTAATGAGGGACAAGCTATTGATCGCCAGTTGTAAACCTATCCTTGGACCGTCTCCCTCTCTCTCTCTCTCTCTCCCTCTCTCTCTCTCTCTCTCTCTCTCCCTCTCTCTCTCTCTCTGCCTGCCCGACTGCACGCCTTGCACGGTACAGTAGTGATGTACTTCCTATGAGAATGTAATACATGTCCTGCGAAAGCCCTATGGGTACAATGGGATTTCAACCCGGTCTCACCAAAACACGGTGAAATAGCACGGATTGGCAATTCCGTACATGCATCCCTAGAAAATCCCCAAATACGTACAGTACATATTACACTGAAATCCTCCCCACAGGGCGTGATGAAAGGGCCCAGTCTCTACCGAACTTGAGCCATGAGAGACACCACTGAGCACGCTAAAGCGCGCGAGTTGTCGCATCGAACACTGCGACTGTGACTCAAGTTGTAACCCAATAGCACAGAATCATAAATTACGTCAAACCCGTATCTCACACGGACCTGGTGAAATAGCACCTGATTGGCAATTCCGTACATCCAATACTAGTGAGAGCCACGCCTTCGTCGCAGTCGAAGCGGTAGAAGTGTAATATGTATGGGGTTTTCTAGGCGTAAATGTATGGAAATGTATTACCAATCCATGCTATTTTACCGTGTTGGGGTGAGATCGGGCTCGGGATTTGGACATTAGTTGTGTGTTGTGTTTGTGTTTGTGTTGTATTTGTTTATCTGACAAAACATAAAATGACTTCGCTTTTGGTTTGTTGTTGTCCACTAGTCCCTCCCTGACATTTTACTCTAGTTATTTGTTGACGAAATTGTCAATATATTTGGTCATAGTTTTAGTTTTTGACATTTTTCGACAAAATCAACAGTATCTGAGAGAGGGTGGATTGGGGTTGGGGGGGGGGTTGGGGGGAGCAGTCAGAGTGTTGAGGAGGTGTCCGTCCATCTCACCAAAAGCACCCCAGTGAGCTGTCAATCACGCCCCGGCAGAGAGAAATCCCTCCATTCCGGTGCGCTGCACTATCGATTTTATTCTCTCTCACGCAATCTATGCCTCTCCCCTTTCTTCACTCCATAGAGCGCACACACGCACGCACGCACGTGCTGTGTGTTTAAGTAAGCGCCGTGCACAATCTCATGCCATTTTCTGTATCGTCCGCGTGTCCTAGGGCCGGCTATAGCTCTCTTTCACAGTCGCACACCTTTTGATCTCTCCTTGTCACACAACTCACCTTAAGCATGCCGAACATGCTCACAAATATTGACACGTGTACCCAGCTGTCTGATGGATGTGCCCTTTCTCTGATGGCCATGCTCACATAATCACGCACGCTCGCACGCACGCACGCACGCACGCACGCACGCACGCATGCACGCACGCACGCACGCAACACAGCGATTTAAGCGTGTCCTGTATGTAATCTCAGTCTCTTTCGTCTGAGGAGGTTTACTTCCACCCTGAGACTGCTGCAGTGTACGTGGCGTACATGGATCCAGATATTGATGTATGTCACTCAGTGACATTCTCTATTAAATAGTTGACTAGTTGCCTCTGGCTGTGCTTACACACACAGCATACAGTATGTAACATGTGGCATGTAAACACATTACACAAACACGGACAGAACTACACACATGTACAGTACACAATGCACACTAGGGCTTTCTCTTCAGATTTTTACTAGTTGACTAGTTGCCTAGTTTACTAGTTGTTTAACTAGCTATTATTTTTTATATTTGTACATTTAAAAACTGTGTACATTGGTGACTATAACCTGATATTGAGGCCTTCAAAAACGGGGATTTTTTTTTTCTTATCAACTAGTCAACTAGTACCAACAAGGGAAACTAGTGGATTTACTAGTCGACTAGTTGAACAGTCGACTAGTTGCTTAAAGCCCTATAATGCACACACACACACACACACACACACACACACACACACATTTGTCACATTGTGATTTGTTTTCCTTCATCGAGGCCTCTGTTGTGCTTGTCTCCAACATATCGATGGCCGCGATATGAAGGGGGAGGGGGGCTTCACCCATCCTTAAACCCATTAGACCTGACACTAGTTTCTACGAAATGGCTTCTAAATCCTAATAGTTTTCTGAAAAGCCTATGTTTCTATATGCCAGTGGTGCTCAACCTTTTTCACGTCAAGGACCCTCAGAATTATCTGTATTTGGCTGCGGACCCCTATCTGAAAATATGTAGTTCCACTGACCCCCTCCTCCCCCCACCCCCAGAAGCAAATATTTTAGTTAAAAATGTTCACTTTGAAAGAATATACATTCAAAGATTTGCACCACATTTTCATGATTTTTCAAAAATCTACAGATCTACAAGCTCGTAGCGCGGCACTCGGTGCCGCGCTATGAGCTTGTAGATCTGCTATTTTTCAGTAGCTAAAGTATAACATAATGCTTAAAACACCAAAAGGGGTTCCCGTCCAGAATGGGTTAACAGCATCAAATTGATTCCCTGTATTCCCCCCCCCCCCCCCCCCCCCCCCGTTGAGTTCCTACAACCCAACGTGTTGCGGTATATTTGAGCAGAACAGCAGCGGGTCAAAATAGTGGCCTAATAATTCTGAGTGCTATTGTCAGCCTTGGTTGAAGGTTTCTTACAGCAGGATATGGTTTTAAGATTGGCTTAATTCCACCTCCTGTTTAATCCGCATTTCTTTGTTGACCCTCTTTCTATAGCACACCACCCAATGTCACAACTTTCACCGAAAGATCCTTCACACGAACGCCATTGCATATTAGGCTACTTTTTTAATTGTTCGCCATATTCTACATTTGAAGTTGTTTTATTATATTATAGCGTTTTCAAAACGCTATAATATATATATATATTCAGGTCTGAACGCAGCTTTACCTCAGTCTTAACCGGCCACGTAAGTAAACATAAAGCGAAGTTGTTGTATAGCAATGTTTTCGCTTCGGCGGCAGTCATTTCACTTCCGTGTTTCCTAATCGCAGCCAGTAGTAACCTAATGGAGCGTTTGCCGTTACAGGTGCACAGAACAAACCAACACCATTCAACCCTAACGCTCGTTTTTGGTCAATACAAGCTTTATTCACTGCCCATAACTAAAGAAGAAAGGTATTTTTCAGGGTGAAATAAAATACCATCGCGCAGCACTTTACACAGCATATACTTCCGGTTGACGGAAAAGACAGTGGCGGAAGGATTGATGAATTAACAGCCGGCAGTCGGTGTGATAAGTGGGAAACCCACGCACTGATCAGCCTAGATACGGATTGTCTTGTGAGATCCTGCTGTTGGGGGGGGAGTAAATTCATGCACGCCACATCAACATCCCGTGGACATGACAACTAACCCCTACCTGCCTTAATTTCTCATTAATTAGACGAGCGGCTCTCCAGCTTGATCTAGCCCAGTAAGGCCTGGCAGGGAACACGTCTGTGTCACTTTAGAGTTTAACCAATATTTCATACTTTAGCTATTGAAAAATAGCAGATCTACAAGCTTGTACTGTGCTATTTTTGAAAGATCTTGAAAATGTGGCGCAAATCTTTGAATATATATTATTCTTTCTTCTCTTCTTTTTAACTCAAATCTTTGCTTCTGGGGGGGGGAGGTGTGTCCCTGGAACAAAACATTTTGAGATGCGGGTCGGCGGTCATATATATAATAATGGGGCTCCTTGACATGAAAAAGTTTGAGCACCACTGATGATAGAAACATTTTTCAGAAAATCATCAGGATTCATTAGACATTTAGTAGAATCTGGTCTCGGGTCTTAATGGGCTAGGCCATCCCGTCCTCCCGGCTGCAGCGTTGGTCGCTGTGCTGCCGGTGTGAGGGCTGACAGGTGACAGACTGGCTGCTGGGGGGGACAGCAGTGGTCCTGGGAGGCTGCGGTGGCACTATACTCATCCATTTTTGGAGCATATAATAACGCTGTTGGCTGAAGCTGGGAGTGTGATGACATGCGGGGGGGGGTTTCAGTAAACGGAGGTGTGTTGTTGTGAACCGCCGTTATGCACGTTTAGAACCCCAAGGTTTCAGCCTGCAGCCTCTGTAGTCTATATATGCCATCTGCCTTTTGATATCCACAGCTAGCTAGTGGAGAAGTGTGTGCTGGTGAGTGGGGGGAGGCATGATAAAATGGAAGGAATTGTTCCTATAAAGAAAGAAGGGAACGTTCCGCACACTATACGTTTGCTCCCCGTCCTCCCTTTATTTCGTTTCGCTCGTCCGGGCTTTCAGAATCATCTTTATTGTCATCTTTATTATCAGTTTTACAGTTTATCAGTTTTTTTTTGGTACATGTTTTTGTACATGGTTCCCATCGTGTTATTTGTCCAATAAAACAAAAGTAAAAGTAAAAAGGTTTCAGATATTTAGATGATTGTTTCGGCACACTCGTAGGGTCTCTCTAAGCTTATTCACAAACGGCACACTCGTAGGGTCTCTCTAAGCTTATTCACAAACGGCACACTCGTAGGGTCTCTCTAAGCTTATTCACAAACGGCACACTCGTAGGGTCTCTCTAAGCTTATTCACAAACGGCACACTCGTAGGGTCTCTCTAAGCTTATTCACAAACGGCACACTCGTAGGGTCTCTCTAAGCTTATTCACAAACGGCATAATTCACAATTATTTATGCCTACTGTATACCACTGAGTTAACCCACTTCACCAAACTCTGCTCGCGTGTCACGTGTTCCATTGGACCATCACATACAGTACACACCATGGCATTTCAGCTGGTGTGTGATCCCATCGCAATTTAAGGTCTCCAATATGTTTTTGATAATCTGCAGTGAATCTCTAGCATATACCGCATGCGATTGGCATTAAATATGTACGTACAGTAGCATGCCAAAGTTTGTGCTATTGCCATTGAGAATGCATTGGGCGTTTAAGTTAAGTAACTCAGAAACTACAAATCATTTCAAAGTAAAAAGTTCCAGCATGTGTCTCCACAGTAAGCTGAATTATAAAATGTGTGAATGGAGTTTCTAGGTAGTTTCTAGGTATTATATAGTATAGTATGTATAGTTTACATAGATACTCCACTGTTACGTTCTTAGTTTACGCATGATTCATGATAACTACTTTTTATATATGTGATGCATGCCATGCTTTTGTTGCTTAATGTAAATCGCTCTGGATTAAGAGCGTCTGCTAAATGCCTAAATTGTAGGTGAAAGTGATTTTTTGACGTGCCAATATCTGCCTTTGAGCTCCATTGTAAATTTCTCAAATTTGAAAGCACTATATTTCTAAAACTATGAAACATTTCAAAGATTCCTTTTCAGGCAAACATGTCCACCGTAAGATGAACCTAAATAGGTTTGAATGGGGTTTCTAGGTGTAAGTATGTAGGACTAGTAGCATGCCAAAGTTTGTGCTATTGCCATTGAGAATGCCTGTCATAATTTCACCCTCCCTATTCCAAAGCCCCCCCAGGTACATTATATATTTAAACATTTTCAGCAATGGTACAATTTTTTTTTTTCAGTGGGTAGATCTTGTTGAGCTCATCATTTTGAAAGTATATCTCACGTCATAAATGTGTGGGCACCCCTGATGTGCGACTAGTACAGTAGTAGGAACCTTCCTGTGAAGCACGCTTCCTCTACGTCTACACAGCATATTGATGAGGATATTCGCTCGGTGTGACCGCACCCGCTCGCCCCTCTAATTACAGACCAGCTTCCACTTAGCTACCCCATGGTGTGATGGGTGCCCGGCTGTATGCATGTGTATGTACTATGCATGTACGTGTGTGTGTGTGTGTGTGTGTGTGTGTGTGTGTGTGTGTGTCCACGTATATGTACTGTATTGCACACATCTGCCCGAGGACGGTGCAACGTGTGCTGGGGTGCGCGGGGTCGTCCCCTCACCATGTGTTACGTCGAATGGGTCAGTGCTTCACCTGGCCATGCTGAACTATCTACGGTCCGTGCTGTAGCTCGCTGACCCGAAGCATGCAGTGTGGGTGTGCAAAACACTGCAGGTGGTGCGCTGACCTGACCAGAGCAGGGATAGTACTACTACCTAGTGGTGTACGACTTGGAGCAGCTCTGAAATCCATTCATTACTGCACTGCCGCAGGTTAAGGTCTTCATCCTTTGCCACCCGTGGTCAGCTGTATATGGTTTTCAGCTTCAGGCAATATATTTATTAATGGATTCTCAAACGTTACTACTGCCTTCTGTTGCATATCGGGTTCATCACAAACAAAACAAGTAGTCTTCCAGCATGTTGATATTGGATAAATCTGGGGATGCTACTATTCCATTATACCTCCGTGTATGAATGTGCTTCAAGAACTATGTATCGGTACGTTTACAGCAGTGGTTTTCAACCAGTGGTCCTTGAGGGGGTTCCAGGTGGTCCCCAGCTAAATGATGGAGAGTCGGTAATCAAATAGACCCTTATAGATCTTTAACTCTTGAGAGGGTAAAATGAAACCAAATGGACCCGTATCCATTTGGTTTCATTTTACACTCTCAAGAGTTAAATTATTGTTAAACATCTGCATTACTTAATTTACAAGAAGTCTACACAATTAGATAATGTAAAATAATTGTTATCTTGATCCAACGTTTGCCTGTTATCTCTCCAATGGTACCACATCAATTCAGCATGGAATTGTGGACAAAATATTATCCAACGACAACTACATATTTGTTAGTTTTGCATCTGAGAGGCTAAATGTCATCAAATGGTGGTCCGTGGCTCAAATCCCCTATAAATAATGGAGCCTTGATATGAAAAGGGTTGACAACCACTGCTTTACAGTATACCTGCACATGCAGGCTGCATTGACTAAAACTTTGTATTATGCCTGAAGGGCTTCTCAAAAGAAGCAAATTGACTACATTGCAGCTTTGATTTTCAAGAGTTTTTGTTCAGACTATCACAGGCCTTGTGTCCACCGCAAGGCCTGTTTTCTAAACGCCTTTTCACAGCTGTTTCGATTAATCGCCGCTGGAAGACGAAAACACTATAATATATGATGCTTTTCCTCTGAGAACTCAACGTTTTACTGTAGGGCTGTAAGAATGCATGGAGAGGAAAATATTTCAACTTAGAAAGAAAGAAAGAATTCAACTTAAAACACAGCTTTCTTTCTTTCTTTCTTCCTTTCTTTCTTTCCTTCTTTCTTTCTTTCTAACCAATAAAGAATATAGATGAGATGTTGTCATGGCTACAAAATTCACCCACAGCAAATCTTTCCCACAACAAAGTGCTTCATCTCAATAATTTTTCCAAGCATAATTTGAAATGCTAATCTCATTTGGAAGGTTTTGTCACAAGTGAACACAATGGAAGTTTAGCTAATGAATCATGAAGTTGATGGTGGTTTTAGTTTTAGTTTATAAACCGTGAAGGAACCTTGGAAGTCTGTAATTAAAGAATGTTCATAAACTGTATACTTGGTTTGCATGGTTGGAAGATAAATACAATTCTTAATCTACTTATATAAGTAGATATTGTTTAAAGATTGTTTAATAGAATATTCATTGTTGATTATTTACTCAAATCAACGGGGTCCATACGCTTTTCCGACGAGTCATTGGTCCGATATGCGGAAAACGACCGGATTAAGGTTGGCGAACATGCGCTGCTCTGTGCGGTTATGGTTAGGTTAGGTTGATAATAAAAAAACTATGAAATTAGAATAACAAAATGTAGTTTATTGAATATGCCTACCTTTTTAATTATCACCTCACAACCTCACGTGTTGTGAGCTTGTAGATCTGCTATTTTTGCCGAATGTTTGCCCAGAATAGGGTCACTATTCAAGTGGTTTAAATTAAATGGGGTCAGAACGGCAAATGATTTCAGAATAAAGCTTCTATATTGGCCTCAGGTCTTAATGGGCTAGTATCCTCCCGGCTGCAGCGCAGTAAGCAGTAACAGTAAGCAAGAACAACACATGGTAATGCATCAAATACATAGAAATAGTCATCAAGGATCATAAGCAAGCTAAGAACCAACATCCATCAAACAGTAGAATATCTGTACAATGAAACTATATTAATTTATGAGTATACACTAAGCACTAGAGTGCTATGTCTACATAAAATGCTCTCTAAATTACTAAAGTGCTATCAAGTATCTCGAAGAAGATCGGAAGCATAGAAGACGGTTATCCTTTTATTTTATTTTGTATTTTATTTTATTTTTGTGTGGCACATGTCATGCAGTGCTTGCTTTGTTGAAGGGGAAAATTGCAGTGTTGCCCCCTCTGGGGAGCCTGTCGCGAACCAGTGGAAAATGACAGATATCTCTCCGGCACTATATATGCCGAAACCCCGATGACCGTCACTGTGCGGTCATCTGGAAGAGAGGCGACGCGTGCTGCCAGGGGCAGGGGCCCACCACCACAACATGTACTGAATGAGAGGGGGGGAGGGGGAGGGGGTGTGGGCGGCGCAGGAGATGCAAGCGCCTCCATCCCTGTCTGACTGACGCTGTGGGTCATCGCATATTGCACGTGCGAGTGCACACCTGACACATCCCACCCCCCACCACCACCATCTTTCTCTTTTGTTATCTCATTCTCTCTCGACTTTGTTTTCCGCTACACTCCGATTATCCCACAAGAGCAGACAAAATAAATCTAGTATACTGTGCCAGTACACAGGCTATACAGTGCTTTAGTTGCACAGTGAAAATGGACACAGGACGTTACGGTGCGTGCACGATCCACGATGTGTACGTTTTACCCTTCCCTTAATATGTACAATAATGAGGATAGTAATTACTTAATACTTTGCAATGTAACGCTATAGATATAGCACCATCAGCTCGTTATAATAAGGTGCAAATGTACTGTAGCAAAGCTAACTCACATCAGTTTTTTTCCTGCCCTCCAGTCACTATACTATATATACTACTCCTCGTACTGTATTTTCTTTGTACACTCCTCTCCCCTCACCTCTCTCTCTCTCTCTCTCTCTCTCTCTCTCTCTCTCTCTCTCTCTCTCTCTCTCTCTCTCTCTCTCTCTCTCTCTCTCTCTCTCTCTCTCTCTGCCCACCTCAAGGATGCCTTTGAAGTGCTGGCCGAGAGCTACGAGTTCAGCGAGAACGAGGGTGCATGCCTGGCCTTCAGACGAGCTGCCTCTGTCCTGAAGAGTCTGCCCCGGGCGGTGCGTCATCTGGGGGCCGTTCGGGTACTGCCCTGCCTCGGGGAACACGCCAAGAAAGTCATGGAGGTAATTTAAAGCCCCTGAGACTGAACAGACCATGCAGCGGACACTCCCAGCTGAGTGACGTCCAGTCCGGAGGGTGGTGCTGCTCTGCTTGCAACTAGACCTGAGTTCATGATTCTGAATTCACATGAGTACACATGGATGTCTGGTCTTGCGTGGATCGCATGCAGGGTCCGTGCTGTGGATTTTTTTAACTTGTGGGGTTATGTCACGCACGCGCAGGCGAGCGATCAGCGATTGAAATCACCTCTTTAATGTAGACGTATTTATTAACCCACAATATGCTGTATATCATGTTAATTATTTTCTTGCATAATGGGGAAACTTTAGTTATTTCTTATAACTTTTTTGAGTGCTCGGCTCGCCAACTCTTTCTTCTGCATTATAGTCTCACTGATCTTTGAAGCACCATCTGTACTTTTTCAATTTGATTTATTTTTTCGGGGAAACTTTAGTCTTGTCATAATTATGCGTTTACCGTACAAACGTCACCTCTGTAATTCCATTAGTTCATGAATCCATCAACCTGTTATCCAACTCTTTAGACTACTTCAGACAGACCATCTGACACCTACAGTAGTAGGCTACTTATAGCAGAAAATCTGATCCCTACAGTTGATATGCATTCAACCAGGTCGGTCATTCCTATGTTATTTCAAACTGACACTCAACGTCGATCGGTAGGTTTTGTTTAATAGCGAGGTTAGCGAGGTGCTAACACTGTGAATTGCTGTGCGGGCTTGCGTGCATGCATTTTCAAAAACTACCACGATGGTGCCCTGGATAGCCCTACCGACAGCTCACCCCTGATCGCATGATGTGAAACACATACAGTAGTATACACACATCATTGTAGCTACTGTTGAAGTTTATAATTACGGTAATCAGTAAACCCGAGTACTGTTGAGACGCACTGTTGTGACGAAAAGAGTGCTGAGCCAGAAGGCAAAGCTCTCTGTCTACCGAGCAACCTACTCTCACCTATGGTCATGAACTGTGGGTCATGACCGAAAGAATAAGGTCGCAAATACAAGCGGCCGAAATGAGTTATCTTCGTCGGGTGGCTGGCATCTCCCTTAGAGATAGGGTGAGAAGTTCAGTCACGCGAGAGAGAGACTCGGACTAGAGTCGCTGCTTCTTCGCATGGAAAGGAGCCAGCTTAGGTGGTTCGGGCATCTGGTTAGGATGCCTCTCGGCCGTCTCCCCAGGGAGGTCCTCGAGGCACGTCCAACTGGGATGAGACCCCCCAGGAGGAAGTTACTATTGTTGCTCTGGAGAGAGAAGTCTGGAGCTCTCTGGCGGAGCTGTTGCCCCCGCGACCTGAATACGGATGGATGGATAAACCCGAGTTGGTGCGCTGTAGTGCACTGTACAGTTTAGCAAGCCTCCCATGGCTAGCGGAGATATATCACACCCTTTTCTTCCATTATCTTCACAGTGGGCTCCCATATTGTTACTACATGCATATAACCATCTGCTTACCTCTTCACCCCTCGTGCTCAATACTGCAACCCTCTCCAACATCCGTTCTCCGCCCAAATTCCCAAAATAGTCCTCTCTCTCTCGCTCTCTCTCTCTCTCTCTCTCTCATAATCACCACTGCTCCTAAAAACCCATCTCAGTCCAGCGGGGGTGTTTTGGCACAGCCTCAGTCCATATGAGCAGGAGTCGACTTCTTCTTCCTCGCTCGCTGTCATGGCCCAAAAAGTTTGCACCTCATCATCATCCATATCCCAGTTACTTTTCTATCTTCTTTATTCTTGTTCCTATAATAAATGTGAAGAATCTCCAACTAGTGAAGGTTGCAGTGCAGAAGGGAAAAGTTCTCACATGCACACTCTCAGTCTTGCACTTATGCACTTATGCACGCACGCACGCACAATATTATTCACACTTACCGGTATACATAGATACATCTACGCACGCACACACACACACACACGCACGCACGCACGCACGCGCGCGCGCACACGCAACACAACGCAAACAGACCACTGAAAAGAATAAATGTCATATTTGGTCAGTTGGTAAACATTCAGTCATCCTCCTCTGGGCAGAAATCCCGATAAGTGTCAGAAATGTTTACTCTGAGGGAATGCAGAGCCCCTCGTTGAAGAACAAGGTGAGCTCCTCTGACACACTAAACCTCTGCCACACACCGGAGGGTCTCAGAGAGACAACCAGAAACCAGAAAATGTGTCACATTCGCAGACACATTCATTAGTCGTTACAGGGGACCAAATTAGCCAGCTTGAAACCAACATCTCAAAGTCGTACAATTTGTCACACACGTCATTTTTATGGTAGGCTTATTTTAACTTTGAGCGACAGAATATATACACAAAATCACCAAAATCACAATATATAAAAGATATATATTGCATTTAATTGTATTAAATATGTATCCCTATAGCAAAACATTACTTAGTGCTTCATATTTAAAAAATCACACCCGTGTGAAGTGAGGGGCGCTCTTATCATCTTACAACATCGAGGAGGCAATTCATGTTGCTATGATTAGGTGATGTAATGATGATGTAAAACAAACGGTGATTAAATCTAATGCGACTAGCAACGGGACTGCGACCGTCTAAAACATAATCTTTGATTAGAATTGGATGGATTGATTTAGATCAAGAGTTATTCACGTTTTAAGATTTTCGGTCTGGGGGGGGGGGGGGGGGGGGTCTTTTGGATGATGTCCCAACCGGAAATGACATTGAATGTTGCCCAACAGGAGCTCCCAGCCTGTGGAGCGATGCGCTCGGTTTTGATATCAATAAAGTTCCGTCCTTTTATTAATCTCCGTCTTGAGCGTCGAGCGTTACTATAGGACGGAGACCTCCGTTTATGCCGCTCAGGGTGTTAATGGGATTTTTGTGTTAGGGACACAACAAACATTAATTTCTCTTCATTGTCAATGGCGTTTTTAAAACAAACATTGAACTAAAAACAAACATTAAACCTGTATATACTGTAGGAGGGGCTAGCACCCCTCAAAAAGAGGACATCTGGTCACTCAGAGTTACCAACATGTATGGACCTAGCACGGTCTTCATCAGGGCTCATGAAGACCGTTATAGAGAAACATGTTGCTTTAATAAAGTAGGCTGTCTTCTCCACTTTTTTTATCAGATGTTTTATCCCGATATTATTGACTTATATGTCTTCGCTGAGCAACTGGTTGTCTCTTTGTCTCTGCCATTTAGTGCTTGGTGGAGAATCCCACAGAGGTCAGAGTGACGTTTGTATAGTTGGTAACCAGTCCACATCATTCTCAGGACGAATTTTGGTCCGCTCCTCTTTGCAGATCCTCTCCAAATCGTTCAGATTTGGAGGCTGTCATTTGGCAACTCAAAGCTTCGGCTCCATCTCCCTCCACAGATCTTGTATGGGATTAAGGTCTGCAGACTGGCTTGGCCAATCCATGACCTTCATGTGCTTCTGCTTGAGCCAATCTTTGTGTTGCCCTGGCAGTATAGATTTCGGGTCATATTGTGTGTTTCCAATGGTTTTCTTGGTGACTGTGGTCCCTAGCTGTCTTGAGATCAGTAACAAGGCCCTCTGGCCTTTGTGTTTGTTCATTGAATTTGCAATAGCATAGGCTACATATGCATATGCCTGCACGTGTCAGTGTCTGTGTACAAGTGTGCACTTATTGAACTATCAGGTTAATAAGGTTAAGTATTCTATAGGCTTGCAATACAACGTATTATCATATGGTTGATGCACGCACGCACGCACGCACGCACGCACGCACGCACATAGCTATATGTGCCGTACGTGTCATGTATGTTGGGGTGCACACTGTCACTGCACCTGCACACACAGGCTACACCAGATTTGTGTGTGTGCCTCAAACACACTCACACGACACGTACCATAAACCAAACACCTCTGTGTCTCAGCTCACACCACCGGCCAGACACATCTGATGTTCTGTTTGTTGTTTTATGGTATTTATCTTTGCACGTGGACACGCTGCCTGGTTTTACGGCTTTTGCAAAATGGAGACGCGGCTTTAAACGTGACCAACAAATTAGTCGTGTTCCTCGGGGAGAGAGAGCGAGAGAGGCAATTAGATGTGGCGCGAAGCCATTTCAGAGCAAACAGTGGTGGCTGGGGAAAACCTCACCTTGGGCCTTTTATTAACGCCATAAAACCCTGTATTAATCCTACCTAGGCACAAACAACAAAGCCATTACTTCTGTGACAAAGAAATGGGGAAATGAGGGTCTGAGGAGCAATTGATTTAAGTGGAATGTACTTTTCAAATGAGCAGCGGCATCACATGGCTATTTGTGACCAGATTTGACTGAGAGACTGCCATCGCGCAAATTATATCTTTTCACCAGAGGAGAAAAACCTTTTTTTTTTTTTTTCCCAAAATGAGTTAATAGCTCAGGCAGACTCTTCACATACTAGAGCATGTCTGAAATAAGTGTCAGAGCTGAAATCGACATGTAAATATGAAATAAATGCTTAAACATGTAGCTAGGTGTAATGTTAAAGACCACAGAAGTGAACCTTTCAAGCCTGTTTTCTCAACTCGCTGTTTCTCTGCAAGACATTACTCTATAAGCCATATATCCAAAACTGGTGGGTCAAACTGAACAACCAATATGTCAATTTGAAGCTATGATTCATTGCTTTCATATGACATGAAAAAACGAAAATTCAACAAAATCCAATGGCAGTCCCTCAGTCAAATTTAGTCACATTTGTTTACCACTGATGTAACCCAAATCATCCCAGTTCAACATGCAACGATGCCGACATTGATGGTGTTTTTCTTTATTTCCTTTCTTCCTCAGGAGGTCCTCGAATGTGGCTGTTCATTTGAAGTCGTGAAAATATGCTCTGATGAAAAGTATCAGACACTAAAGGTAGGGAGATGCAAACCTCCATTGTTGTCCATGTTGGTTTTGTATCAGTAATTCCTCTTGTTTGGCATGCACATGCTTTGTAACAGACTGGTATTTAGCCTTGCCATCTCTAAGCATTTAATTCTAGCAAAAACATGGAACAGTATCTGCTTTCCAAATGACAGCTATATACAATTCATGCACAACACCTGTTCTCAAGTGCACTCTCGCTTCCTTTCTTCTGACAGCTGTTCACAAGTGTTTTTGGGGTTGGAACCAAAACAGCAGAAAAGTGGTACTGCAAGGGGCTGCGCTCATTCAGAGAGATAATTGCTGAGCCCTGCATTCGCCTCAACCGGATGCAACAATCTGGTATGTGCCTTTGATGTATTGCCATGTTTTGTTTGTTCTTGCTTACTGTAAGTGGCTCTGGATTTAAGAGCGTCTGCTAAATGCCTAAATTGAATGGAAAACGGTAGTGGTGGAAAAGGTATTCGCATTTGAAAGGACAACTTTAGTTTTTGAGTGGTGCAACCACTCCAAGGAACAGCAATGTCTGTGACTCTGTGACTCGTGTTAACCTATGTTTGTGTGTGACTCGTGTGACTCATGAGTACCAGTAGGGGCGCTGTTGTGCCAGAAACAGAGACAGAGAGATAGTATTGCACTGTTGCCTGCTAATGAGAGAGAGAAAGAGAGAGAGGGGGGGGGGGGGGATTTGCAACACTCAGTTCACACGGGTGTGATTTTTTTTCAACACATACAACACAGTATGGCATCACCCTATAGTACCCCCTTCACATTCAGTAGATCCTGTGATCTTTTGTGGCCAGATGTAATATCCAGGGGTCTAGTAGGACTATAGTAAATAATAAAAAAATAAAAATAAAAAATAAAAAATAAAAATAAAATTGTGTAAAAAAATACATATTTAGCCCCATGTTCGAATGCCCCCGCCCCCTGTCAAAAATAGCTAAAATCCCTAAAACGAAAGAAAGCAGCAAATGAAAAACAATTAACACTCATCTTATACTTTCTCTAATAACAACATAAAACATGACATTTGGTTGACAAAAACTAAAGTTGTCCTTTAAGTATCAATACTGCAATGGAAAAAAAATACTGCATTACAAGTAAAAGTAAGGTATTGGCATCAAAATGTATTTAAGGACCAAAAGTAAAAGTACTCATTGTGCAGAATGTCTTCTTTCAAGTTTTCAAATACTGTATATAAAAAAAGTGGTTAATGTTTTCTAATAATAATCCAAATCTACAAAGTAACTAGTAACTAAAGCTGTCAAATAAATGTAGTGGAGTAAAAGTACACTATTTGGATCAAACTGTACTTAAGTAAATGTACTCAGAACAGGAAGGACGGGTGTGGAAGGATCAACATATGGAATGTCAGAACAGGTCAGCTCCATATATGGTGATCGTAAGGGTTTGAGGTTTTTGAGATGAGTTGCTGGCCCGGCTCCATATATTATGCAGATCTACAGTAGGTGATGATCCAGTCTTCTCCATGTATGGTTATTCAGGGTTAGATGAGGTCAGTGTCGTGATCTTCATATATGGAGATGACCATATATGATGTTGTGATGTGTCACGAGGTGTGATGTCACGAGTCGTGGCCATATATGGAGGCGTGACGTCACAAGGCGTGGCCATATATGGAGGTGTGATGTCACGAGGCGTGGCCATATATGGAGGCGTGATGTCACGAGGCGTGACCACATATGGAGCCCGACCAACTGACGGGAGATGCAGGTTTTCATCATAAATGTGACCTATATGTCGTAATAAGGTGCAAGCACATTACAGTTGCAAATGAAATGAACAAATTACATTTGTGCGTTTTTAATTCAAATGCATTTATCAGTAGAGCACATTATGTATTACATTACATTACATTACATTACAGTCATTTAGCAGACGCTTTTATCCAAAGCGACTTACAATAAGTGTATTCAACATAGGTAGGGAACAAAAACTACTAATCACCAGAAGTCTTTAGTGCATTTTCTGCAAAAACAAGCAACCAAGAGTATACCTAGCGCTAAGGTAAAAGTGCAATATATCAGCTACCTATTTCCTTAACCAGATGAGACAAAATAGCTAAATCAAATGAGCATGAGCTAAAACAATTAAGTGTATCGACTAAACAAGATCCAATAAACAATACAACAATAGAAAACAAGCGTTCGTACAACTAGTTAACAACAAGTAGGTCAGGCAGAGAGGAAGGGTAGTGTTTCCTGAAGAGGTGGGTTTTCAACCTGCGGCGAAATATGGGCAGTGACTCTGCTGTCCTAACATCAGTGGGGAGTTCATTCCACCACTGTGGGGCCAGAACAGAAAAGAGTCGTGACCGTGTGGATCGGCCAGAAGGACCCTTGAGTGACGAGGCAATCAGTCGCCCCGAGGTGGCAGACCGAAGTGGTCGGGCAGGGGTGTAGGCATCGACCATAGCCCGGAGGTAGGAAGGAGCTGTTCCTTTCACTGCCCTATAGGCTAACACCAGGGTTTTGAACTGGATGCGGGCCACTACGGGGAGCCAGTGTAGAGAACGGAGAAGGATGGTTGTGTGGGAGAACTTGGGGCGGTTGAACACCAGACGAGCCGCAGCTTTCTGAACAAGCTCCAGAGGTCTGATGGCAGATGCCGGAGCACCAGCAAGGAGGGAGTTGCAGTAGTCCAGGCGGGAGATGACGAGAGCCTGGATGAGCACCTGGGCTGCCTTCTCCGTGAGGAAGGGGCGAATCCTCCTGATGTTGTAGAGGAGGAATCTGCAGGACCTTGTCACTGATGCGATGTTTGCCGAGAACGTCAGTTGATCGTCCAGGGTCACACCCAGATTTTTCGCAGTCCGAGTTGAGGTCACCACAGCATTATCAATGGTGATGGCCATGTCTCGGTGCGGACAGCCCTTCCCCGGGAGGAACATCAGCTCGGTCTTGTCCAGGTTGAGCTTCAGGTGGTTTGTCGACATCCACGCCGAGATGTCAGCCAGACAAGCAGCAATGCGTGCCTCCACTTGGGTATCAGAGGGGGGGAATGAGAGGATCAGCTGGGTGTCATCGGCATAGCAGTGGTAGGAAAAGCCATGGGAGTGGATGACAGCACCCAGAGATGTAGTGTAGAGAGAGAAAAGAAGAGGACCCAGAACCGAGCCTTGGGGAACCCCAGTTGTGAGCCTGTGTGGTTCTGACACAGACCCTCTCAGCATCACCTGGTAGGAGCGACCCGTCAGGTAGGATGCAAACAGGGAGAGTGCAGAGCCTGAGACACCCATCCCCTCGAGGGTGGAGAGGAGGATCTGATGGTTCACCGTGTCGAACGCTGCAGACAGGTCCAGGAGTATCAGGACGGAGGAGAGAGAGTTCGCTCTAGCGGCATGGAGCGACTCCGTCACTGCCAGCAGGGCAGTCTCTGTCGAGTGACCCACTTTGAACCCAGACTGGTTGGAGTCCAGGAGGTTGTTCTGGTGGAGATAGGAGGACAGTTGTTTAAAGACAGCACGTTCAAGAGTTTTAGATAGGAAGGATAGAAGGGAAACCGGTCTGTAGTTCTTGATCTCAGAGGGGTCAAGTGTCGGTTTCTTCAGGAGGGGGGTGACTCTGGCAGTCTTGAAAGTAGAGGGAAAGTAGCCAGATGTCAGAGAGGTGTTAATAAGGTGGGTTAAGAAGGGAAGAAGTTCAGGTGCAATAGACTGCAACAGAGTGGATGGGACCGGGTCCAGAGAGCATGAGGTGGGGCGACTAGAGGTAACAAGGAGAAGGACCTCATTAGGGGAGAGGGGAGAGAAGTGGGATAGAGAGGGGATGGGGGGGGGAAGAGGAGTAGATGAAGGTAGAGAGGGGGGGGTGGCAGGCAGACGGGGGTGGGTAGTGCGCAGGGCACCAGCCGGGGGAGGAGGGAAGGAGGATCGGATATCGTTCACCTTCTTCAGGACCAATTGGCTTCAAATGGTGACCATGTTATTTTGTCCGCTAGGCCGTAAGGTTAACATAGGTTAATACAGTGGACGGAAGTAATTGTAAAGTAAATTGTTCCTATAATTTGCTTATAGCAGAGACTCGGATAATCAATAGTTAGACTCTCGGTGAGCCTTGCCGTTTGGGAGTTTTCTTTAGCCCAGAGCAGGCTCCTTATCTCTAACCAATTAAGACCTGAGACCATGCAGAGTCTACACGTAACCTATGTTTCTATATTGGTGGTTCTCAAACTATTTCATGTCTAGGACCCCAAAAATCATATGTAATTGGCCGCCAACCCCCATCTGAAAATATGTTGTTCCAGGGACCTCCCCCAGAAGTGAAGATATGAGTTAAAAACATTCGCTGTGAAAGAATATATTCAAAGATTTGCGACACATTTTCAAGATAAAAAAGCAGATCTACAAGCTCATAGCGCGGCACTCGGTGCCACGCTATGAGCTTGTAGATCTGCTATTTTTCAACAGCTAAAGTATAAAATAATGGTTAATGTGGTTAAACGCTATAAGGTGACACACACATACGTTCCCGGCCTTAACGTGCTAATTCCCCCTCTTGTTGTGATCACGGTCTCTGCTATTTGATGAGATGCACGTGGCCAACAGGGAGCTCACATTCTCAGCACAATGGACCAGACGCCGCAGGTATATATTTGCAATAAAAGAATCAATGAGTGCCATTTTGTGAAGGGTAAAAGCTTTTTGCAGAATTCACCGGCCCCTCATCATCAATCTGCTTTGCGGAGAACGGAACCGGTGCTTGACTTTCTGTAGGCGAGACTTGTGATGTGCTCGTTGGATTATTGACGCACGTGTCGCGCACAGAAATGTCACCCGTGTTCAAACACATGCTCGGGTGTCTTTGGAAATACCATTCTCATTTAAGCCATTCTAGATGGGAACCCCTTTTGGTGTTTATAGCATTATGTTGTACTTTAGCTATTGAAAAATAGCAGATCTACAAGATCATAGCACGGCACTGAGTGCCGCGCTGCGAGCTTGTAGGTCTGCTATTTTTGAAAAGTTTTGAAAATGTGGTGCAAATCTTTGAATATATATTATTTGAGAGCGAACGTTTTTAACTCAAATCTTTGCTTCTGGGGGGTGCATGGAACGAAATTTTTTCAGATGGGGTCGGTGGCCAATTACATATCATTTTTGGGGTCCTTGACATGAAATATTGACCACCACTGATACAGGAAAAACAGGTATGTCAGGATTTAGAAGAAATTTTTTAAATGTCGACGTCAGGCCTAAATGGATTAATGATTCCTTTCATATGGATTTTCTTTTGGATTTATTAGGGCAGATCAGTGCAGGGAAAATCACGTCCGTATACAGTAGTACGCCACGAGACATTTCTCTATCTGGGAAAACTGTGCTTATTGGAGCACATGAAGTCCCGTTTGAGCGGTTTGTGCATTGTTTGTGCAGTGCAGTGCAGTGTTGCACACATGTATGACATTTTTATAGAAAACCAAGACTTCATCATCATGGGCAAAATACAAAGTTTTATTATTTATTTTTATTTTATTTTATTTTATTTATTAATTTACTTGATTATATATAATTTTCTTAGTATTTAACCTTGCCCTTTGGCCTCTCCAACATATCGGAATTGGTAAGAATCGGTATCGGCAGATATGACCCTGCAAATTAGAGATGCTGGATCTGGAGAAACCGATCCTTTACACCAGGGGTTCTCAGCGTTTTTGGCTGGGGACCCCCGGAAATGCTTTGGCCATGTCTCGCGACCCCCGCCCTGCCCCCCCTCCCCACCCCCAATACAAACTGACTGCAAAAATGACCTTAATAATACATATATCAAATGAATACTGAAACCAGATATAATCATTAAGGATGCATGTACTATGTGTGTTTGGTTTATTATGGGTGTGCGAGATTTGTACTCATAATGAGAAATTATATATTGGGTCAGATTGATTGGAGATTAAGAAGCTGCTCTAGGGTGAGAGAGCTCAGGTCCCCACATTCCATTCCACATTCCATTGGGGGTTTTACGGCCCTTCTCCTGTTGTGAGACAGGCCATTATTGACTCCTCTTCACAGGGAGAGTCAACTCAGCATAGAACATACAATAATTGAAGTAACCTATCTTTAATCCCTTTCAATTGTGTAAATGTGTTCTAAATAACCTATTATATAATGGGTTGGTAAAAAGGCTAAATGATAAATACCTGTAATAGTCTGACAGTTTAATCTAACCTAAAGTCAGATCTCCACACTGTCCTCTCACAGAGAGGGCAGAAGGGATGCATGGGTCAGTGGCATATGATTGGCTGAAAGTGTAGCATGAAGGTGGGACTTCAGTCAGGGCCCACTGTGACTATTCTGTATGGCACAAAGTGAGTTAGATTCACCAATTACCATCGAACGTGAACATGTCTAGGCAGAGACCAGCGGTAATGTATTTGCTATATATTATGTGCTATAAATAGATGTTTGTGCATTATTCATAATCGATGTAATATGATGTTTAGATTGTAACCAGTGTTCTCTCTGTGTTCTTGTCATCCCGATCATTGATCAATTATCATCTGATTAACGATAAGGTAGAATTAAAACCACATGATTACACTTAATGTACACTTAATTAATGTACCATTAATGTACTGAACTAAGTCTGAGAAACAACTATGACAAGCTAAACTGTACCATAATCTGGGAGATTAGAGTGTTTAAATGATAGTAAACCCTACCGACAGAGTTAGGATAGAACCACAGACCAATAGGACCTGTAATCCAGATTCCGGGGTTACTGTGTTCATCTTGAGTTGGGGGGAAGTGTGAACAGAACGTGTGAATGTGTGATTGTACGATTGTACGTGTTTAATTAATATGAATTAATAAAAACCCTATAAAATACACGTTTGAGTTCATCAAATATAAGCTATCATTGGGAGCATTTGGTTCAACTGTGCGTGTTAGTCCTTTAACTCTGCCTAGTACCAGGGCTGGTCGGAGCCTCGGCCCAACAACGCCAAATAACCGAACAATGTGTACTATGTAAACTCTTCATTTCCATTTTCCAGCCATTCAGTTGCAAAAAAAAGGGGTCGCGACCCACGGGTTGAGAACCCCTGCTTTACCCCATTTAAGTGGTATAAATGTCAATCAGATATATAGTATAACATCATTTTGCATTTTTGTAACGGGCCTAAACATTCTCCCCTTCTTCCCCACACACAAACAGTTTTTACGTGGGTTTTGACATATAATAATTTTGGAAATATTTAAATTTATAAAAAAATTAAATTTGCCCTTTAGGCACAAGATCGGTATCGGTATCGGCCGATCATGAGAAAATCAATCGGTGATCGGGATCGGTCCCAAAAATCCTGATCGGAGCATCCCTACTGCAAATAATCGGAGAAGGGTAGGAAGGAAGGAAGCCTTCCTCAAGTTACAGACAATCACAGTCACAGTTAACATACAGTACTATACCTCCCTCAATGTGAAATGGCTACGTTTTCGGATATCAAAATGGTGCTGATGCGCCTATAGTACTGTATGTCATGTACAGGTTTGCTATGTAGCATTTATTCTCAGAGGTGTTGAAACCAGTGTTCAAATTTTGACAAGAATGGATTATGTGAGCACTGCAGCAGACAAGTAGGACCTTTGGGACATGCAGACAGTGTTATCTGTGAATTGTCATCAGATATAGACATCCCCATGGAGGGTTAAGAGTGTAACATGGGGGAGAAAAGGCTTAAAAGAAGAATCCTGCTCTTGTGCAGTCTTCCCATTCATCACTATCGTATTTCCTCTATTTCAGACCTACCTAGGTCGTTCTTCGGTAATGTGTCGCGAGATATAATGTAATTGAAAATTATATTATCGCCTGCCGCCAAAAGGATCTCGTTCATTTTGAAACTGGATCAGATAATGCATTATGCTGACAGACATTCTCATCTCTGCAGTCACAATCCATCATTCCAAACTCACTGCATAGAAAAAAAGAAATACAGTTCTTTCCCCTTTGGACAAGGAAGGGGGGGGGGGCGGTGGCTCAGGGGAAGAGTGGCCGGATGGTAACCACAAGGTTGCCAGCTCGAACCCGGGCTCCCCCAGAGTTAGTGTCAAAGTGCATGTCCTTGAGCAAGACGCTGAACCCCTAATTGCTCCCGATGTGCAGGTTGGTGCCTTGCATGGTTTCATCGGTGTGTGAATGTGTGTGTGAATGGGTGAATGTAATGCAATCTATGTAATGCGCCTTGGATAAAGGCGCTATATAAATGCACCATTTACCATTTATAAGGGAATAGAAAAATTATTTGACTAAATTGTAGACAGCTTCTAGAGTAGAGCTTGCCAAACAGGGACATGGAGAACATGGAAATAATGTGAGAAGTGAATAATATTGTTTTCTTTCTATTCATGCGAGAACATCCTATAATATAGTATATCCATGATCCACGCGTGAATACAAATACAACAAGGTCAATGTGAAGGAAAGACTATTGAATTAGACTACAAAGTAAGCAGTTTAAGAGGAAGGAAGGCTCTGGAACTCCCTTTTGCTTAAGCAGTTTAAGGTCTTTAAGCCTCTGTGACTGAAAGAACAATACAATATTACACACCATAGCACGTTAAGTGGGGACTGCGGATGAAGATTAGCATTTTTGCTAAATCCGGTGTATTTATATTGCATTTATGTAGTGTCCATTAATATGCATTGTCCCGTCTATAATAAACAAATAATGTCTTAAATCATAATGGCATGCGGTACCAAGTAATCTACATGAATTTGTCTTGAGTATCAGTACTCATTGGCGGAAACTAAGTAACTAAGTACTGTACTTAAGTGCAATTTTGAGGTATTTGTACTTTACTTGAGTATGTCAAATTTTCAGTACTTTCTAGTTCTACATCTCAGAGGCAAAGATTGTACTTTTACTCCATCATGATGCGACGCATTGTGATCTTGTAGATCTGCTAATTTCAAAAACTTTTACTTTTGGTACTTTAAGTACATTTTGATAGCAATACTTTTGTACTTTTACTCAAGTACATTTTGGATTCCGGACCTCTACTTGTAAAGTATTTCTATATTGCAGTATTTATACTTTTACTTAAGTCTTTGTCTGCCACCATGTGGTGAGGAAAGGTACTGTGTCAGAATGCCACACATAAACCTCTGCTTTGTTTGGGGCAGAATCATTTCCGGGGGAACCGGCATGGAGAACTTCATTGTAATGATCGGCTATTATTGGCCTTAGCCCACGCTGTTTATCTTCCGCCAGAAACGTTTACATGTCGGGAGCGATGCGGTACAAAATCACAAATGACATCAGAACCTTGGATAGATCAGAAACGGGATGCATGCGCAGACACACCAACGGACCGACATGCCGAAACAGCGGTTGGACATGTGCTGCTCCCGTGCTTGCGGATAGGTTTCTGGTTTAAGGAGGTTAGGTTAGGGTTTGAGGTAGGTTGTCGTTCTAATGACAGTCGGACCAATAGTATGTCTAAACTAAAGCCCTAAACTAAACCCTCAGAAACACCACGGACGGACGGGGGGGGGGGGGGGGGGGGCACGGTGGCACAGTCGGTAGTGCCGTCGCCTCACAGCTAGAAGGTCCTGGGTTTGATTCCCGCTCGGGACGCTGTGGCTGCTGGCGGCGTGCTCTCTCCTCCGCGTCATCAGTGCCCATACCCGAGGCGGGGTTGGCGAAAGGGCCCCTCTGTGTGGAGTTTGCATGTTCTCCCCGTGTCCCCTAGGGTAGGTACCCTCACAAAAAACATGCAGTAATCCTGGTTTCTAAACTGCCTCCTCCTGGCCAGCCGGGGCACCTGATGGAGGGGAAAGGAACTGGAATAACGTGTTCCTTCCACACGCTACGTCCAACCAGGGAAACTCCCCCCTGGCAGGTGTAAAGGAGAGACTAGGACACTCATGCATGAAGGAAGCATGAGTTCAAGTCTGTTGCTCTCCCCAGGTTGGCGGAGGGTGTGTAGAGCCCAGGATCACATTAGATAATTGACACAGGGGTGAAAAATGGGTTACAAAATCGTGGGATAAAAATAAATAAAAAAGAAAAGAAACACCATGGACTTAGATTCAGAGTTATGTAGCATTGTAAATCTTACTTTGAACGGAGGTAAATGGAGGGGGGGTGCAAAGATCCTGGTGCCGGGGGTGACGGAGGCGTTGCCTAGCAACCGGGCCAATGTTAAAAGCTGATTTTCGGCAAAACCGCATCATATATAGTGTAATGCTTTAGGTACAAACATGTTCGTAGCTGGCAGATAACGTCCCATAGGCAGGTCAATCTGGTCAAAACCACGGAGAGCTGCCTAGATTAGGAGATTCGAGGCTTTCTTTGTCAGCGGTAAACAGGGAAGTGAACGACAACACGCATGCACAAAGAGCAAGGAGTATGTTGCCACACGTCGTACGTCGTGGGTTAAGTACAAAATGTCAGTACCTTTTCCACCACTGGTACTCAGTACTCATAAGTCTGAAAAGTTAAATTGCTGTGTGTGGAACCTCAAATTTAATACAACAAAACAATAGCAATGCCCATTCAACAGTTAAGCGGTATATTCACCCCAACTCATCCCCAGACTCGCAAAAGGCTATATGATTGATGGGTGGCTCAGAGGAGGCTAATAGCCATTTGGTGGTTTCCCTGCAGGCTTCCTGCATCATGGAGACATCTCCAGGGCTGTCAGCAGAGCTGAGGCGCGGGCCCTGGGGAGCATTATTGACGAGGCGGCCCGTGGGATCACCCCGGACGCCATGCTGACACTGACAGGTGGCTTTCGCAGGTACGACATGTCTCCTCTTATCAGCAATGATGTGGTATAGTTTGAAATGGAACAGGACTTATACCGGTTTTGCTTTTGTTCGTTTCCTTCTTCTTTTTTTTTGCACAGTGCAATATTCCATTATAATTTATACATTGACTCAAGGGATATGGTAAGGTCTTGCAAATTATACAGAAGTTAGGAAATTCCCTTTTAATATAAACACAGTTTTATAATAACATTTGAGAGTCTGGTGGAAGATGATAAAAAAAATCTTTTTTTGGGGTTATTTTCTGCTGTAATAGATAGAGACAGTGAGTAGAGAAGACCGCGATAGGTGGAGGAACATTATCGATGCCTTATGCCCCATTGGGGTCGAAGAGTATAAGTAAGTAAGTAAGTGAGTAGAGAATGGCGGGAGATATAGGGAATGACTGCAAAGGGCCTCGGGTCGTATTCAAACCCAGTCGTGTCAAGGACTGGTAGGCTGGCCTACACATGCACGCTCTTCTGAATCCAATCTCTGGATAAGGTACAGATAAAATGTGACTATTGAACAGCATCCATCAACATCAACATGTCCTCTTTATTCCTTGCCGTGAGAGAGAGAGAGAGAGAGAGAGAGGGAGAGAGACAGAGACAAGCTGGTGGTGTTCACACAGCGTGCATGTTGCAATTACATCAAGCAGCCGAAACTCATTGTCAACCGCACGGTGCTACAACAGCACTCACGGTGGAAACACACTTAAAACGCTACCTGCTGAGTGCGGTGTATTTGCTCACAGCCTGTGCCCCCCTCCCTTTGTCACCGTCTCTCGTTGTGCCTTTTTCTTTGCGCCTGAGTAAGCATGGAGCGCTCCCTCCTCGCTCTGCAGTGCTGTAAAAACCTAGCTATAACCGCTGGCATGTGAGTTAAATAATTCAAAAGCAGTCTGGCGGGGAGGACATACACTTGCTTCTCAACGGGGTTGAATGACCCGCCACGTTTTGGCCCGTGGTCTTTTCGTATTAATAGGGATTTGGCTACACACTGTAAAATGCATTCAGGGGAGGGGGGAGGGGGGGGGGGGGGGGACAAGCTTCACTTTTACCATGTCTGAACCCATTATCTTCGGACATCGGGTTTTTGAAAAATGAGGTTATCTGCTAATAGAATTTATCTTGACAGACCCCACGATACCGTTAACATTTGGACAGCAGTGCTGTCGACGGCAGTGTAAATGGTGCATTTACTGTATGTGGCGCTTTACATAGATTGGTGCATTGCATTCACCCATTCACACACATGAGCGACGGCGGAGGAAACCATGCCAGGCACCTGCACATCGGGAGCAATTTGGGGTTCAGAGTCTTGCTCAAAGGCACTTCGACACTAACTCTGGGGAAGCCCGGGATAGAACTGGGAACCTCGCGGTTCCAGCCAGCATTGGTTCTTCATCCCTCCCAGGTAATGGCGCTCTTGAAAGGGACAAAGGAGGTGGGGTTTGGTTATCCGACGTGTTTAATCCTCAGAAGGAGAAACGACAGCTGGAATGATATCTGATTATGTAAATGGCCTCTCCTCGAGGGGGAAGTTCGGAGCGAGAGATGAGAAAAGTGATTAGGCCATCATGGATAGTTACGATCGGGAATGAAGGGGAGGAAGTGTCTAAGCTTTTAGAGCCTGTATGCTGCCTCTGACGTGTTGACTACAAACCCAGGGAGACAAGCTGAACCATTTACCTGGTTTGATGTCCGCTGGTGCCTGTTTATAGGTGCTTCACATAAAAAAAACAATTTGTGGAGTGAAGCTACAAGCACGGTGACCTGTACATTATACTGAACGTCAGTAATACCTCCCCCCCTTTTCCCACACACAGAACGCATGCACACATCCTGTCTCTTTTAAGGGCAGAAGATTCTTTAGACATAATTTATACACAGCAGGAAACACGCTAGTTAGGCCAATTAGATAGAAATAGACGTGTGCTTCACTTAATGACATCAGCACTAATAACGTGCTAATCTTAATCATGTGACATATTTGAAAATGCTCTTCCTCAACTCCTGTCAAAGCTCAGTTTAATTATCCATAATTTCCAGCTCGGATTTCTAATTCGTGCCTCCTGAAAAAGGAGGAGCCTACCTGATTAAGTAAGTTAAACGCTTGCTCGCCAATTCACTCTGGCAATTCTTTCTCTGCGCAGCATAAAAGCGATGCAATTAACAAAATTCACAGTAACATGCCTCCCTTAAGTTTCATGAATAAAGTTCGGTTCTCCAGTAATTGCATGTCTTCATCCACTTGAAACGTGGAAAAATGTGTTCAAAGGATGTGTTGACATTAGTGTCATTTGTGTTATTGAAGTGAAAGACTAGGGCGACGAGCCAGTCCTTGAGCGAGTGTGTGTATGTGTGTGGGGGGTGTGATTAAAAATAGACAGTGTGAAAGGGTTCAGACATATCAATGAAAGTGCTGGCTTTGGTTTCTATGTGATGTCAGCATGTCCCTGTTATGGGCCTTTAAATTACATTAGATCAACCGTAATCCCTAATCAAAGTGACACTGGTGAAGGGTGTCAGGCGAACGTCGGTGCTCATTGAATTGGCTCCCCTGATCATCTCTCTCATCTCGGTTACACAAGGAAGGGCATTGTCAGTGGATCTGTGAAATATACTGTATGTATGAGGCTTGTGCCATCTCATAGCTTTTATCTTTCAAACTATCTTAGAGGTTACTTATGTTCTTGTCTGAAGTCGGTGAAAACAAGTTGGAGGTAGTGAGAATGATATAACTTGACGATGCATTGCTGCTGCCTAAGCTCTTTTTGTGTCTCTCTACTCCAGAGAGGTTTTCAACCAGTGGTCCTTGGGGGGGTTCCAGGTGGTCCCCGGCTAAATGATGGAGAGTTGGCTTTCAAGAGTAAAATTATTGTTAAACATCTACGTTACTTAATTTACAAGAAGTCTACACAATTAGAGAATGTAGAAGAATTGTTATTTTGATCAACGTTTTCCTGTTATATCTCCTAATGGTACCAACATCAATACAGCATGGAATTGTGGACGACGACATTATTCTTTAGTTTTGGGTCTGAGAGGTACAGTACACTGCTCTGGGGACACGGTGGCACAGTCGGTAGTGCTGTCGCCTCACAGCTGGAATGTCCCATGAACAATGTGGGCGCTGGGGTCGTGTTCTCTCCTCCGTGTCATCAGTGCCCATACCCTAGGTGGGGTTGGCGATAGGGCCTTTCTGTGTCGAGTTCTCCCCGTGTCCCCTAGTGTAGGTACCCTCACAAAAACACTCTAAACTACCTCCCCCTGGCCAGCCGGGGCGCCTGATGGAGGGGAACGGAACTGGTTGGAATAACGTGTTCCTTCCGTCCAAACAGGGAAACTGCCCTGTCAGGTGAAAAGAAGCTTATGACATTTGTCATAAGTATGAGGTCAGTCAGTTGCTCTCCCCAGGTTGGCGGAGGGAGTGTAGAGCCCAGGATTACATTAAATGACAAAAAATGGGTTACAAAATAGTGGGATAAAAAATGTTTTTAAAAAGAAAAGAAAACCACTGCTCTACTCTACTGCTAGGGACACTTGGAGTTCCTTGGGGAAATTTCAGCGACAGCCACACTTCCGACAACTGTATAATTCATTCACGTCGCCCCGTCGTGGACTACACACCAGCTTGTAAATATCCATGTATATTTTATATGGTCTGGCAGAAGCACTTAATAATTTATCGTTTCCCCTCACGCAATAGAGGTGTGTGTGTGTGCAGCGTAAGTTCAGGTTTGACGCGATGTAGTTGTCTTGTGTTGCTGCTCCTTATTTAAAGAAACACGTATACTTTGCCAGCTTTACCACACACTGCCTGTTAAAAACAACCATCAAAGTTTCCTTACTCTGCAGTATTTACGCCGTAATCTTTCCCAGCACTACGTACCGTACATGTCATCTCGATGGGAAGGAACGGATGCCTAATGCTGAATAAAAACTAGCGTGTTGAAAGTGTATACACCATTAGAGCCAGAGAGAGAGAGAGAGAGAAAGCTGTACCTGACATGCTCATGTCATCTATTTTTTTTCTCGCTGACTGCAGTTGATTTATAGAAAGTATCTGCATCGACCAGACAGCCATGATGCTCTGGCTAAATCAGTAAAAAAAGCTAAAAATAAAAAACTTTCAGAGGTGTAGGCCTCCTCGCACTTTTTTTGACTTGAAAACTACAGTACATTCAAAATGACCAGCTCATCTATCCATCCAAATCTTTCTTTTATCCCATTGCTGAAAATAGTTAAAACATATACCTGAAGGGGCTTTGGAATAGCGTTACATACAGTATAAGACAAACACACTCGTAATGGGAAATAGGGGGGGGGGGGGTGTAATGAGTACTGTTTTGTTTTGTGTAACTTTGTAATGCTACTGCCATGACGTTTGTGCGCAACACTCTTGAAAACAAAGTATTGCATTGTGGGTTTTGAGCCGACAGGCCCTATTTGACGTCAACTGGTCTAGCTGCACAGCCTTTGTAATCTGCTGTTATAGATCACGATCTACCTTTTTGGCACCCCTGGTGTAGGCTAATGCTAGCCTGCTGGGTAAACCCACTCCCCCTGCTGGACAACATTTCATTTCTGGCGAGGGGGAGGTTTACCCAGGCTAGGCTAATGCCACCATGCCTAAGCCTCAAATGTGTTCAGGGAGCACACAGTACCAGTGTTGATTTCGTCGACTAAAACGAAAATAGGTTGACTACCTTTTTTCACTGACGGAAACTAAATGAAAACTAAGCTATGATGACTAAAACTAAGACTAAATATATTGACAATTTCGTCAACAGCTTAAAAACTAGACTAAAATGTTAGGAAGGGACTAGTGCATTTTACACTTGGTTGCATGCTGAAAATAGCCGATCTACAAGCTGTGTAAAAAGTGTAAAATCACTGAATCAGTCATTACGGCAGCATCAAGACCCGCCAAAATACATTTTAATCAACTGTAGATTTAGTCGACTAAAATCCTATGATATTTACCCTCCCGCGCACTCAGATCAGCCAACGCAGGGAAGCTGGAAGTACCCTCACTAAAAACGCCGGGACAACGCTCCACACGTCCCAAACTCTTCTCCCTTCTGGCCCCAAAACTGTGGAATGCACTTCCCGTTGCAATCAGAACTGCAGCATCACTCCCGATCTTCCGCCGTAGTCTGAAAACCCACCTTTTCAGACTCCATCATGGCCCATAGCACTTACCCTACCCCCCTTAGACAGCACTTCTTAGACTTATATAGCATTTGAAACAGACTTATAGCATGTCATGTAGACAGCACAATAAGTGCATTGTATGTAGTCATAGCACTTCATAGTATATATGTACAGCATAGTATAGCATATATGTGTAGTTTATATGTATAGTGTCATTATATAGATATGTTCTAGTTATAGTTTATATGTATAGTGTCATTATATAGATATGTTCTAGTCACGGTCTTAGCTTACGCATGTTTCGCGATAAATGCATTTTTTTTTTTTTTTTTTTTTTTTTTACATATGTGATGTATTCCCATGCTTTTTGTTCTTGCCTATTGTAAGTCGCTCTGGATTAAGAGCGTCTGCTAAATGCCTAAATTGTAAATTGTAGTCGACTAAAACTAGACTAACACTAAAACAGACTTTGACTAAAACTAAAATATAAATTTGCTGCCAAAAACAACACTGCACAGTACCCACTGCGACCCCCCGACCTCTGCTCCCCTGCTTCATTACCTCTCATCCTCAGATTTGACACAAACATAATTGAAACCGTGGTGTTTTGAGAGCTGATTGGAGGTAAACTGAATTTATGCTAATGACCCCCCCACCCCCCCCCCCCCCCCCCCCCACACACACACCCCCACCCCCCTTCCTTTTTGCTATTCACGGCACATATTTATGCTGTGCACTCGAGTGCGTTTTGCTAGCACAGCAGTGGCTGCAGCGCTGTGTTTCACTTAACAACTGGCGCCATACGAGCTGCAGCATGGGAGAAGTGGCATCTCTGCGTTTGCCAATTAAGAAGAGCATTGGCTAGCGTTGTGAGAAAGAGGCTCGTTCCGCAGAGATGGGGGGGATCTGTGCCGGTGCATTTTCTAAAATGGCTCTGTCCAGTCAGGGCCCAGCTGGTCGGCTCATTACAGAAGTATCTACTTCTGGGCAGCAAACGGTGAGAAGGTCAACGTGTGTCTGTCTAAATGACGGCGAGGCAGAAGTATACCACAGACATCCCACCCTGGAGAATCTGGTTTCAGCAACACGGCTCAACGCTGTCCTTTTAACACGTTGGCTCCGTATATGACCAGTATAACTGTCCTATAAATTAATGACGCTGGGTACAGATGACGAGCAGGCTCGTCTTAAGGCGTTTGATATCGCTATAACGTTGCCTCGCTGTGTTTCATTCTTGGAACCGCTCTGGTTGCTGTGCACGGTTGCCGGGGCCCCGCCCACACTGCTTTTGTTTCTCAATAGCTTCTGTTTTTAGGGCCTTGCAAACGTGAAGCGAGGAACGCAGGCGTTGTTGCCTGGATCAACACGGGTCTCCTCCAGGTCTGTTGAAGAGGGGTGCAACAACGCAGGCGTAAAAAAAAAGCTAAACAGAATCCAGGTCTGGTGAGTCGTGGGCGTGTGCACGCAACGAGCACGCGCGCAACAAATTCACGGGACTGCGCTCACGTAAATACGCTTGCGTTGCCGCACTCCGAGCAAAAACACAGGTCTCATTGAAAATGAACTATAGGTGTTTTATCGCTCCCCGTTTACAAGGCCCTTTAGGCCACGCCTTTGCAAGCTTTTTTTTCTGAAAGTCTGTGGTGGTGTTGACCAGATCGGCAATGTTCGGAGGCCTTTTCTGATTATCCGGTGAGCGCGATGGGAACATTGGCGTTTTCTAGAGCAAGGATTGGCCTTATTTTAGCTTGGTAGCTCGAGTCATAGTGGAATAGCCTGAACACCCGGCACCCAAGCACCACCACTTTTGTCCACCAGATGGCACTCAATGCCCGGTCGATGCCAAACTTTGCACACACACTCCCTAGATGCCAACGATGAACCTCTGCCCCGCATTTTCCAGAACGGCCTGTTATAGCGCCACCATGAGGCAGCTTTTCACATTTGTTACCTAAAACTGCACCGATCTGCGTGAAACGTTGCATGCACACTCCCTAGAGGCCAAGGACAAACCTTTGACCTGCATTTTCCGCATCTGCCTTTTATAGCGCCACCAGGAGGCCGACTTTTGTAAAACACATTTTTGGATATTACTCCTCCAGATTCTGTCCAAAAATCTCACAAATCGTTACACAGTATCTCTATGGTCATGTGCTGAAGTCGGATCTGTCCGATATTTCATATTCCACCCTAATTGGCTATAATTGCCTTTCACAGTTTGCAAGATTGCCCAGTTTTGAACAAAAGCCTCAAATCATGAACACAGCATGCAATTTACGTGAAATCTTTCACACATTTTCTTACTAGGCTGAGGAATATATCCCACCCTTTTCACATTGGCCTGTTATAGCGCCACCAACAGGTTGATTTTTGCAAAACAGGTTGATTGGAACAAAATGCCTCAAATCATCCAATTGCCATACAAGGCAAACATGTTTATATTACTCCTAAACATTTTGCCAAACATCTCACACAGTCCTATCCTCCTGGTGGAGACCTGTGCCCAGAAGGGCACTTTTTCTAGTTTTGATCTCATTTTTGTGTTGTTAACTCTGAGATGGCTTTCCATGACTCATAATGATTATGCCTCAACAAAGTGTGTATACTATGCATGTGTGCCTATGTTAAATGGTAAATGGTGCATTTATATAGCACTTTTATCCAAAGTGCTTTACATAGATTGCAGTGGTTGAGAAAGTACTCAAATGTTTTACTTAAGTAAAAGTATCAATACTGCAATGCAGATGTACTCTGTTACAAGTAGAAGTCCTGTATTCAAAATGTACTCGAGTAAAAGTGCAAAAGTATCTGCATCAAAATGTACTAAAGTACTAAAAGTAAAAGTACTCATATTGCAGAAGTTCAAAATGTGTAAATATCTTTTGAAAATAGCAGATGTACAAGTTCACAAGATCGGCTATTTTCAAATAGCCGACATTTATATAGGGCTGAAGTGTTTTCTAATCAATATCAAAATCTACAATGTAACTAGTAACTAAAGTTTTCAAATAATTGTAGTGGAGTAAAAGTACAATATTTGCCTCTGAGATGTAGTGGAGTACAAGTAAAAGTACTGTAAATTAGAAATACTCAAGTAAAGTACAAATACCTCAATTGTACTTAAGTAAATGTACTTAGTTACTTTACACCACTGATATATTGTGCATTACATTCACCCATTCACACACACACATTTATACGTCACCGATGGCGGAGGAAACCATGCAACCTGCACATCGGGAGCAATTAGCAATTAGGGGTTCAGCGTTCAGCGTCTTGCTCAAGGACACTCTGGGGGAGCCTGGGATCGAACTGGGAACCTCAAGGTTCCCATACGGCCGCCCTACCCCTGAGCCACTGCCGTGTTGCTGCAATGCCTACTGCATGCAGCTATGTGTGTATGTACTGTGTGCATACATACATATGGGTGGGACCATGATCATCTAGTCTATCTCACCTCCTCCCCAGGCAAGTGACAGTGGGGTTGACTATAGAGAGCCACTTAGGTTCCTCTGAGGTGCTGTCCAGCCACCTTTGTTCTCGGCACGATCACAGCCTGGCTGGCAGCACACACGGTGGCGTGTCCTTTGAGAGGTGACAACATGCTGGCGCCCCCCAACTCGCTCTGTCGGCGCAGCAGCCTTTGTTCTCACTTTCATGTACGATCAAATATTCGGCGTTGTGTGTGTGTGCTTGTTTTAGAGGGCTCGCACGCTGTGACGGCCATTACTTCATATCATTTCACACGATGCCGCTGTCTGAACCATCTTCTGTGGACAGATGGCTGATTATTTCTGAATAGTCGTTTGTCCTCCAGATCTTTGCTGTTGCGATTGGATGACATAGCAAGGTTTTTGTACACGGAGATTTTGAGTGTTAGGCCTGTGATTATCTGTCTGGGCACTTACAATCCCAGAAGGGTTTTCCCAGGAGGCAATTGCCAGCACTTTGCTAAATCACATTTTATAACTGTTGTAAGAATCATTACTGCAAAATATCATTGTTCATACATCAAATGATAAAAATGGTGATTACACAAACATGAAATCTCCGTTTGTTCAATTTTTCCCTGTTGCCATGGGGCTTTGTTTCTGCTCATTCAGTCCTGCAAAATGCATAGTAGAAAATTACTAAGTAGGAAATTAAAACTAATTCAAGGCTATGAGTCATTGACAACTTGTGACAACAATAGTGTTTGTCTCCATATTATTCCATTTTATCCTTTATAAAAGCCTTCATGTTGCTAATCTATACAGTACAGTATATAACATCAGAGACACCAAACATTCTTTGAATGTATAAAAGTGTCGTATGACTACAAATGGTGTTCAAATGAATCAGAAATGCCCTGGAAAGATCTACCGTAGACTGCTGTAGCCTCTAGGTATGACTTACAGCACTGGTTCCCAAATAGTGGGCCGGGACCCATTTGTGGGTCGCGGAAACATTTTTATGGGTCCCTTGTTTTTTTATTTCCTACATTCATATTTTCATTATTGTTATTATTTCAAAACATTTAGAAAAACCATCCTGGAAAAATGTCAGTACATACTGTATTCAAGCTCGAGCTTGTAGATCTTCTATGTTTGAAAATTGGTGAAAATGTGTGCAGATCTTTGAATATATATTCTTTCCCAGCAAACGTTTTAAAATCAAATCTTTGCTTCTGTGGGGTGCCTGGAACAAAACATTTTGAGATGGAGGTCGGCGGCCAAATACATATAATTCTAGGGGTTCTTGACATGAAAAGGGTTTAGAACCACTGATATAGAAACATAGGTTTTTCAGAAAACTGTCATGATTTAGAAGACATTTGTAGAATCAGGTCTGAGAGTGTACAAATGGAACCGGTTCTGTAAAGTTGCCCGAACGGCCAAGGCTCCAAGAATCGACAGTCCACGAATGTAGATCTTTTTTGGTACTTTATTTACCTCAAAACACAGAGTGAACGACCCATGCTGGATTTGACTGTGCAGGCAAAAACAATACTTATCGACAATACCCTTTCAAATAACAGAAAGTAAGAAATGAACACTTGACAACTAAACTAAGGAAAAACAACAAACCAAGAACTTAAGAAACTGAAACAGGCTATGCCTTCCAGGAAGGCCCTGGCAGCTCTCCCTTGGAGTTGTCTACTTTGTTAGTCTCAAGCAACACTGATCATTTTCCACTCAGGCTTCTCTCCCAAACATTTCCACCAGCCTCCCTTATATACCAGGTGAGACCCACCCACAATGATTAGTAATTGGACCAATCTACTCAAACAAGGTAAACCATGACCCATGAGTTAGACCAACTATACAATTACACATTTCCTTCATAGAGTCTGAATGTTTTCCAAGGCATCAAATCAAACACAAAACAATTAAGATAGCATTAGGCAACTGGCAACACATAAGTATATGATGCTACACATAGCCACACCTCCAAGGAGCTTGATGACAGTCAATTCATGAAAGCAGCTGTGCAGTGTGCGTTTGTAATGTTCCGTTTTACATTGTGGAGTCTTCTAGTGTCTATAGGGCACGGGTTGCCCCGTGACAGGTTCCATTTGTACACTTAATTTAATTTTAAAGTGCATTAAGGCTCCAAACCCATGGAACACATTTGAAACCTTGAAATCATGAGGTGTGTCAGTGAATCAGACCATCATGAATTGATTTAGATTCCCCCATACGTTGTCTGTGTATCCAAAACGTACATTTAAGGAATCTTTTACTGCTCAAATCATTTGTGATTGTGACGCGATGCGGCTTGAAACTGCACTGTCTAACTTCTATAAAAAAAAAACAGGAAAAACAGGAAACGGGTTATATTATATTTACATACTCTACCATACAGATTGTATAAGTTATATTATATTTACATATACTACCATACAGATTGTATAAGTTATATTATATGTACATACTCTACCATACAGATTGTATAAGTTACATTGTATTAACATACCCTACCATACAGATTGTATGTTATATTGTATTAACATACCCTACCATACAGATTGTACTGTATGTTATATTGTATTAACATACCCTACCATACAGATTGTACTGTATGTTATATTGTACCAGACAGTGTAGTTAGAGTGTCCGCCCTGAAACTGAAACTGAAACTGGGAGGTCGGGGTTCGATCCCCGGCCGGGTCATACCAAAGACTGTAAAAATGCTAGGCACTCAGCATCAAAGGGTTGGATTGGGGGTCAAATCTACTAATCGAATGATTCCCGAGCGCGCTGCAGCTCACCGCTCCTTGGCTGCGGCTCAACTGCTCCAAGAGATGGGTCAAATGCGGAGAACAAATTTCACTACGGTAACGTGTGTGACAAATCGTATGACTTTGACTTTGTATTAACATATCCTACCATACAGATTGTACTGTATGTTATATTGTATTAACATACCCTACCATACATATTGTATGTTATATTGTATTAACATACCCTACCATACAGATTGTATGTTATATTGTATTAACATACCCTACCATACAGATTGTATGTTATATTGTATTAACATACCCTACCATACAGATTGGACGGAATTATATTTTATTCATTAAAAAAGCTGCTTTAATACAGACAAGTTAATATACAATCTCTCTTATCGCAAGAGTGATTTACAGAGCAAGGGGTGTAGTTGATTCAGCCAGCTGTACCCAGATAAAAGTTTGATTATGGTATTTTTTTTATGAAATCCATATCCATTTCAGATTAATTATTTCCCTATTCTAAATGTAAAAGTAATTTGTTTTTCCTTTATTACGTGTATTATGCACCCCATAAAAACATGCAATATTACAATATAACACACAATCAAAGTAGGTGTTTTTCTTGGTTTCTTATCTGAGGACATAATGAGTTTCACACAAAACCTTTCTTATTTATTTTTTACATTTGTTCTTGAGTAAACACTAAACAGCCTTCGAAAAACCAACATAGGATTTATGAAAATGTCGTTGATTTGACTACTTAACACATGGCTTATTATGCAAATAAGCCATGGTAAAAAAAAGTGTTTTCAAACACTGATATAGAAGCTTTATTGTTGTGCAAGGCTGAACACAGTTTAAGGAGGACAGCCACCCGTCTGAGAAAACTCATTTCATGAAAAAGCATGGCAAGGAAATTACTAAAGCTGTCCACACAGACAGCAACAAGACACAAGGGATAACATCAAATAGAAACGGCTTGACTTCACATTATATTTGTCCAGGCTACTAAACTGTAGCCTGAGACTGCAGTTATAGTTTTTCCTATATAATGTAACATGAACTAAAAAGAAAATATGATACTTGTGCCTATTCAAGCCTACTACGTAGCTGTTATCTAGCTCAGTATATCTACTCACCAATGTTTGCCGTGACCTTCTCCAATTAAAATAAAATAATCACACTTGTGTGAAGTGAGGGGCGCCCTTAACATCATACATCATACACTGTACATCACATTCCATGCTCAGCCAATCAAATCATCACAAATGTCATTCTGGCCAATCACAATTTATGTCTTCACTTTTCTGTCCTCACTTTTGTCTTCAATGTTGATCCTTCGCCATCCATCCTTCCTCCTCGATGTCTCCCTTTTGACTGAAACCTGTCCATTTAAACTGTAGACGGGCCCCAAAGTTATTAGTGCAGCCGCGCCCAGCAGCCGGCGAAAACTAGAGTTCTCAACAGGCCCGAAAATTAAGGCCCGGCCCTACCTGGGCCCTCATCAAACCCTGTACACTCAAGACACTGCCCCTGCTGCCACCATTAGATCTCCATATATGGAGCTGACCTGTTCTGACAGTCCATATGTTGATCTGGCCACATCAAACCCTGTACACTCAAGACACGCTCCATATATGGCCAGTACATAATTCATTCCATATGTTGATCTGACCCCCCATGCCAAAGCGCCAGCGCTCGCCCAGCAGTCTGCTAGGCGGATGCGTGCTGGTCTTAATTGTGGTAACAAGACAACTCACCCCTTTTGCCACTTTTGGTGAGTTGTCCTGACAACTCACCCCTAAACGTGAAGACATCTCACCCCTGCTTTTCCAGGGGTGAGATGTCTTCACTTTCCGGGGTGAGATGTCTTTACTTTTGGCCACTTTCGGGGTGAGATGTCTTCACGTTTAGGGGTGAGTTACAACTCACCAAAAGTCTGACTGAATATGTAGCCTTTGAGCTATACTTTACTGAATATTTCACAAGAATATAACACAAGAGTCAAATGTACTGTGTGTGTGTGTGTGTGTGTGTGTGTGTGTGTGTGTGTGTGTGTGTGTGTGTGTGTGTGTGTGTGTGTGTGTGTGTGTGTGTGTGTGTGTGTGTGTGTGTGTGTGTGTGTGTGTGTGTGTGCAAACTTCTGAAGAAATGTGAACTGAACCCCTCTCAATTTGGTTACTCCAGATGGCTGTCACTTTTCTCACATGCTAATGTAACTAGCAGTAGCCAGATCATCATCGATATTGCTTTGCTATTCAGATGTAATTCAGTCAGTATAGGCCTATTAGAACTGTGATTGATTGATCATGCGTTCGTTGTGCGTCTAATTAGCAACTTTGTACAGCCGTGAGACTCTGCCTTTGAAGCGCAAACATTATCCACAAACGACCCCCCCCCCCCCCCTCAATGCTGCATAGAGAGAGAGAGAGAGAGAGAGAGACGCTCTACTCCTTACAAATGTTTCACCGGATTTTACTGTTAAATAAATAAATAATTAGCCGTGACTGCGCACGTCTGTAGGAACCGATAGTTAGATCCGAAATTGAATTATGCCTACTGTAATGGGTGCCACGGAAAGTACAGACAACTCACCCCGCAATGTCAGAAAGTACGGACAGCTCACCCCGGAAAGTGAAGACATCTCACCGGGGTGAGATGTCTTCACTTTCTGGGGTGAGCTGTCCGTACTTTCTCGCCCAACTCGCCCCAGCGGAAAGTACAGACAACTCACCCCGACATGTCCGGGGTGAGATGTCCGGTATTCTTAATTGTCATCTCTTTCTTGGTGGTATCTCAGCCCTATGTTAGTGTGGGCTCGCTCCAGTGCGCACACGCTAGTTCTATACAGCCACTTTTTGTGGCATCCAACTACTTCCACAATCCACATACTTTGGACCAGACCTGTACTGTAATTTTGTAATTTAATTATCCAATCTAATACACTTTTCTTATATAGCATATTTTTCAACACAAGGTTAAAGTGCTCTACAGAAAAAAATAAAATAAATACACTAGCTAAAACACAGAAAAACAACAGCAAGAACAAAGCCAGGGTGTAAAGGTGGGTTTTAAGGCAAGATTTAAAAGTCTTGATGGACGGGGCCAGTTTGACGTGGGAGGGAGAGCACATACACTTTTTTTATATAGCATATTTTACAACACAAGGTTAAAGTGCTCTACAGAAAAGGAAAAAAAAATACACTAGCTAATACACAGAAAAACAACAGCAAGAACACAACACAACAAAAACAGAGACACATCACTGAAAAATACTAGACGCAGCAGCGTCAGCAACTCAGCAGACAGTGAAACAAAACATAGACCATAGAAACTCAGCCAGGGGTTCAAAGCCAGGGTGTAAAGGTGGGTTTTAAGGCAAGATTTAAAAGTCTTCATGGACGGGGCCAGTTTGACGTGGGAGGGAGAGCACATTCCATAATGTGGGGGCTATACGACAGAAAAGGCTATGCAAAATGTATGATGTTACTTCCCATATCCCTGCCTCTAATGTTGTATCTTTTATGTCAATTACACATTCTAATAAAGTTGGCTCTACGTGCGAGGAAGTCTTTGCTGAGCTCCACAGTATAATAATATTATCCAACTTGATAATCACCCACTACACTGTATGTGTAACACTCCCTGCCTGCTGCAGTTCTGCTGACAGTGAGGCTGCTTTTGTGTGAGCTTGCCCAGGCGCCATACTTTATTACACTGATCCAAGTAGAAAATGATGATTCTTATGAAAAGTTAAGGCTCTGACACAGCTGAAGCAACAAAAACTGAAGCCTTTAGAGAAGTTTAGACTTAACTTAACTTAGGAAATGTTGCTTGTTTTAACCCATTTTGACCGCAGCACGTGTCGAAACGTCATAGCTAATCCAACCGATGGATTGTGAGGTCCTAGTGCATTTTCATTGATCTCAAACGAGAGAAGAATATTCATATTTTTTCTTTTTTGGCGGGGTTGGCCTCTCCTTCTGCACCACACTTCTTGCTGTTGGCGCATGCGCGTTGCCGTTCACATCCCTGTTTACGGCTCAGAAAGAAGGCCTCGTATCTCCTAATCTAGGGAGCTCTCCGTGGTTTGGTTTTGACTAGATGGATATACTAAGCTCTGCATTTCTGACTTCAACATGCCTCTCGTGCAAAATATGAATGCGAGGAATTATCCAGCGACTTTATCGTAATCATAGCGAGGTAAGCAAGCAACATTATGCCTCCCGGATTTGTACGGAACGGAAGGGGTGGGGGCTTTCAGAGTAAAAGCTGCCATATCTGCGCGGCACCCCAAGCTACTATTTTGAAAGAAATCCCGGCGCTGATTGTGTTTTAATAATGAAGAAAAGGCCATGCCCAATGCTTTTAATAGCACCCTCTGCTGCGCTACAAGCTTGTAGATCTGTTATTTTAGATAAATCACGAAAATGGGGGTTGACGGCCAAATACATATAATTTTAGGGTTCCTGGACATGAAAAGGTTTTGAGCACCACTGACATAGCAACATACGTCTTTCAGAAAACTGTTCGGACTAAAGCACAAACAAAACAGTCCAAAACAGTTTTAAGGTAAACCACACCAATGCAACTCATTGAGTTAAATACTGGTACTGTACTGTGTCTATGTCTCTCCATTTCCAGGGGGAAAGAGTTTGGTCACGATGTAGACTTCCTGCTGACGACCGCTGAGTTGGGGAAGGAGAATGGATTGCTAATCAATGTGATTGACAGACTGAGACAACAAGTAAGTCAGATCAACCTGTGCTAATAGTACTGCATGTGTGTGTGTGTGTGTGTGTGTGTGTGTGTGTGTGTGTGTGTGTGTGTGTGTGTGTGTGTGTGTGTGTGTGTGTGTGTGTGTGTGTGTGTGTGTGTGTGTGTGTGTGTGTGTGTGTGTGTGTGTGTGTGTGTGTGTGTGTGTGTGTGTGTGTGTACTGTACAGTACATACCTGTTGTGGTGTACTGTACCTGTTGTGGTGTACTGTATATGGTGACTGGTGAGAGAAACAAATCTATGGAGGCCTAATGGACCATAATGTGATTCATGTGTGGGTGATGTGCACGTGAAATGCATGTCAGTGAAACGCGTGTGTGCATCTGAACGTGACTGTGTGTCTGTGGTGTTCGCAACACACTCAAATTGACCACGGCACCATGCACAAGCGAACGTGTGTGCGTGTGACAGAGAGGCAGAGACAGTGCTTTGCTCGCTTCGTGGACCACTTAAGGGGGTCTGCGGACCACTTGCCTAATACAATCACAATCAATTGTATCAATAATAGGCTATATGATCTATCTTTGAACGGGTAGGGACTAGTATTGTTACAATATATCATTTCACCTGAGAAAGAAAACATTTTGTAAGTGGCTACTGCAAATTATCTTTGTCAATGATGCACTTTTTTCCATTTGTCCTCAACTTGTCGCGTGGATACGCACAGTCCGGATAATATGATGATTATTCTGCAGCGTGTAATGAGTTGTCAAATGTGGTAATGTGGTAGAGTAAAAGTATACAAATGTAGTGAAATAAAAGTGAAAGCTGTGATGAACATAAAACAGTATTAAAGTATTAGATACCAGACAGTGGGGTTGTGGTTAGAGTGTCCCCCCTGAAACTGGGAGGTAGGGGGTTCGATCCCCGGCCGGGTCATACCAAAGACTGTAAAAATGGGACCCAATGCCTCCCTGCTTGGCACTCAGCATCAATGGGTTGGATTGGGGGGTCAAATCAACTAATCAAATGATTCCCGAGTGCAGCACAGCTGAAGCTCACCGCTCCAAGAGATGGGTCAAATGCGGAGAACAAATTTAACTGCGGTAACGGTGTGTGACAAATCGTACAACTTTGAGATCCCTCCAAAAACAATGTACGTAGGCACTGTAATAAAATAGTATTTGTACAACATATTAAATCTTCGTTTCTGCAGCATACAGTATAATCCTCAATCCCCTTTTGGGGCCGTTCAGTGATTTATGTCCTCACAGTGTGTTCCGGCTGCCTCCTCCAGAAATATTAACCATACATCATTTGTGTTTTACGATTATAGGACGGGAATTTGTCAGCCCCAGTTTATTGTCCATACCATGGGATCTCTGTTCTTCCAAAGATGAGAGTAACCAGGATATTCTGCCGTTGGTTCTCGTTCCCTGTACCGTGTTGGAAACCTATTGCAGAGCTGTCTCTCTGGGAGTATCTCTAGTAACAACGCATTATTGCTCCAGTCAGAGACGACACATCCCATGTATTGTCATGCTGGAATTCTAATTCATATACTGTTATTATCAACTACACTTATGTCTGTATCAGTAGCCTATATTAGTATTTTTCATATGTTCTGCCAGCAGTCAAATGTTTTACTAAATTATTTTCAGCCAGCAACGTATATATTCGTACCCTCCCAGCTATGGGACGTTATCTGCCAGCCATGTATATATTCGTACCCCCCTCCGGTTGCTAGGCAACGTCTCTGTCACACCCAGCACCAGGATCTGTGCACACGGCCCCTATTTACCTCCAGTCAAAGTAGGATTTTCAAGGCCTCATTTCTCTGCAACTATGAGCGCTGTCCATGTGTTCATGTTCCAGCCGAGGTTCGGTCATTTGTGATTTTGTACCGCATCGCTCCCGGCATCTTAACGTTTCTGGCCAAAGATAAATGGCGTGAGCTAACGCTAATAATAGTCGATCGTTACAAGGAAGTCCTCCATGCGCCGGTAACCAAGGACTGTCTAAAGAGGACGAGACGCGAAGACAACATGGCGTCGTACGGGCGACGCCATGTTGCTCCATGGAAGGAAAGAAACATGCGCAATGGGCTATATGCAGCCAACACTTCCGCGTTCAGCTTCCTTGGTCTCAACTGCGCATGTTTCTTTCCTTCCAGGGAGCACCATGGAGCAACATGGCGTCGCCCGTACGGTCTTCGCTCTCCCGTCCTCTTTAGACAGTCCTTGCCGGTCACCGAAAATCATCTGGCATACTGCCGCAGTACCTTCGTCCGCCACTAGGTGGCAGACAAAGCGTTAAGTAGATGTATCAATACTGCTATATATACAAATACTCTGTTACAAGTAAAACTTGAATTCAAAACGTTTGCCTATCATGATGACATGCTCATTTTATGTGGGTCATTTGGTGCTGATGTCATGGGCCAAACTTAGCCAGCCTCTGCAAACACACTCCTCTGGAAGTAAGAATTCTTCACGTTCTGTGCCAAAAAATGTGCAAGGAAAACTCCTGTCAAGTGGTCTATCAAAACGTTACTGATGCCTTCCAGAATGATCAATAGCGTGCACTCCGTACAAAAATGTAGAGACAGCCTTTTCTGGTGCATCAGAGGACAATCTTGGAGGAGAAATTCACAGTGCTTTGGGTCAACACTGTTTTATCAGTCAGCATTCAGTAAAGATAAAAAGCCAGACACAGGTGTGTGTGTGTGTGTGTGTGTGTGTGTGTGTGTGTGTGTGTGTGTGTGTGTGTGTGTGTGTGTGTGTGTGTGTGTGTGTGTGTGTGTGTGTGTGTGTGTGTGTGTGTGTGTGTGTGTGTGTGTGTGTGTGTGTGTGTGTGTGTGTGTGTGTGTGTGTGTGTGTGTGTGTGTGTGTGTGTGTGTGTGTGTGTGTGTGTGTGTACACGTACGGTGTCCATGTGCTTGCCTGTGAAGTGTGTGCATGTGAGACAAATAATGCAAGTGTGAGTGTACTACTGATTATGTACTGTAGGTGTACATGTACTGTAAGAGAGTGTGAGTTGTATAAGGTGATGGGAAATCTTTAGTGCCTAATGGACCGTGTGTGTGTGTGTGTGTGTGTGTGTGTGTGCGCGAGCGCTCGATTCTTCTGTTGTTTTTTACAAAATGTCCTGTGTGAAACCAGAAATGTTTCAATGCAATGACCCACACATGTACTGTATTTGCAAATAATACCTGCAAGTACGCCGGACATCATTGTGAATTTTCCAATTGGAAAAGTTGGCTGTGCTTTTTGTGGAAGCTTAGAGGAAGCTTTCCTTACTAAACAAGTACCAACCATTAGTAGAAGCCATTATACATTTAGGCTATAAGTGTCAGCTCATTGCTTTTATATTTGGCAGCTTGGGCCATGTCCACAGGCTGGTGGGTTTGAGGATTATGGGGTTGTCCAAGTGTTAGGCAAAGCAACTTGTAAAATACTGCTCAATCTCCTCCACTATAGGCAGCCGTTCTATATGCAGGAGAAGACTTGCCCATATTTGTTTCTGGTGTTGGTAATATGGCAGATGGAAGGGTATGACCTATGTTGACTGTGAAATGTGAATACATTGGAGTGTGTTGTTTACATGCAAGCATACTGTATGTGTGTACAGTATCTGTGTATGTACTGTATGTTTTTACACCGGTATGTGTATCAAACATTACCTAAATGAAACCTCTTCAAGATGCAGTTAACTGGTGGATATTCGCAACATGGAGCTCAGAACCAACTAGTCCATAAAAAGTAAAAGCTATATTCAGCAATGCTGAAATTGATTAGGAGTTATCCTTTTAGCCTTAATGTCTCACGTGCTGTTTACATTTTGGACTAATGAAGTGGATTTGTTTTTACGTTTGGATATACCCCGTCCAGGACAGGGTTCAGACGCGCCTCCTCAGGAGACTTGGCTCAGATCTGAACCCATTTCATTTGGCGTTAGGAACCCGTTGACAAATTATTCAATAAAAATAAGAAAACGCTGACACATTTTGGAGGGACTCAACGCAGATAATTGGTGAGAGAAATACAATCTGGGCAACAATTTATTTTAAAATAAATGCATTAGGAGAGTAACACAGCATCTGGGGAGAGATGGCAGGATGGAATTTGGTGTTTTACATTACAACATTACATTACGGCTTACAGAACATATTCATTGTGTGATTTGTTTTTGGAAATGCGTTTAGAAACATAATTGTGTTAAATTAAATAAGGGTAACACTGAGGATTTTGCAGTGTAATAGGACTGCATTTGAGCGGTGACATAATGTTCATCTTATCAGTGGTGGAAAGTACATTTACTTAAGTACTGTACTTAAGTACGTATTTGTATCCCACTTGAGTATTTCCAATTTCCAACACTTTTACTTCATATACATCTCGGATCCAAATATTGTAGGCTACTTTTACCCAAATATTGTAGGCTACTTTAGTTACTAGTTACAGTACTTTTTTTTATTACGTATTGTCCCGAATATATACAGTACAAATACATTTGTACTTTTACTCTAGTCCATTTTTAATTCCGGACGTTTACTTGTAAGTATTTCTACAGTATATTGCAGTATTGATACTTTTACTTAAGTAAGACAATGTGAGTACTTTTTTCCACCACTGAATCTTATGTCTACAGTATATTAGGGAAGCGCCACTCCTGCTTCCCAGAAAGCAGATTGTTTGTTTACGGTAGCAGCCCAGTGAGATGCCTCATCAATCTGCACGTCCCTCCCTAGAGACTAGAGTGACTATACCATCTATTCTCCGTTGCACAACACCGCAGTACCACACGGTATAAAGTAGGCCTTAGTGGCTCAAAACGAAATGGTTCCCAGGTAATCAAAGAAAGATTTTATAGTTTGGAACAGATGGCACTACCATGACATAAAATTCATTTAGATGTCAAACTTCAGACTCGCTTCATATACTTCCATGGGATTTAGTTTGGCGTTTTTATGCCAATGGATCAGCTCTGGCTGAAATGAAGTGTGAAATCACACGATGCAGTGAGATGCTCTTCCCCTTTATATTCTGCTTTGGGAGGGAGCTGAGTATTAGAAAATACTTGGCTTGTCGTGGCCATATTGTGAACTACTCCTTTTTAAAGCGACCATTAACCAAGTTTGGCATCCTAATTTTGGTCATAGGTGGAAAAAAAAAGATGATCTATTTTGGAAATCATTTGTGTGGTTAATTTGATAAGGAGACATGCTGGTGCCAAGAGCCTATATAATTTGAAGGAAGCAAGGGACGTGTCACATTTCTAATATTCTGAACCTTGACCCTAAATACCCATCGTGATCACGTTATTACAACTGTGAGGGGGAAATGGCCCTGAGTTCTAACCATGGTTCCAGGGTGCATTGACAGAAAATAGATTGGGACAAAGTGAGTCAAATGCGTGTGAGGGAAAAGTACAATTTAGAAGTGGCTTACTTTCAGAACTTTCAGCAGGGCTTTCAAGGACAATGGGCAGCGCCAGAGCACCCCCGTAATGGAAAATGGATCCCTTGATGGAAAATGACAGAAAAGAAGGGAAAAGAGTGGGGGGCGGGGTGAGAGGGTGAATGAGAGGGAGAAAGAAGTGATAAAGAAAGAGAAATGGAGCGTGTGTGTGTGTGTGAGAGAGAGAGAGAGAGAGAGAGAGAGAGAGAGACGGATAAGTGAAAGGATAGACTAGAGTGAGGGAAAGATTGATTAAAAGTGTGTGAGTGAGAACGGAGAGAGAGATAAACCCTGGAGACGGATGATGCTTACAAATAGGGATGTCCCGGAGGGCCGGTACACTTTTTTTGTTCCCGATACCACCATTTCTGTGTTAGCCGATACCGATACCGAATACTGATATCAGTGCTGTGATCTCGTGTTGCGTTTATAGCAGACTCCTCAAACATAATGTGCACTTGTTGCAGTTTGGGCAACTCCAAAGCAAACTCCACATGCCCCAATATTTTATTTACCTGCCATAGTGTCAACCCTTTACCCCTGTGTTGGATCGGTGGTTAGACTGGCATATTCGCTGATACCGATATGACCCGGTATGACAAATAAGGGCCAATGGCGATACTTTTCCGATTCGATACACTATCAGGACTTACAAATACTTACAAATACTTATGATGACGATGATGGTGATGATTCTATTGTTTTTAATTTTCAAATTAATATTCAAATCCAATAAGCATGCAGACACTATTGGCGCCAATGGCCTGCACGTTTTTCATCTGAATGTGAACAGCCTTGGACCTAAACGTACCGAAATCAGGCAACTTTTTCAAAACGGTAAGGCCCACGTCCTGAGTTTCTCTGAAACGAAACTTGATGAATCTACCAAAGATCCAGAAGTTGAAATAGAGAACTATTCAATCATCAGAAACAACAGAAACAGACATGGTGGTTGATGCATAAATTTAAGATAAGGGAAGGATCGAAGACCAATCAATCATCTGGACAAATACTCAAGAAGTCAGAATTAAGGACTGTAAACCTTTTAAACCAGTGAATATTAACTTTATCTTTACTGTTATAATGTTAAACTTATAAATCTGTATTAATACCTTTTAAGGATAAATACTTTAGAGGAAAACTATAATACTAAAAGGAGAGAATTAGGCAGAGTAGAAGTATCAAGAGTATACCAGAATACCTTAGAATGAGTTTGACACCAGACACGGAAGAAGAGAAGTCACACCAGAGCTAATGATTTTCCATTTGATATATATATTACAAATCACATCGGGAGAGAAATGGCAGGTCCGTACAGCGTTAAAAAGATCTCTCACTGACACATCATCAGTGACCATATTTTATACTGTTATGATAACAAAACAAACTCTGACATAGGAAGTACTCAATTGGAGTTCAGAGGGTAACCAAAAGTGAATTATGGCGACACCTATTGCCGGGAGGCCTACTTGGGACAGTACAACTGACATGGCAACTCACACTTCCGGGAATCCAGAAAGTGTGACCAAAGGGAATCGTAGTTCTTTTAAGGGTAGATGGAGTTTATAACTGGTTACTGACTACTAGTAGGAGACAATTTGTCTGCTCTGGCACCGTACCAAGGCCGAATAACATGTTTTCCAACAGATACGCTGGGTGTTTAGGCAAACAGGAGAAAACAATACTTTATCTTCCCGCCAGCTGGGGGGAAGAATTAATACTTATCTAAACGTTGGGCAGAAATGAGATGTAAACTCAGTGGGACACAGGGCATGAAAAATACATAGTTATTGGGAACATGGAAACTACCATCCACCAAAAATAACAGATCTACAGATCTAATAACTCAAAATTATCCATCAACTGGTGGTGGTGTGATTTTGATTTGATTTGGATTTGGATCTCTTTTAGCCTTTCGGCTAATCTTCCAAGAGTCCAGAAATAAATTAAAACATTACAGAATACATTATATTACATTACAAAATAGTACATTGCATTTCAAAAATACATTTCAAATACCTAATCCTCAACTCATACAACCGCACACACTCACGCACACACAGGCACAGAACATGCCTGCCCACAGACAGATACAGTTCATTCACCTATCTATAGTGGACTATGCATGGCAGGGTCGTCCTCATTCCCTGAGCCAGCTGAAAACCTGACCGCATACCAACGTGTGTGCATATATATTCACAAAGACACTGAATTCATTACTCGTACTGACTTGCAGCATGATGAAATAGAAACTGTGTGGGTTGAACTAATTTTCCAAAATGCTAAATCAGTATTAGTTGGTACCGTCTACAGACCGCCTAGCCTGGAACTCACCTATGCTTTTTATGGCATAGGCAGCTCCCGGCAGGATCCGCCGGGAGAAACTATGCGCAGCTGCGCGACATGAGACTAATTACTTAGAGCGACAGAGAGAGAGAGGAGTGTGTGTGTGTGTGTACATGTGTGCGTGTGTGTGTCAATTTAACAAAGGTGCAGACGATCAGAAATCAGCAGAGAGTGAGCGATGTTTGCACTACTCTATGCCGAATTGAAGTGGACTCGGACCCAGACTTTTTTTTCTCCCTGGAAATAAAAACGTCTGGGTTTCCGAGGCTACAGACCGCCTGACCAGCATGGGTTCTATGATATACTTGAGGGGTGCTTAGCTGGGGAGGAACATGTAGAGAAAATCCTGATTGGCAATATGAATACAGATATGCAACGTAAGGAAGCACCTGTGTTTAAGTCATTCAGTAGGTTCTGTGATCTGCATAGTCAGCTAATTACCCAACCCACAAGAGTATGTGATTCTTCTCAAATTGTCATTGATCTCATTCTGTCTCAGACAAATCCAGAATCTCCAAGAAAGGGGTTATTGTATGCGGGCTTAGCGATCATTTTATGATTTTCTGTACCCGCAAAAAACAAAAACTTAAGTCTGGATGTCACAAAACAGTCATATCTAGGGACCTCAAAACCTACTCTAGCGAGGCCTTTAACCTTGAACTGGAGAGTCTGGACTGGTCCGATGAGCTCAGGAGCACACTAGTCGAAGAAGCATGGCTTGGCTTCAAAACCAAATTTACATCAGTACTAAACAACATGGCTCCTTTGAGAACCATCAGGGTCAAAACCCGCTCGGAGCCATGGATGAATTCGGACATACTGACTGCAATGAAAGCCAGAGACAAAAAATGCTCTGAACTTCTTAAATGCAAGTCCAAGCTAGCCAAGCTCTTCGACAGTGATCTCCAAGTAGGCATCCTAAAAACCCAACATAACAAGCTAAGAAACAGTGTAACTGCCATGACCAAATCAGCTAAAAGAAACTTTATCAATGATAAAGCCGAGGAAAACAAAAACAATCCTCGGGAGCTCTGGAAGCTACTAAACAACCAACTAGGCTGCGGTCAGAAACTAAAAACCAAGTTTACAAACACCAACATCAAATCGGATGACACCCTCATCATTGACATACTTGATGTAGCCAACTACTTAAACATCTTCTTTACAAACATTGCAACAATGCTGGTTAACAAACTGCCCTCCCACTCTGGGCTCTTTTATTTGGTGTAGAGCACATCAATGCCTTCTACAAAAACCTAGGTGTTTGTAAAGATGATTTTAAAATGACAATGGTAACAACTGAGGAGGTACTGTACTTAAAAAATCACACCCGTGTGAACTGAGTGGTGTAAGGTCTTATATAGACTGATCAGCTGTGGTCTGACGTAATGTCTGACGTAATGAAATCACATCCGTGTGAACTGGGTGACCATAGCAACCATGCTCATTTTTTGGTACGAACAGACAGACAGACAAACAGACAGACAGACAGACACGTAAACTAACAAAGCCAGTTGTAGGAGTGGTTTACACCACTCAAAAACTGAGTGCCCTCCAACCCCACAAGGCCACTGGCCATGACAATATTCCGTCCAAATTTCTCAGAGACTCAGCCATCTCTATATCTCCAATCATCACCCACATAGTAAACATCTCCATCAAACAGGGACAGGTCCCCCAAGATTTCAAACTGGCCAAAGTAACGCCCCTGCACAAGAATGGGAGTAAATTAGACCCCGGCAACTACCGCCCTATTTCTATTCTAAGCTCCATCTCGAAAGTGATGGAAAAAATAGTCTATGAACAGGTTGAAAAGTATCTTGCCACAAATAAATGAATGTACGAGTTCCAATCTGGTTTCAGAACATCCCTCTCCACTGACACATGCCTTCTCTATTTGAGCGACCACTTCACACACGAGGTGGATGCTGGCAAATTGTTCAGTGAAATGGGATAAAACTAAACACGATTAAAACTAAAGTGAACGTTGCGATGTGGCGCATTATGAGCTTGTAGATCAGCTAAAAAAAAAGTAAGGTAAAAAATTGTGCATAAAGTGGATCAGATGGGCCTGAGAAGAAGGATGGGAGGAAGGAAACAGACAGTTGCATTGTGTCCAGAGCTCCCTTTACACCGAGGAGGGGCTGGTGGGTGGGTGGGTGGCTGGCTGGGCAGGGGGGCTTGGGCGTAGTTGTGGAGTGGACGGAATGGGACCAGCCCGCAGGGAGAGGAGCACAAGAGACAGTGATTAAGTAGAGGTAGCAAAGGTTGACTCTAAGTCGCGTAACCTTGTCATCTGCAATTGAGCCCCCAGGGCCTGTTCGTGTCTTCACTCAGGCCTTATATATCATGGCTTGCAACCCCCCCCCCTCCACCACCCTTTTACTCTCATCCCCACTCTTCCGTTAGCCTAAGGGGTGGTGAAAAATACATTTATCTAGAAACGTCCTTGTAAAAACGGGTTCATCTTTTTTTTTTTCTCGCCCCCCTCCCGCTGATTCGGAAAGCATAACTTGGGGGCAGAGGCAAGGTCAGGCACCCGCTTCTGTGGCAGACAGATGAGATTCAGCTTTGCCCTGGTAATGGCAACGGGGCGAGAGATTGAGAGGGCCACGTTTCACCCCCTTTCCATCCATCATCTCCGCCTCTGCCTACTGTATAGACGCTGTTCTCTGAAGATAGAGCGCTGGAAGAATTGCTACACACGCGCACGGCTGTAATGGCGCTATTCAGTTGAGCTTTATTGTCCCTGAGCCAGCATGGTCAAGAGATACAGTATGAGAGTTTGAGCTGAAACGAGGAAATTAGTAAGGAAACGCTCCGAAGACTCTGGTTGTGTGATGGTTACTTTGACTGACATTGAAAGGACTTACACACAAGCATATGCCTCCAGTGCCTCCACACACTTATGCAGTGCACGCACGCATGTACGCACACAGACGCACGTGCATGCACGCACACACACACACACACACACACACACACACACACACACACACACACACACACACACACACACACACACAGTGTGTGACACACACACACACACTCCCACATGGCCCCCTTTGCTTTAATTTGTGCAATCAGTGCGGTTCAGGCTGGCAGAGCTCTGAATCAAAGTGAAAGAAAGTGTTCAAATCACGCCTCGCTAACGCGCGCTAATCTGAGACTTGAAGGCAGAGTTTTGAAGTCTCTGAGTCAGAGGGATTGTGACATCAGATCACACAGTGCCTTGCGTCAGTGCATGCCAACACCACACTCGTTGCACCACGAGCAGATGGCCATTAAGTTGGTGGCAGGAGCCCATGTGTGCTGGTTCCATTCTCGCAAAGAGACCAAAGTTTGTGATCAAATGTATGTAAACTAACACGGCTAAGATCCTTTTTTTACAAAATTAGCATTCACTTATAGCCTTTTTTCTTATTGACCACTGTTGGGCAAAGCTTTGGGAGAAAGATTATATGTCACTGTTGTCCCCCTCCCCCCCCTGTAATTCCCTCTGTAAACACTTATTGTGGAATAAGCCTCGTCTCAGATGCTCACTGACATTATACCTACTGCGTGGTGAACGATTATAGAGTGCTGTTGGGCTAAACAGCCCTCGGCAGGCGCTGAGGCGGGAGGGAACTTCGTGACATCCTGCTTTTTAACAGGATTTTGCCGCCGGTGGATGTGTGTCAGAGAGAGCAAAATATGGAGCTGGAGAGAGAGGGAGAGGGACGTGGAGAAAGATGATGCAGAGAGAGACAGAACTGTGTGTGTGTGTGTGTGTGTGTGTGTGTGTGTGTGTGTGTGTGTGTGTGTGTGTGTGTGTGTGTGTGTGTGTGTGTGTGTGTGTGTGTGTGTGTGTGTGTGTGTGTGTGTGTGTGTGTGTGTGTGTGTGTGTGTGTGTGTGTGTGTGTGTGTGTGTGTGTGTGTGTGTGTGTGTGTGTGTGTGTGTGTGTGTGTGTGTGTGTGTGCAGAACAGCCTGCAGGTCTCGCCCAGTGAAGGGCATCCGCATTCAGACACTACTTAATGGCCTGTGCAACTGTCGCTATAACTCATTAATCCTTCTCTCTCAAGGCATCCGCGTGAGATTCGAGGCTAAAGACAAAAATATCAAGCAGCCCTCATTTAGGGCCTTATGTACAGGATGGACTGAAAAAAAACACTCTCTCCCACATGCTTGTCTCAAGTATGGCTCTGGGGGATTTTAATTTCAGATTAGTCTGTCTTTAAATCCCTTTTATGCTGTCATTTTGGCCTCATCGTCTAAATTGGAGCTGTCAGCGCCTTTAGCTAAACCATTATTACTGAATGTAAAGGGGGACTTTAAGAACCCCCCGCCTACTCCATTAGAAGGTGAGTGGTTATCTGTAATTGTAGATAGTGTCTCCCATGGGTGGTACAGCAAAGGAGATGCTGGAGACATCAGAGATTTTAGCCGTGGCGCCGACGACTTAACCCGAAGACCCCGGAAGATAATTGCAACGGGGGGAAAAAAAAAACGTGAGGGCTGGGGGGTGCGTGGAACCCGATCTTGTCCCCATGTGTCACTCAGGGCGGCTTCCTGTCAATTAATGACTTCTGTCGGCACTTCCTCTGTTATTAATGCCCTCTGGGTATAGACTATGGCGCTGTCCTCCATTTCATGCGAGTGTGGCGCGGAGCACAATTGGATGGTCCGACAGGGGGCCGGTTCACATGGGTACAGGGCGGGCTATACCGGGCCTCGCCTGTGACAAGTCTGTTTAATGCTTCACCATTAACCTCAAGTCATTGGGCTCCGCGGGCAGGACTGTTCAGCTGCGGCACTTCTTCTCCCAATTATTGCTCTTTAAGGAGAGCGAGGCAGATTTATGGCCACAGAGAGGGAGTGCAGTAGCACAACAATTACATTGGCTGCTGGGATTAAATTGACAATTTGTAATGTTAATCGTCCCTTGCCCCCACTCCTGCATTGGGGTTGGGCATAATCAGCCAGGCCAAAGCCCAGAGGAAATCAATCCTTAGTTTCTCTCTCTCTCTCTCTCTCTCGCTCTCTCTCTCCCTCTCTCTCTCCCTCTCTCTCTCTCTCTCTCTCTCTCTCTCTCTCTCTCTCTGTCTCTGTCTCCCTCTGTCTCTGTCTCTGTCTCTGTCTCTGTCTCTGTCTCTGTCTCTCTCTCTCTCTCTCTCTCTCTCTCTCTCTCTCTCTCTCTCTCTCTCTCTATCGCTCTTTGTACGTCTCTCCAGCCCCGTCTCTCTTCCATCATTTTATTTTTTTACTCTCTCTCCTCTCAAATCTTTTTTTTTTTTTTTTTACACATCCTCTTATTCTCTTGCACTACTAGTCTGCAGTTTATCTCCTCCCTGCACCTCTCTCCTCTAGCTGCTCTGTCGCTTTTCCACACACATCTTTTGTTCTCATCAGCGTCCCCCCCCCCCCCCTCTTCTTTTCTCTCTCGTGAACACAGTGATGTATTACTCGGCAGAGACTTCCATTAGCTAACAGACTAGAGCCCATTTACCAGGGAATGGGTTTTAGCCTCCTACTGTGGTCGAGCAGAGGGCTGTCTCACAGTTGGCTCTTTACACTCCCCAGTACACTCTCACCCGACCTGACCGGGCTGAAATTAGACTGATGACAAGTCAGAGCAGATGTTCACACAGTGGCCCATTTCATCCCCATCATCACGGATGACCTTTTTGGTACCTCCACCTCACATTGTACACAGTAAAATCCATAGTCGTAATTTAACTCTGAAAATGTAGAGGATACAGCTATGCTTCCCAGAGAGGTTGCATTTGTACAGTACACTCTCAGAGTTAGAAATAGGGTTGCTAACTCAGACAGTTTCCAATAAGGGACACCTCCATTGCCTGTGTGTCAATTTTGGGTCAAACTCCCCCAATTTCGGGTCTAAATTTCGTTGTTGGTAATATTTTGCACACACCATAGGCCAACGGAAAGTCTGTTTCCAACCATATTTCCAACTGCAAAGTGAACTGAGCCCATGAATGAGACCAGTCTTGTTTCTGAAGTGTAGTTTTGCTTCCTAGTGTTTAAACCACAGTCAATCTGTCTTAATATGCTTCTCAAACATATTCATATCAAGGACCCCCAAATTAACATGTACACAAATACTGTGCAGTATTTGTCCACTGACTTCGATCTTAAAATATGTTGTGCCAGCAGCCAGGAACACCCCCCCCCCCCAATACAAGATCCTTGACACGTTGGGTTCCAGTTGCTCCTTGGTTGGTTTAGTGTCCCCAACGGTAGCAATAACACTTTGTGTTTGTGTTCCTTTGTTCCTGCCATTTTTCTTTTCACTATACTCGAATGTCATATTGTGTGTCTCGTTATTTTATTTACCCCCATGATTCATTGTGCCAATGTGCGGGATATGGATCTTGTATACTGTGTTTGTGTATGATTTATTGCATTGGACTAGCTGTCTGTAAAGCAAATTGCCCCTTGGGGACATTAAACTCTTTATATCTTACTTTTATAGTACCTTGTAAAATGTGTTAAGTGCAAATGTAATGGTCATGGGTGTGTAATTCATATGGGGGGAAAAGACAGGGGCGGGGGGTTGGGGGGGGTGAGATCTGTGACTAAGGTACATATTGTGAACAGTAGACCTAACGTGTAGGTTAATACAAAAGGTACAACAATGGGTATGAACAATACAAAATGTACAACAATAGACGCCTTATCAGACGACGTCACACTGATAAGAAACAGCATGCGCGCATAAAAGCAGCAGAAGAACACCACCTCTCATAAGATGCAATGGAAAAGTTCTAACTGCACTCACGTGTAAAAAATGCCCCATCAAACTTTCAGATGCTGTTTTTCTCCCAGTGTGGAGGAAGAATGATTAGGATTTTTATTGTGATCTCTCGCCCTTGAAATATATAATCCTTGGTTTCTGTTGTGTTTGCACAATAATAGCAATTCAAAACAGTTGTCCTCAAAACCACACCTCCAGTCGCTGTCATAAGAACGGGAGGTGCGCTCATGAACACGGCAGCAGAGCCTATTTGTGCACGTCTGCACGCACACCTGCAGTCCATCAAGTATAATCTATGCTTCGTCCCGCGATGGTGTCGCGCACGCAGACCTCTACGCTCACAACAGTCGCATCTGCGATGCGATGTGAGCTTGTATATCAGCTGTTCTCTGTGCGCAATACTGTTGGGCTTTGAAGTATAAATGTCTCCTAGGGTGCATCTCACTAGCCAACTCACAAGAGGAGGTTGAATGGACTGAAACCAGCGCTCCCCAAAACAACAGGTTTGGAGATCTGTTGGGAATTGATTACATGAAACAGTCACCCATGCGCCCAGTCCCAATGTTTGTAAACAAATAATTGGTCTATAGGTATGAACGATACAAAATGTACAACAATAGGTATGAACGATACAAAATGTACAACAATAGGTATGAACGATACAAAATGTACAACAATAGGTATATGAACGATACAAAATGTACAACAATAGGTATGAACGATACAAAATGTACAACAATAGGTATGAACGATACAAAATGTACAACAATAGGTATGAACAATACAAAATGTACAACAATAGGTATATGAACAATACAAAAGGTACAACAATAGGTATATGAACGATACAAAATGTACAACAATAGGTATGAACGATACAAAATGTACAACAATAGGTATGAACGATACAAAATGTACAACAATAGGTATGAACAATACAAAATGTACAAAAATAGGTAAATGAACAATACAAAAGGTACAACAATAGGTATATGAACGATACAAAATGTACAACAATAGGTATATGAACAATACAAAATGTACAACAATAGGTATATGAACGATACAAAATGTACAACAATAGGTATATGAACGATACAAAATGTACAACAATAGGTATATGAACAATACAAAATGTACAACAATAGGTATATGAACGATACAAAATGTACAACAATAGGTATATGAACGATACAAAATGTACAACAATAGGTATATGAACGATACAAAATGTACAACAATAGGTATATGAACGATACAAAATGTACAACAATAGGTATATGAACGATACAAAATGTACAACAATAGGTATATGAACGATACAAAATGTACAACAATAGGTATATGAACAATACAAAATGTACAACAATAGGTATATGAACGATACAAAATGTACAACAATAGGTATATGAACAATACAAAATGTACAACAATAGGTATATGAACGATACAAAATGTACAACAATAGGTATGAACAATACAAAATGTACAACAATAGGTATGAACAATACAAAAGGTACAACAATAGGTATGAACAATACAAAAGGTACAACAATAGGTATGAACAATACAAAATGTACAACAATAGGTATGAACAATACAAAATGTACAACAATAGGTATGAACGATACAAAATGTACAACAATAGGTATATGAACGATACAAAATGTACAACAATAGGTATGAACGATACAAAATGTACAACAATAGGTATATGAACGATACAAAATGTACAACAATAGGTATGAACGATACAAAAGGTACAACAATAGTTATGAACAATACAAAATGTACAACAATGAACTAGAGGTGGTGGAAAAAGTACTGAAATGTTTTACTAAGTGAAAGTATCAATACTGCAATATAGGAAAAAACAATACTCTGTTACAAGTAAAAGTCCGTAATTCAAAATGTACTTCAGTAAAAGTACAAAAGTCTTACTTACTTAGACTTAGTTACTCCCGTTCCTATTGGAACATCATTGTTGGACAACGATATTCTGCCTCCCTGCATGGCAACCCTTCTTGCTCCATAAAAGTACAAAAGTATTAGCATCAAAATGCACTTAAAGTATGCACTTAAAATGTGTCGCATCACGACACATTGTGAGCTTGTAGATCTGCTATTTTGAAATGGCCAAAATGTATATAGGGCTGAAGTGGTTAATGTATGTGTTGTAATAATAATCAAAATCTACAAAGTAACTACAGCAGTAAGTAAAGTTTTCAAATAAATAGTAGTGGATTAGAAGTAAAAGTAAACTACAAATGCCTCAAAAGTACAGCACTTCAGTAAATGGACTTTGCACTCCACCATACTGATCCCAGCGTGTTCCATTTCTCCCACCAGGGCATACTGCTGTACAGTAGTGACCTCCAGCCGGCCTCCTCCTCCACCTTTGACGTGAACGAGCTGCCCTGTCGTCGTCGCACGTTCTCGGTCATGGACCGCTTCCCAAAGTGCTTCCTCATCCTGCGGTTGGACGGGAGCCGAGTGGAGGAGGGCGGCAGTGGTCTCCAAAGGGGGGAAGAAGAAGAAGAGGAGGGCGACGGCACTGGCAGGGGGTGGAGGGCGGTGCGAGTGGACCTGGTGTCGCCGCCTAAAGACCGCTACGCCTTTGCCCTCCTGGGCTGGACCGGCTCCAGGGTAAGAGAGAGAGAGAGAGAGAGAGTTTACAGTGAATGTCACCTGCACTAAACACAGTGGTGTAAAAGCAACAAATTAAATCACAACCAGAATAGAAAGCGGCTCGTTGCCAAATGCACCGTTACCATCCAGAGAGATTCCTTTTGGCTCACTATAGCGCTGCAGTGACATCTCAACAAAAAACACTTTTTTGTACATTTATAAACGACACATTTGAAACAACAAAATATTATAGGGTTGTGCAGGTGAGCCCCGTTTATAAGGTTAATCTCACGCCATTTAACAACAAAAACAAAGAAATCATAAAAATCTAACAAATGATTTGGCAACATAAATAATACAGAAAATAATACATATTGGTAAAAAAAAGTTTATGTGGTGTGTGGGACAACATCACCTGAAAGCCGCCCATACTTGAGTAAAAGTAGTGATGATATCTTACTAGAAACAAGCTCTGCTGAATGTGGATTACAAATTACAATACTACATATCTAGAACAAATACATCATAAATAATGCGCTGATATTAAATGGAGTGAATGAGGTACACAATCTTACAGGTGAAAGTTTAAGTTTAAACTTGAGCTCTATTCGCACGGGATTGGTATTACCCCAGGACCTCAGGTAATATGTAATAATCACGGAGGACGTTTGTGTTTTTAATCCCATGTGAATCGACCATGTCTGTGATTTGGGCTGTAATAATTACAGGCCAAATTAGCTAGCATAATTCAGCAAACGCCGGGGTCCCGGGGTAATACTAATCCCGTGTGAATAGGGCTTTAAGTTTGAACCTAGTGTGAGGTGGTGCAACTGGCTCCAGAATATGAACAAAAACAAAAATACTGTTTTGATGAATTAGTTAAACTTCTGGGCATATTTTTGAATGCTAAAGTTGCATTGACCCTCAGCAGACGAATATGACATTTCAGCCAATAAAAATCTCCCTTCATTTCAATGAATTCGAACATATCCCCGTTTTAGATATGGCCCATGGGTGATGATTGAACATATCCCCCTTAGATATGGCCCATGGATGATGATTGTTGCTGGCATGGGGTGAGCCACATCTGCTGCCGGCTCCCTCGGTATAGCAACAATGTGCTGACAGGGCTGAATATGTGTGTGATGGCAGCATTTTTAGAACTTGCATACAGCTTTCTTTTCAAAGGAAACTAATTTAGAACTCGAAGGGAGCATGACGATTTGTACGGCAGTAAAAAGTGAATTCTTAAAATTAAAATAGTGGTGGAGTATGGGTGAATGTAGATGCAAACAATGAAGTACTGTTTCTTGCTAAATATAAATATAGCTGCAAGCAGTGATAAGACGGGACCACATTTTGTACGTCATGGCCGTGGGCTTCGCGCCCTCACCGTTTGGCATAGCCAGAACTGTTTTTGGCGGAAGGAGGAGGAGGAGGAGGAGGAGGAGAAGAAGGTGACAATAAGAGACCAAAAGTCCCTTCGGGCTTGGTCCCTTGATAAAAATTCAAACTGACTGGATGATTCAAAGGTGAGAACTGGAATACTATAAACTTTAAGCAGACAAATAGGTAGGCCTACTCTCTCAGAAAAATGGCCCTGAAAATGTTCTCTTCTGTTTAAGTGTGTGTGTGTGTGTGTGTGTGTGTGTGTGTGTGTGTGTGTGTGTGTGTGTGTGTGTGTGTGTGTGTGTGTGTGTGCGTGCGTGTGCGTGTGCGTGTGCGCGTGCGTGCGTGCGTGCGTGAGGCCTACTGGAGCCTGGGTGGGTCCTGGTTAGCCTATAGACGAATTCAGAAACAGGTCTCATGGTCGCAGCTTACGTATTTCCTGTAATAGCTGCGGGTTTAAACCCTCACCAGGCGCACCTCTTCTACTACAGTGAACGCTCTGAGTGACTGATGTTAGTCTGCCTTTATTATTATTTTTAAAATGTGATTTTTTTTTTCTCCACAATTTGTGTCTCTCTTTCAGAGGTTTTAGGGTTGGAGTTATTTTAATAATCATATTTGAACTGGGACAATATGGCCAATGTTTGTCCATTTATATCATTTTGGAGATATTAAAAAGTCCTTACTTGTCACTGTAGTAATGTGCATAGCCATATACCCTGCACTTATACTGTTAAATGGTAAATGGTGCATTTATATAGCGCCTTTATCCAAGGCGCTTTACATAGATTGTGCATTACATTCACCCATTCACACACACATTCATACACCGATTGCGGCGGAAGCCATGCAAGGTACCAACGAGCACATCGGGAGCAATTTGGGTTTCAGTGTCTTGCCCAAGGACACTTCGACATGTAGCCAGGAGGAGCCGGGATTCGAGCCGCCGACCCATGGATCATTGGACGACCTGCTCTACCTCTTGAGCCACAGTCGCCCCACTACTACAATACTGTTGTTAGTTTACTGTTAAATATGGCCAATGTTTGTCCATTTATATCATTTTGGACATATTAAAAAGTCCTTACTTGTCACTGTAGTAATGTGCATATACCCTGCACTTATACTGTTGTTAGTTTACTGTTAAATATGGCCAATATTTGTCCATTTATATCATTTTGGAGATATTAAAAGTCCTTACTTGTCACTGTAGTAATGTGCATATACCCTGCACTTATACTGTTGTTAGTTTACTGTTAAATATGGCCAATATTTGTCCATTTATATCATTTTGGAGATATTAAAAGTCCTTACTTGTCACTGTAGTAATGTGCATATACCCTGCACTTATACTGTTGGTTGGTTTACTGTTCAACAATGTTTAAGCTAATCACCTGGGAACCCACCATCTGTTTTCACTTCAACACTGTGTCCACAAATGTAAATGTAAAATGTAAATGTAAATGCGACTTACCCAAAGTTCCCTAACCACTCGCACTCCTGTTGCTTCAGAATGCTCGACATTTCTGTTAGGTAATCCATGGGTGTTGGCAAACAACACGGGCGAATAAAAGTAATTGAATGACGACAAAGTCACTCAGCAGTCAGCTCCTCTGCAGTAAATCCGACAGGACTTCCGACAGCTTTTGATAAAGTTATATTAAATATTCTCATCCAGAGCCTCCACACCAGCACAACATATTAGTCAGCAGTAGAGAATGAGGGGAGGAGGGGCGGGATGCGTCCACTGGGTAATATTACGCTGGCCTGGGTAAAGTAAACTACAACATGAACGTGTTCAAATTCTGCGGAAATTCCGCGGAGTTTTCATCGGAACACCGCGACCGCGTATTCCGTTCGGGCCTGCTGATGAGACACAGAGAGCGCGCCGGCATCAAGGGTAGAACAACGTATAGGTTGCACCAGGCATCAATGGGTTAACATCGAGTGACTGCAGTTTCTTCCAGCGGTGAAATGTCCCTTTAAGCTTAAAAGTACTTTCACATTTATTGGAATCACCTTTATATTCAAATTAGATTAGTATATATTGGGACTAGGACTGGTAGTGGAGAGACAAGGTCATGGTAAAAATAGACTATCATCTAAAGTGAAAATGCATCTTTGACAAATAATACAACCCAACCCATCCATATACAATGACAATCCATATGCATTAACACGGCACAGAAAATAATATTACAAATACACAACAACATAAAAGGTAGGGAAAAAAGGAAGAGAATCAATAAAATCTGGTCACAGAATCCAACTCAGGCTTGTGACATTGTCATAAGGTACTACATCCAAGAGGAACGGATGCATTAAAGACTGTGTTCTGCTCAATGCCACTGAAACAGACAAGAGGAAAAAAATAAGAGATTTGATTTCAAACTATTGATTCTGTCCCCCCGGCCGCAGCAATTCCTGAGAGACATGAGGACATTTGCTAGACGTGAGAGACACATGCTGCTGGACAACCATGGGCTCTACGACAAAACCAAGGTAGAATCAATACACAGTATTACACACCCTCTGAAAGTTCACCTGTTTTACATTGACACTGACAGCAATATAGCGGCAAAGGCCTGACGTCACTCGCTCATCCCCTGTATGGTTCCAAGGGGTTCACGCAAGTTTTTCTCTATGGAGAATAACATGGTCATCCTAAAATCGTCTCATTTAAGGATTGTGGTCCAAAAATCACAGTCACTCATTGTATCATATTCTTTTTCTATTCGAAAATTGTACTAATTCGGCAGCAGTGATATTTGCGTTTTCTCTCAGTCAGTTGATTCTTCATATCCATATGAGTGAAACGGCCGGGATCTTTTGTTTATTTTTCAAACACAGTTCTTACATGAGGTGATCTTTAAATCCCCCTATGGGGATTATAATACAAATAAAAAAGTACACGAACCCGTAGACTTAGCGCCCTCTAGCGGTATTGACGTCAGACTTCCTTTGCTCTATATTACACATAACAGTGTATATCTCTAAAGCAGTGGTTTTCAACCAGTGGTCCGGTGACCATCAGTGGTCCTTGAGGGGGTTCCAGGTGGTCCCCAGCTAAATGGAGAGTTGGTACCCAAATGGACCCTTATAGATCTTTACACCTCCCAATGTATGAATGAATGAACCATTGTAGAGCGCTTTGAGTTCTGAGAAAAGCGCTATAAAAATGCAATTCATTATTAACTCTTGAGTGTAAAATGAAACCAAATGGACCCAAAAGTTTGACACTCTCAAGAGATAAATTATTGTTAAACATCTGCATTACTTAATTTACAAGAAGTATACACAATTTCAGAATGTAGAGAGAATTGTTTTTTTGATCAACGTTAACCATAACAAAATATTCTTTAATTTTGGGTCTGCGTGGCTAAATCTCAAATGGAGGTCCGTGGCTCAAATCAAATGCCGAATAAATAATGGGCCTTGATGTGAAAAAGGTTGAAAACGACTGCTCTAAAGGACCACACAGTGCTCTGGCTTTTGTACTACCCTGCCTATGGCAACTCAAGGTATACTTCATATTCACTGTACTACCCTGCCTATGGCAACTCAAGGTATACTTCATATTCACTGCAGGCCATTTTATAAAGCATGCTGTGGTTTGTTTAATTTTCAAGAAAGCCATTGGATTCCATTAATCTCATTATGGTTTGAAAATCCAATAATAATAGATAATCCAACAAACTATTACATTGATATTTTTTGCATTTCAATGCATTTTTAAAGCACTTTATATTGATTCTAAAAGTCTAGCCAAAAATAGTCCCCGGAGAAAACATTGATTTAGGAACGAAAATCAAACGCCCATTACTTTAACCACGCAATGATGTTTAGCCAACATTGTCTTGTATTTATTCAGGTACTGCAAGTTCTGCAATATTTGAATGGAGAAAATGCAAATGCAACAGTAAAAGTGAAAATGATGGCCACTTTCTCACCTGAAATTCCCTTTTATTGAGCTTTTCAGTGGCATAGTGGTGCTGAGCAGTTCATTCACAGCTCAGGCGAGGCAGATGGCAAGTGCCGAACGCGAAATCCCCTACCTTGCCTTCCGAGGGTCCTTTTCAATTACACCGCATTCAATATTTGGCTGCATATAGAATATCACACCCTGGTTTATACCGAGCAAGAACACAAGCAAAGAGTTTACAGCGGGAAGTTAACTGCCAGCAAACCCCCTAAAATCATTACTAAACTCCTCTTCACTTGATCCTAGAAACGTTCCTCCCCTGACAGGTAAGAGAGTGAAAAGAGAAAGAATAAAGACAGAGAGAGAGAGAGAGAGAGAGAGAGAGAGAGAGAGAGAGAGAGAGAGAGAGAGAAACGAGCACAACAGCAATCTGATGACCAGTGTTTTTATACCGTGAGCGAGTGAGCGAGCGCTATGCCAGGTGGGATTTGTTACAAAGTCATGCCTTAGTCCGGAGTCTGTGCTTAGGAATCTGGGTGGTGAATTTACAGCAGCTTGTCCTTAAAGGTGACTGGCTGCATGGATTTATAGCCAGCTGGTGTTCAAACACCGACCTCAGTAGGGAAAAAACTTTAAAACTCACACAAACTATTTTTAAATTATTCCAATGAGGTAGGGGTTTTTCAACTGATTGTGAACGAGGGACCACCACCCTGACTTAAAAATCAACCTGGGGATCAACTGTTGTGTTGGGTGGGTGGGCGTATATGGGCTAATAAAATGAGTGCTTTTGTAACACACAATGCTATGCATCCCATGTGTATACAACCCACTGTTTCTCAACCAATGGTCCATTGACTACTAATCATTTCCTATTAATAATGACTCAACCAGACAATAATAATGTGTTGTCACTCGGAGTGAAGGGAAGTTTGATACTACTGTAGGTGCAAGAAAAACATTTTTAATTATTGTTCATTGTTTAGGGTGTAGTGTCTCTCTCTCTTTCTCTCTCTCACACACACACACACACACACACACACACACACACACACACACACACACACACACACACACACATGTCACATGTCACACAGTGTCACACAGTGTCACAGTGTCACACACATACACACATCACACATTAACATACACAGTACATCCTCTTACTTTAAGTGACTAAAATCTATACAGTTGCAATTGCAATATATCAAGGCACACACTTGTTAAAATGAAAGTAATTACCCTGGGAAGTGCAGCTAGGGTTCATTTGCACATTTTCTAGATGAAATAAACAACACCCGCCTCTTCTTCAGCCTACAGATGGATTTAACATAAAAGTGATACTGTATGATAAAGGACTCTGTGAATGAATCGACGGCATATCTCATTAGATGAAATAACCAATTAACTATTGTCTTGCCCATGATTGCAGCCAAACATAATTAGCCTTGGTTTAACAACACCCTGCCCCATGCCTTTGTTTGGCTACAACATTTAATTGGAGATAGAATAGGCAGGTGCATGCCTTTGTCTAGAGTGTAGACTCCAATTAATAGTGGAGCGTAGTGTAGTGTCTATGCTTTACTGTATGTATATTGTCAGTTGAACTGCATTGCTGTTTCTTCTACATCACTGCACATCAGACAGTGCTTTCCAGTTTGTTGCTTGGTGAGTAGCGAATGGTAACCCCTGAGAGACTCGACTGTCATTTACACGTGGGATATGCGATCAGCACCAATACGTTCACGTGACAATTCGTTGTGACACCAACTTTGACAAGCGCTAGACTGCTGCACAGTAGACTCACTCAGCCAAGCTTGATCGTAAGTCCAAAAGTTTTTTCTGGATTCTATATTTGGTGATATGCCTTTAATGATTGTATAGCCTTCAGGAGAATGAACCATCCAAGTCTATTAAAATAATAAAAATAACAACCAGAGACGTTATTTAACATCAATCCACACCATTGGTGTGAAAGCTACAGTATTACCTAAAAAAAAAGCACATCTCCTCATCTTGCTTTAGCTGAATGAAAACACAGTAGCCTGCCCAGTGACTAGAAGGACATTTTGTGACTGGGAGGTCCCTACAAATTCAGATTCACTTTATTGTCATTTTAGATGTACGGTTTAGGTACAAACACGTGGACATATCTTACACTCGGAAGCTCCAATACAATAAAAGCATGATCAGGAGATACAGTAGCCAAGCCAGAAAGTGTTTTCTATCACACCTTTTGTACAGCTGAACGTGTAAAAATGTAAAAATGTGCATGTTGCTTTTAGATGACAAAATCAGTGCCAAGAGATGAACGTAGAAAAAGGGGCCGCGATACACCAGTGTTTTCGTCGACTAATACCAAGGCGAAAAATGTTCGTCAACTACCTTTTTTCACTGACGAAAACTAAATGGAAACTAAATGAAAACTAAAACTAAGACTAAATATACTGACAATTTCGTCAACAAATTAAAAACTAGACTAGAATATTAGGAAGGGACTAGTGGACAAGAGATCCAGTATAAGTTATTTTACACTTGGTTGCATGCTGAAAATAGCAGATCTACAAGCCCACAACGCATCGCAGCGCGATGCGTTGTGGGCTTGTAGATCTGCTGTTTTCAGCAAGTGAAAAAAACAGACATTACGACTGCATCAATGCCCGCCAAAATAAAATTTGTTCGACTAAATCAATTATAGATTTAGTCGACTAAAATCTTATCATTTAGTCGAACACTAAACACTAAAACATTCCAGCTGGTGACTAAAATGTGACTAAAACTAAATGAAAACTATTCAAGTGACTATGACTAAAACTAAAATAAAAATGTACTGCCAAAAACAACACTGCGATAAACAGTTCTGTGTCTGAAGGATCCATTAATTCAGCAGGAGAAACGGTAGCGACGGATGACAAGATGATGCCCCAGAGTTGGAGAGCTAGCCATCAATCTCGGTGACAGACATTGTTGACCCCGGTTTCCCCCAGTAGTGCATGTATTATCCTAACCCCACAAGCACTCATCGCGTCCTATAAGGCCCAGATTTACATACGCAGGTCAGAGGAGGGGACAGGCGGGGCCATTTTGAGCAGTGCACAGAGTTGGAAGAAGGAATGTTTAAGGATATCGCCGGGCCGGATCGACGGGGGTGGGGGGGGGGGGGGGGGGGGGGGGGACTGTCACCGCAATGGCCCCCGTCAGCCGTTCCCTTTGGGACAGAGGTCAGGATCCAGGGATCGCAGGGTGCCAGCTTTCCTGACAGATATTATACACAGCCAGCCAACTCAGATGGTGTTTACTCAAAGCACAAGGGCAGAGGCAGGCATGCTGACAGTGCAGCCAACCATACAATAGCCGAGCATATACGCACGCACGCGCACACACACACACACACACACACACACACACACACACACACACACACACACACACACACACACACACACACACACACACACACACACCTGCAATTGTGCAGAGTCCTGCATGTTATTGTTGGACTTAGATGAAGTATAGCAGTGCGGGTGGTTATAGGTCTGGTGTGAATAAAGATGAAGGAAAACAAAGTGCCAATAGATAATTCAGTAAAATGAGAAAGAGATGAGATTATGTGATTGCTATACATTCTCTTCAATCACTAGAGTAATTGGACACGCACACACACACACACACACACACACACACACACACACACACACACACACACACACACACATTAGGATAGCCAAAACTTGGTCCACCCGTCTGTCCGTTCATCCAGCACTTTGTTCCCAAGCAAGATATCACAAAACTACCAAGCATGGCATTCTGCTTTGCACCTTCATGCTCCCCGGAGGGTTAATCACGCTGATTTTGGTGACCCCACAGCAATTACAATTCCTCTAGCATCACCCTCAGGCTAAAACTTCCACTTGCACACGACATACTGCACTGTAACTTACCATCTAATGGATGGATTGCATTAATGCTCCCCAGAGGACGAACCCTACCGATTGTGGTGACCACCGTGGCCTTTCCATTATTGACACCCTTAGGCCAAACCTTCCATTTGCACACAATATATCCCAAAATATTGGATTGCCTTGAAATTGCTGAGCACATTTGTACACAAGAGCTCATAATCGACAATCTACAGATTGCATGATGAACCCACTTGTTCTGGTAACCCCATGGCCTTTCGTCTAGTGCCAGCTGTAGGCCATCAGCTGACCTTCCCACAAAAGGCACTGTAGCATTTTAATAATAGTAACAAATGAATGTATTTTATTATATTCAATTTCCCTTTCCCTTGTTCTCTATAATATATGTTATTCCTTTGGTGATCTAATATATACCCTTGTACCCCTCCCCTTTAATTGTTAGCCCTACAAGTGAGAATGGTGAGCAATGTCGGTCAGTTTAAACCGCTTTGGTCCAGTTGGGTACAGTATATGCCTACTGTATGAGAAGAAGCAGTTCGGACTCTATGGGCCGCCTATTGTTGTTTCAAAACCAACAGTATGCGCAAAAAGCAATTTCAGTGTCTGTGGCACTGTAAACGGAAGTCAAGGAAAGTGGTCAGGGTCTTTTCCATGTATGCAGGTTACATGCTTGTTTACTGCCTTCTTTGCACGCACGCACGCACGCACGCACGCACGCACGCACGCACGCACGCACGCACGCACGCACGCACGCACGCACGCACGCACGCGCGCACACACACACACACACACTTGTGCCATTACTTCCAAGGCTAGTTTCAAGGTCAGCGGAGAGCTTAACAATGTTCGTTCAGAGCAAGTCATTTGAGGGTGCGACCCGTTTTTCACTCACCGCTTCCACATCACAGCCATAATTAAGGTAATGAAGATCAATTAAGTGTCGCAGTGTCTGTGGCTGTCGCTGCCTTCACAGACCGTTGACTAGTTCCCCATGTTCACTCGCTCTCTTTGCTTTAGCCGGGGGGGAGGAGGAGGAGTGGCAGTGGTGGAAGGTTTAAGTACATTTACTTAAGTAGGCTACAGTACAATTTTTAGGTATTTGTACTTTACTCGAGTATTTCCAATTTCCAATTTCCAACACTTTTACTTCTACTATATTGTACTTTTACTCCACTACATTTATTTGAAAACTTAAAGTTACTATAGTTACTTTGTAGATTTTGCATATTATTACAAATCATACAGTAACGTCTTCAACGCTATATACATTTTGGCCATTTGAAAATAGCTCGATCTACAAGCTCACAATGCGTCGCGATTTGTGCGACGCATTGCGAGCTTGTAGATCGAGCTATTTTCAAAAATATTTTATACATTTGAAAATTGGATTTTGCCTTAAGTACATTTTGAACACGGGACTTCCCCTTAACGAAGTATAGTTTTACATTGTAGTAATGATACTTTTTACTTAAGTAAAACAATTGAGTACATTTTCCTCCACTGAGGAGTGTTTTTTTTTGCTCTGCATGGCTCGCCGCAGACACCCTCATTAATTGACACGACGCCGACGTGTGGTCTGTGGCTGCCGTGATGATGGTGATGACACTTTTATCTTTTTATCACAGCCGTTCTAATTGGCCGCTTGATCTCGGAGAGCCGTTCTAATTGGTCCGCTCAGTCTCGGAGAGCCGTTCTAATTGGTCCGCTTGGTCTCGGAGAGCCGTTCTAATTGGTCCGCTCGGTCTCGGAGAGTTGTTCTAATTGGTCCGCTCGGTCTCGGAGAGCCGTTCTAATTGGTCCGCCCGGTCTCGGAGAGTCGTTCTAATTGGTCCGCCCGGTCTCGGAGAGCCGTTCTAATTGGTCCGCCCGGTCTCGGAGAGCCGTTCTAATTGGTCCGCCCGGTCTCGGAGAGTCGTTCTAATTGGTCCGTTCGGTCTTGGAGAGTCGTTCTAATTGGTCCGTTTGGTCTCGGAGAGTCGTTCGAATTGGTCCGCTCGGTCTCGGAGAGTCATTCTAATCGTCCGCTTGGTTTCTGAGAGTCATTCTAATTGGTCCGCTTGGTTTCTGAGAGTCATTCTAATCGTCCGCTTGGTTTCTGAGAGTCATTCTAATTGGTCCGCTTGGTCTCTGAGAGTCATTCTAATTGGTCCGCTTGGTTTCTGAGAGTCATTCTAATTGGTCCGCTTGGTCTCTGAGAGTCTGCGCTATCCCTGTCTGACTGACTGCCATCTATAGGAACCACAGGTCTGATGGGCAGTGGTGTTTTACTTCAGTAAATGTATCAATACTGCAATGTAGAAGTATACCCCAAGTAAAAGTCCGGAATTCAAGATGTACTTAAAGTACCAAAAGTAGAAAGTACTCACTATGAAGAAGTTTTCAAATGTATACAAATATTTTTAAAATAGCCGATCTACAAGCTCACAATGCGTCGCATCACGCCGCATTGTGAGCTTGTAGATCGGCTATTTTCAAATGGCCGAAATGTATATAGAGCTGAAGTGGGTAATGTATATCTTTTGTATAATCAAGGTAACTAGTAACTAATGTTTTTTTAAATAAATGTAGTGGAGTAAAAGTACGATATTTGCCTCTGAGATGTACTGGAACTGGAGTAGAAGTAAAAGTACTGGAAAATTGAAATGCTCAAGTAAAGTACAAATGCCTCGTGCAGTACTTAAATAACTGTACTTAGTTACTTTCCACCACTGGTGATGAGGATGGTGATGCGAGCGCACAGCTACATTCTGAGTGTTCATTTCACTCTTGAGAGTGTACAAATGTAATCACCCACAAGCAGCCATTTTGGTTACACACTCTCAAATGTACAGTAACCATAACACTGAGAGTGTTACTGTGTGTGTCTGATTAGAGGAGGGGTATGTCTTGTCTGAGGAGGACCAAAATAGGGTCATTTAGAGGACTTTAATCTGGACGCGGCAGCATCAAAAGTGTGTCTCGGCAGATACGCGCCGGTCTCCATCTTATTATGAAATGCTTAAAAAAAGATTAGAGCACTCAACTCAAGCTAATGATCTCTTCCCAATTAAGGACAGGCTCGGGGGGGAATCGCTGTGTCTTTGTATACGTGCACGGGGTGGACTCCGAGCAGCGAAGCAACGACTGCACTGTAAAAATCTAATTTACGGTACGGTCACGCGTGCACAAATTAAATGCTCGCCCTCCCGTTCACTTTGCATTCTCTGCGAGCGAAGGGGCGTATACAGATTCGGCGTGAATAAAGTTGAACGGGCTGACACGAATGAATGAATACATTTAGCCGCCTATTCGCTCGAAATATCAAAGTTGAAATAACTCCAGTGAAGTTTGCTTCACCGCCCGCATCTCGACAGCCATATTGGCACACCAAGAATAAAATTGTTTGCAGCTTCATACAGTAAGTGATATAGCAATGAGCCAGTCGGGTGCCTAGCTGGCGTGTGACTGTAATGCACACTGTGAAGTGCTTTTTGGAGAAAGTTATTCGTCGTGTGATGATGTCACTCACTGGAAATGATTAACTTTAAAGCGCTGGTGGTGATGCATCATCTTTTTCCTCGAAAATATAAGTTACTTTCAGAGAGCGGCAACTGAAGTACAAAGGGCTTTTCACACATAACACGCAGGGAGTGAATTGATGTACCTGGTAATTCATTTTCAATGAGAGGCGAGCATTCAGGTAGGGCTGGTTGGTTAATCTGACAGGCATAGCGACAGTTGGGCGCGATCCTGTGGCTTTGTTTTTACGTTCATGCTCATCTCATGCACACCCCCGCCTGCGTTAGAGTCACACGTTCCTTAAAGTAGCTATAAGCAATAATATGTCCACATTTTAATGACTTTTCTTTTGTAAAAAGTAAAACGTTCCCAAAGTCTTTGTGACACTTCTAGGGGCCGCAATCTGCATTCAAAGATGTTCCTAGAAGCTTTGTCATTGGTCGAAAAAAAACCCTGCAGATTGCGGCCCCTAGATGTGTCACAGAGACAACAAACATTTTGGGAGCATTTTACCCATTGCTGGCTGTCTGAAGACCAAAAAAAAGAAAAGGTAATTCAAAATTTGAAAAATACTGAAAAAATATTGCTTATAGCAGCTTTAACGTGGTTTTCTGGCTCAACTGAGAAATGTCCAATACATTTTCCACATAGAGATTATTATTCAATTATTTTAAGCCTAGAATCCAGCCATCCAGGATCCTGGTTTCATCATGACCAGAAAACCTTTGATTCTCTGGAAAACAAATTATATATATATATAAATTGAATATTTAATTATATGAGATACTATAATTTAATAAATAGCCTTTGTTTAGAGTCTTTCATTTTCTTTTTTCACAGAATCAAAGGTTTTATATGGTCATGACTCATTCTAGGCTTGATTCTAGGCTTAAAATAATTCATGGGAAAAACGAATGGCCGATTTTTCCAGTGGAACCAGAAAAGCACATGCACCACTGCCATGCCCTGTTGTCGTTGCACATGAGGAGCGCAGCAGTGTAGTTACACCACAGATCTCCAAGCCAGAACATACCCGTTGTGTCACTCCCCGTAAAACAAGCCTTTAAATTAGGCTCTTCCGTCAAGCTGGGTTGGGACTATAAGCAACACAAAAAAAGGAAGAAAATCTGTCCTGACTTGGCGTGCCACAGTCAGTTACACTTGAGATCAATATCGTATACTGGTACTGCCACGGCTGAATTTTAAACTGCGAGTATACTGTCGAGGTGTGTGTGTGTGTGTGTGTGTGTGTGTGTGTGTGTGTGTGTGTGTGTGTGTGTGTGTGTGTGTGTGTGTGTGTGTGTGTGTGTGTGTGTGTGTGTGTGTGTGTGTGTGTGTGTGTGTGTGTGTGTGTGTGTGTGTGTGTGTGTGTGTGTGTGTGTGTGTGTGCATACAATTAAGTGAGTGCAGACAGTGTAGCCTAGTCCAGTGGTTCCTCAGAGGTCGAGACCCAAAAGAGAAAGAAGACGTTTGCCCACGGGACCCAAACTAGTGAAAATAGCTGAAAATGTAGGAACCGGAAGAATAAAGGGACCTATAAAAATGTGTTCCGCGACCCACAAATTGGTCCCCGACCCACTGTTTTGAAACCAGTGGCCTAGTCCAGTGTATAGCCTGACGTATGCTTGGTGCGCATGTCGTCCGGCACGCAACTAAGTATAAATCAGGCTTGTGTGTGTGTGTGTGTGCGTGTGCGTGCGTGCGTGTGCGCGCGTGTGGCAGGGGGCGTGGGGGGGAGTTGGATCGGGAGGGAGTGTGTGTGTGTCCTCTGCTGTATCTCTGAAGGTTTGTGATAATTAATATGTGTGGTGGGCTTGATGAATGGGGACAGGTTGAGGGTTCCATCATTTCATCCCAGACAGGCCGACTCTCCCTGAAGCAGGCGGGCTCCATGACCTGTCCAACACCTCCTGGAAACACGCCCCCTCGCTGGCTTTCATACATGGGACTTAATGCAGTCAAATTAATCCAGAGTGTTCGCTTTAACTCTGGTTTGACGGGGGAAATGGACCTGTAACGGGTCTCTCCGAGTCAAACGAACACCCAGGATTTTACCGTGTGTATACCCTTGAAATTGTGTGCTGTGTCTGCGTGTGTGTGTGTGAGTGCGTGCGTGCGTGCGTGCATGCGTGCGTGCGTGCGTGTGTGTGTGTGTGTGTGTGTGCACGCGTACGCCCACACGCATATAATTGCCTTTGAGTGTTCATGTATAGTTTGAGCATATTCTCAACTACCCCAGACAAACATTTTTATGCAAATGCATTTTTCTATACTGTATAAGTATGCACGTGTCCCTCCTCGCTACCTTTGCATATCACATACAACTGTGTATTATTTATTACATACTGTACATAGTTAGCGTGAGCGTATGCACGACGTGCACGTGGCTCTATAGTGTAGTGTAGTGTATAGTGTGTGTCTCTCAGAGGGTAATTACTCTTTGTCAGCTGTAGGAGGAGTGTGATTAATGAGGTGGCGGTCAGGAAAGGCCGTGAGCGCGGATGTCCTGGTTGGGTTCCTGGACTATACAGTTACTGATATGAGCGCGCCGTTCATAACTCTTCACCCTTATACCTGAGCAACATTCATATTCCCCCTCTTGACAGCAGCCCCCCCCCCCCCTCCCTCACCCCCCTCCCCCACCCCCTAATACAGGGGTGGGCAACTTTGACGATGGAGAGAGGCCCACTATTATTTCCACACTCACTGAATATATATATATTTCTTTTTATATTATTGAATTGGAATCCTGAAAAGTAATATTTTTATTTAATTTCAAATGCATTTAGTTATAGTTATGTTAACTATGAACTAAATATACGAGTTATTCACGTTTTAAGATTTTCGGTCTCGTCTGCTAAAATGGGGGGGAACATTTTCGATGATGTCCCACCGGAAAATAACATTGAATGTTGCGCAACAGACACTCCCAGCCTGTGGAGTGATGCGATCGGTTTTGATATCAATAATCTCCGTCCTTTTTCTCAATCTCCGTCCTGAGCGCTAGGCGTTACTACTACTTGATTGAACGGAGAACTCCGTCCTTGCCACTCAGGGTGTTACTGTTAATGACCTTAAAGCACCCCCTCGAGTGTAATATTGCAATTATACAACAGTTACCCTTAAAAGATAATTAATTAATTAATTTTGTATGCCAAATACGACCACAAATGTCCCAAGAAACTCGCTAGCCTAGCCACCCAGTCTGCCAACTGGGTACCTGGCGCCAACAGAATACAACGACACATAGCCTCATCCATCATATCGGCTCACACAGCCTTTGTTGAATCAATATACAGTATATTGTATATTGATTAATATCACTGACACCTGGGCAGTCATTGTTGCCTCGGTTACCGGGGACTACAACAATTTGTTTATTACATACCCCTAGGGGTTAAAGATGAAGTGCCGTGATTTACACGGCACTCTTTAAAATAGCATTTAATCAACGTGCTGCTACAGTATGTGCCTTCTGCAGCCAGTTCAGTGGGCACGCTAGATATGTAGCTTGCACGGATTGGTCAGCTACGCTGGTGGTGGAATCCCACCAAAGCTCCAGGATCCCACTGTCGTTCCAGGATCCAGGACCCGCCTTACCATGTGTCTGATTGGCTCCCGGGCAGGCATAGTTTCACTGAGGTTATAGGTTTCTGGTTTAAGGACTTCAGTGTTTTGTACCGTACAATTGTATGTATGTATAAGTACAGAACAAAGAATGTTTGTTTTTGCCATCTTTGTCAGGGTTAAGGTTAGGTTTAGGTATAGTTTTACTGAGGTTAGGTTTAGGGTTAAGGTTAGGTTTAGGCATATATTTGCAAAAACGAGAACTGTCAATCACAGCGACTATACCGGCCAATCACAGCAGGGTTTTGCTGGGATTCCAAATAACGCGTCAGCTTCAGCCGTATCAGCTGCCACCCCTGGGTTTGATAACAGTTATCAGCCCCATGGGGCTGATATCAGTTATCACGCCCTCTGTGCTTTTTTTTACCTCTCCTCTCACCGTGCAGGGCAAATAAAGGCTGGGAATGTGATCAAACGGAAAAGTGCAACAGAGCCCTACATTAAAGTACCAGGGATGGTTTCAGTAGCACCCAAGGCTCTATCGACAACCCCCCCGTTATACCTTACCTTCCTCACGAGTGAGTGGACTCATGAGTGGACAATAACAGGCCAATTGCTCTGGGCTTTGGGGAGTGCTTTGGGGAGTGGCGTTCATTTCATGAAAGCTCCCCGGCTGGCATGGCATGGGCTGGGCTGTGCGAGGATGGAGGAAGGGGGGATGGGGGAAATGGGGGGGCTGGGGGTGCCCCGGAAGACACCCCCATTCGTCTCAAAGAGGCAAGAGAAGGGGAGGAGAGGTTTAATTTAGCGGATGGTGGCACAGGGGGGGCCTCGGGGGTTGTCACGTTCGGGCACATGCACTCTCACGCGTCTGCAATGCATGCACACACAGGTACTTTATAGACGTACGCACGTATGAACGCACACACTCTGTATGTGCATACAGTAGTACACACACACAAGCGCATGCCATAGACGCTCAGCACCTTCGCCTAGTGGATTGGGCCTGCGAAAGAAAGGGCATGATCCTCTGTCCTCTAAACATCCGGACGGCAAGCATGCTGCTGCAGTTTGGGACCTCTCTGTGACGTTTGGAAATTAAATGACATGTAGTAGACGGGGGACGGGGGGGGGGGGGGGGGGGCGGAGGGCGGGGGGCGGTTGTGGTCTGTTCGTCTACCGCTCACATTAAAAAAAACCTTCTTCTTGACCTTGACGCCACGCCTGTTCTGTTCTGTTCTTGTGAATTTTAATTAACGTGCGTTAGAAGAATAGACCAAGTGTGTTTGACAAAGTATTGTGGCACATATTATACTGTGGTAATTGTTTCCAAGGTCAGAAGCATCTCTGTTTAGATTCAGCTTTGGAATATTATGTTTATTAGTAGTAGTACAATATTATTGTTGCTTTCAATGTGAGTTCTATTCCTGTAACTGTTGAAACATCTTTTGATGGTGATACTGGATTTTACCTTGTCAAGATCACAAAGAAAGTATGCTACATGATTGAAAGACTTAAAGAAGATTAAGATCAGATGAGTTCAATTTAAAAAAGTAAAATAAACCACGTGTGCACGCACGCACGCACGCACGCACGCACGCACACACACACACACACTACACAAACAAACACAACTAAATGCAGAAGAAAAACATTTATAAAAGTTGTACCAATGCCTCCTCAGGGGCGACTGATATCGCACAACATTGACAGCAGCATGATAATGGTATTCAGGGAATCATTCAACCAAATAAATCATGTTTCTTAATAGAGAATGGGACATTGAAACCTGCATTGCAAATCAAGTCTTGTGCAATGCACCACCTCGTTTTTTTTTCTTTTAAGTTAATACGCGTCGTGCATGCAGTATGCAGTCATAAGCAGCAACCGAACCCGATGCTTATGTGTTCTCGCTTTCTTTCTTTTTAACTTGGCCCGCAAGGGAACAGATTAAGTCAGTGCAGACACAAGAGTATAGGAGAATGTTTTGCGTGCTGTGAGAGTATTTTGTAAATAGTTGAAACATTAAAAGAAAATCAAGACAGTCACATTCAGCATGGAATGCTTAAAACTGCCTCCAGTTATAAAACACACAAATACCCATGAGCAAGTGTTTTTAACAAGCACCTAATTCAAGACATGCCAGTTCATTTCCCTTCCCATTCCACTTCCATTTTAGGCATTTAGATCATTTAGAGTCAGACCCACAGCAAATACAAAGGTAGAATTAGTTCATAATTCATATTTGTTTAGATGCAAAACTTTACAAGTTAGCAGCACTCGGAAGGAAAGCAACAGTGAAAGCAACAGCACTTAGGCAATAGATGTAACACATAAATGTATAAATGTATGGGCATACAGTAAAATCCCACAGAACCAGGTCGGAAATGATGATTATTTTTTTCCTTCCCATTTTACAAGAGCATAAAATGATAGGTGGCTTGTCATTGAGTGCACAAAGTGGATTAGAACTTGAATCATCGGCATGACTATTGTTGTACAGAATACGGGAGACATTTCCAGCAGCGTCAGACTGGGTAATTGGAAACACTGTGTGCGTTCTATTTTCAGAAACAGAAATGAATCTGAGCAATTACTTTCCTGTGGGCTTTCTCTGGTTTGTGTATAGTCTTTTTCATTATGGCCATATGATGCGCCTTGCTGTTATTTTATTTCACTCAGCACGAAACGGCCCCCGTTGGCCTAAATATTTACCCAGGAAAATTGGCCCGAGACACATTTTACATTTAACCATGCAGTCTCTTTCATTTGCTAGCTAATTTTCAAATGCTTCCGGTCATACAGTCTGGAGCACGGAAGCTCTGATCATGAGTAAAATATAAAGCGGAAGTGAACCATCCCCCCCACTTCTATTTCGTCTTTACAGTCGCGCAAATTTATCCTAATCAAAATCATCTAAGCATATATAGCATGCATCCAAATAACATTAAAATTGTTGTATTGAAAAATTGTGGATCATGGTAAAATCAGGGGTTGAAAGTTGGGGTACCATTTAAGACCTATAAGGCAAAAACAATCTAATTTGAGTTATGCTTTAAGTAGCATGTGACGTGTCAAACTAGGGGATTTTCATAATTCTGAATCCATTCCAAGCACTATTTTTGCACAAAAAAACCTCCTTTGGCTAAATTCGTTAATAGCAACTTGGACCTCCTGTGACACTTGACTGGGGTTTTCACCTGGCTCCCCTTCTATTCTCTCTTCTTTGATCTGGTCACTGTTCTGCGTTCTTGCTTCATCTAACTTGCTGGTCAGCTGTCTTTCCTCCTCTCAGAGCTCTTTCACATGATCCTCAATACAAGCTGTCCTCTCTCCTGAGTTAATAGCCATGTGCCCAAATTACCTTATCACATTTGTGATGACTGATATGGCCGTTGCAATTTATTTTGGGTCAAACCTTAGATTGACTAGCTTACAAATTCACAACTTGCCCCCACATAGTACCCCATCCCACTGGAGAGACGCCCTGGCCAGGTCATTTAGTGTTGCACTTTAGAGCTGCTTGTTATGCATTTCTAAAGATGGAATGCTGTGATTATTTTTTTTTTTTTTAGGGTTTCTTCCTGGAGGATGAAACCTTGACAGTTAAATGTGACAATGGAAGAAACAGTGGTGACATCACAATATCATCCCCTCCCCTACCCTAGCATGACTGAAGTAAGGCCACCTATAGAGTGTCGCAGTCCCGCCCCCTACCATGGACCAGGAAATTAATCCCAATGCATTTTTCCCATAGACATTTCAAAAAGTATTTATTTAAAGACGGTTACGCCGCGGACAAAGCCAACTCGAGTCGTGACAACTCATGACAACACAAACAATATTTTGGACCAAACAAATAATTACAAAGAAGAAAAACAACAAAAAAAGTGTTGTAACCTGCCGTTATTTTCTTCTTTCTAATTATTTGTTCGGCCCAAAAAATTGTGTTTGTTGTCATGATTTGTCACGACTCGAGTTGGCTTTGTCCGCGGCGTAAACGTCTTTAAATAAATACTTTCTGAAATGTCTATGAGGAAAATGAACGGAGAATCATTTCCTGGTCCATGGTAGGGGGCGGGACTGCGACGCTCTATACCACACAAGCTGAATTCAGGTCAAAAATACCTTTTTTTTTTTTCCTGTGATGTTATTGGCTACTGTCTCCACACGCTTTGACACCTCTTCCCCCCCTTTTCTTTTAACTTGAACAATGGGCTGTCTGGAGGTGTGAAGGAGCTGGAGGGGAAGAAGGGTGGCAGGGGTCATTATGACCGATAACAGCAGGGATGGTACATATAAGTAATGCCTAAATTCATATTTGTCTCCACCAGGCCGAAGGCATGGGGAGAGAGTATGTTTTGCACTCAGTCTGTCCGTCCGTGTGTCCGTCCGTCCGTGTGTCCGTCCGTCCGTGTGTCCGTCCGTGTGTCCGTCTGTGAACAGCTAATCTCTGGCACCGTTGGCTTGATCGCAGCCATACTCTGCACACACACTCCCTGAATGCCAGAGCTGAACCTCTGCCCCAAAGTTTTCACATTGGCCTGTTATAGCGCCACCAGGAGGCCGCTTTGTGCAAAACAAATGTTTTGACAGTACACCTACAGATTTTGTCCAAACATTACGCAAATTGGTACACAGTCTCTCTAGAGCCATTCAACGAAACGGGTCTTTCAGATTTTTCAGACTCCATCCTGATTGGCTAAGATTGGCTTCCAAAGTTCGCAGGAGTGCTCCGTTTCAAACAAAATGCTGCAAATCATGAACACATGGTGTGATTTCCGTGAAATTTTGCACGCACATTCCCACTAGGTCGAGGAAGAAATGCCACTTGAATATTTTCAACTCAGCCTCATGGTGGCGCTATAACTGGGCTGATTTGTGTTTTACCTATAACTGCACCGATCTGTGTAAAACCATGTATGCACACTCCCTAGAGGCCAAGGAAAAACCTTTGCCTGGAATTTTTCACATCTGCTCTTTATAGCGCCACCAGGAGGCCGACATATGTAAAACACATTTTCTAATATTACTCCTTCATTTTATCCAAATTTCACGCAAATCGGTACACATGCTCTCCATAGTCATGTGATCATGTGATTTGTTTGATTTCTCATAATTATCCATCCTGATTGCCTACGATTGGCTTCTAAAGTTTTCAGGAGTAGCCCGTTTTGTACCCGTTTTGTACAAATTGCCACAACTCCGCAACGCAGCGTCCGATTGCGGTGAAACTGTGCATGCCTATTCCCACTACTAGGCTGAGGAAGAAATGCCACTTGACAGTTTTCAAATCAGCCTCATGGTGGCGCTACAACAGGCCAAGTCGCGTCACACACACACACACACACACACACACACACACACACACACACACACACACACACAAACAAACATGTTTATATTACTCCTAAACATCCTATCCTCCTGGTGGAGACCTGTGCCCAGAAGAGCACTTTTTCTAGTTAGAAAATGTTTCAGATGGAGAAAAAAAGCAGAGATTTGAATCGAATATTTAGGAAAAGTCATGGAAGGGGATCCTTCTGAGAGCTTCACGGGCAAAGATAATCAACTTTAAAATCTCAAAACGGGTCAGAAAGACCTCACAGACACTCTGCGTTAATCAGGATGATCTGCTCTGAGGTGTTGCACAGGGATGGCTTTCATTGGCTCTCAGAGTGTGATGTCACTGCGACCTTCTAACAGGTCTGTCTGTCTGTTTTCTTTTTCCACCCAGCATTACAAAGACACCAGCCTGCTGACATTAAGCATATATATATATTTTGTCTCTTTCATAGATTTCCTTTGATCACAGCGATATGGGAATTTTCTTTGATCTGTTTTCTTTTAATTACACATCTTGAGGAGCTGTCAAAGGGGGAATTAATGCAGACAGGCAAATTAGTGTGCAGATATGCCAGGGTTCGTTTAATGCAATGTGGATAAATAAGGTTTCTGTGACATGATGTGACTCCACTTGCCTCATAGAGAGAAAAGCTACTAGACTCATTTCTGTCATCTGAAGAAGAAGAAACAGAACAAATCTCCTGATTATAATTATATTCTCAGTCTGACGTAATATAGTGGCAGTTTGAGTCCGGGCACAGTTTATCTACTCAAAAACTGTCATAAAAGACATATGAATGAACACATTCATGCTGACCAAATATTTCTCAAGTAGTTACGGTAGATCAGCATAGTAGCCGTAGTATGTGTTTCTTTAGCTGGGTCTGAATTCGTTATAATCGTGCATTTGGTGACAAGTCTTTGATTTTTGGTATGGTGGTAGGTATGGTTATAAGGTTTTCAAAAACCATCGCAAACAAGTTGGGAGCGCCCCCTAGTGGTCTGTTTGCAATGAATCTAATATTAAATGGGTCAGTCTATGGTTAAAAACCATAATAATTGATAAAAGAGATTTTTCAATGGATTCTATTAGTATTGGGTGTGCTAAATAACATACTAAAAAAATAGGAAAAAATAACTTCTGGAAAGGCATCATTTTCAAGATGGCGTCCACGATGGCTGCCGGGAGCTTAAAATGCCTATAAACTGGGATTTAATACATAAAAAATCATAACAATTATGCACTTGGTGACAAGTTCTTGATTTTTGGTATGGTGTTAGGGATGGGCATAAGGTTTTAAAAAAACATCGCAAACGAGTTGGGCTCGCCCCCTAGTGGTCCGTTTGCAATGACTCTAATATTAAATGGGCCAGTATATGGTTAAAAACCATAATAATGGATAAAAGAAAGAAATCAATGGATTCTATTAGTATTGGGTGTGCTAAATAACATACTAAAAATTTAGGAAAAAATAACTTCTGGAAAGGCATCATTTTCAAGATTGCGTACACAATAGCTGCAAAATGCCTATAAAGCTTGGATTTAATATGTAAAAAAAAAAAATAATAATAATTGATAAAATAGATTTTCCAATGGATTCTATTAGTATTGGGTATGCTAAATAACATATAAACATTTTGGGTGAAAATAACTTCTGGAAAGGCATAATTTTCAAGATGGCGTCCACAGTGGCCTCAGTAAGCTTAAAATGCCTATAAACTGGGATTTAATACATACAAAATCATAACAATTATGCACTTGGTGACAAGTTTTAGATTTTTGGCATGGTGTTAGGTATGGGCATGAGGTTTTCAAAAACCATCGCAAACGATTTGGGCTCGCCCCCTAGTGGTCTGTTTGCAATGAATCCAATGTTAAATAGGCCAGCATTGGATTCATTGCAAACAGACCACTAGGGGGCGAGCCCAACTTGTTTGCGATGGTTTTTGAAAATATTATGCCCATACCTAACATCATGCCAAATATCTAAAACTTGTCACCAAGTGCATAATTGTTATGATTTTTTATGTATTAATCCCAGTTTATAGGCATTTTAAGCTTACTGAGGCCACCGTGGACGCCATCTTGAAAATTATGCCTTTCCAGAAGTTATTTTCACCCAAAATTTTAATATGTTATTTAGCATACCCAATACTAATAGAATCAATTGGAAAATATATTTTATCAATTATTTTGTTTGTTTTTTACATATTAAATCCCAGCTTTATAGGCATTTTGCAGCTATTGTGGACGCAATCTTGAAAATGATGCCTTTCCAGACGTTATTTTTTCCTAATTCTTTAGTATGTTATTTAGCACACCCAATACTAATAGAATCCATTGCAAAATCTCTTTTATCAATTATTATGGTTTTTAACCATAGACTGGCCCATTTGATATTAGATTCATTGCAAACAGACCACTAGGGGGCGAGCCCGACTTGTTTGCGATGGTTTTTGAAAACCTTATACCCATACCTAACATCATGCCAAAAATCAAAAACTTGTCACCAAGAGTATAATTGTTATGATTTTTTATGTATTAAATCCCAGTTTATAGGCATTTTAAGCTCCCGGCAGCCATCATGGACGCCATCTTGAAAATGATGCCTTTCCAGAAGTTATTTTTTCCAAATTTTTTAGTATGTTATTTAGCACACCCAATACTAATAGAATCCATTGAAAAATCTCTTTTATCAATTATTATGGTTTTTAACCATAGACTGACCCATTTAATATTAGATTCATTGCAAACAGACCACTAGGGGGCGCTCCCAACTCGTTTGCGATGGTTTTTGAAAACCTTATAACCATACCTACCACCATACCAAAAATCAAAGACTTGTCACCAAGTGCACGATTTTGTTGATTTTGAACGAATTCAGACCCAGCTACTTTAAAGATGGAGTGCCATGCTTTTTAAGTGGTGCAACCACTTCCTTAAGTAGCTTTGTGTGTGCCTGCCTGGCTGCCTGGCTGGCTGGCTGGCTGCCTGTGTCTGAGCACGGAAATTGCATTTGGTTGGTTGTCAAAAGCAAGTGTCACTGTTGTGCAGCCTAACACACAGTACAGTACAGTACAGTACAGTACAGTACAGTACAGTACAGTACAGTACAGTACAGTACAGTACAGTACAGTACAGTACAGTACAGAGGGACCCCCTGTGGACCCCCACACGGTAACTGTCATTTCTCGACCATTTCAGATGCGGTACGGCTCGCCGGAACCGGGCCGGCACCCTGGGCGCGTTCCTGCAGGTCTGGAAGTTCTGGGGACCCCCCGGGGACCCCCACACGGAGTTGCACCACTTACTTCACACGGGTGTGATTTTGTATTTTTTCCAGTTTTTTCATGTGTTTATGAGGTGACAGTACATCATTAGACCCCTTGGTGTGGTTGTTATGTGCAATGATGTATTGCACATAACATTTGTATTTAGAGTTTCTTCCTGGAGGCTGAAACCTTGACAGTTAAACGTGCCAATGAAAAAAACAGTGATATAGTGACATCACAATATCATCCCCTAACCCCTCCCCCTTTATCATACAACAACAGCTGTGGGTGCGGCTTCATTTCAGGTGGATCACCACCCATCTCCACCCACCAGGCAAACCAGGCATGCTTAACGCGAGCATGGTTCTTTCAGCGGGTTGAGTACAGAGTGACGTAGAGGGTGCGCTGTGACTGGCCAGTCGCTGTGATTGACAGCCTACACCTAAACCTAACCCTAACCTTAACCTCAGTAAAACTATATCTAAACCTAACCTCAGTAAAACTAAACGCAGTGGCTGGGGGCGTTTCCAAGAACCCGGAAGAACGACGCAACCCGTTGAAGATCCCCTCCTCGCATGCTTAACACTTAGCTGCTAACCATTTCCTCAGCCTTGGAACCTCTGATGCTAATGCTGATAGCATTGGAGGACCAACCTTTTCAAAGGCCGACAGCAAATGTTCTCTTATAGCAAGAAGCACACCGCATACCTCAAAAGAAAGCTTAATTTGTCCACTCCAATTTATTTATTTTTTATCTTACCATCTTCCATTCTGGAAATATTTACCTTTATGTAACACCTGCTTTTGTAGTAACGTGCATGCTGTTCTTCGAGTTAGGGACCGTTTTATATCAGACATTGACAGGCAGATATAAAAATGAACAAAAATATCCTATTCATACTATACACCAAATGAAAGCCCTGAATGTCTACTTTTACAAGAAAAAAAGTACACATTGACCATCTACCCTTCGTCGGTAATTGGCTTTTGAATGAGCTACAGAATGAGCATAGGGACTGAGGGAACATATTGGGGCTATGTTAGTATACTGTTTGTTTATTTTTTATGATGATGATGATGGATCGGGCAGACGGGCAGATGAAACAATGGAAAGACGCATTGTCATTATTTATCCATCTATGTAAGTGTCTGTCACTGTGTATCGTTCCAACTCGGCTAGCTGAGTTCGCCGAGGGACGGTGGTGTTGCTGTCCCCCACTCCCCCTCCAGTTCCACACCAGCGCGTATTTGCATTGTTTCATCTGACCGTTGATCATCATCATCAAAAAATAACCGTCCACCGTCCCTTGGTGGGACGGTGGACGATACAATCCGTGGGGTTGTGATTTGTTTGTCAGTTTTCTTGTTTGTTCGTAGTATGCAGAAGGAAAGGAGACATGAATCTGACCGACTTTAGATCTGTTATGATGGTGCAGGCAGTGTCCATGGGAGCCGCCATGTTCCGACAGTCACTACACACAAGAACACGAAGCCGCAACACAATCAATTGATTGATTGTACACATCCCAGCCATGTGACCATGATGGGTGGGCCCGCAAACACTTTTGAGATTTTCAGGTGTGATACTATGGATCTCCCGATCACGTTTCACGTTTTATTTATTTTTGCTTCTGATCCGATTCCCATCATTTGATTTTGAGTATCTGCCGATACCGATTTTTCCTGATCCGATATTTATATTTTTATAGAACATGTTTTAAGCATATCACAATAGTACAATATCCAAAATCACAGACAATATCAGTCTAATGTCATGATATGGATATGATATCACGTTGTTTTTCTCCCAATCCAATTCCGATTATGGTACTTGAAAATGTCGTGATCGTCCCCGATCTCCGATCACGTGATGGAAATCGGGACAACCCTACCTGATACACAAAGGTGTGGGAACCACTGAGTTAGACGATTAGTTATAAATACTTAAATACTTCACACCACGGTTTAACCACTCGAGCCCTTGCGCCCTCCTATTCCGGTATATAGCCGATGATCTACAAGCTCAGACAACAGACAATCTGATGGGATTGTGTGCCGAAAATAGACGATCTACAAGCTCGCAATGTGTTGCATCGTGACACGCTGCGAGCTTGTAGATCAGCTATTTCTGGTGATTTGGTGTGGAAGGACACAACAGCAGACCAAGTGCAGAAGCAACACTTTTCACCAGAAGGGTTTCAGTGGGTTAACGAAAAGTTAATCCGACCCACATGAGGTCACATTGTGACAGTATAGTGGGAAAAGTACTCAAAGTTTAAACTTTAAGTTAAAGTACGAATACTGCAATATAGAACTACTCCGTTACAAGTAAATGTCTGGAATTCAAAATGTACTTTAGTAAAAGTACAAAAGTATTGGTATCAAAATGTACTTAAAGTACTAAGAAGGAGAAAGTAGACATTCTGCAGAATGTCCCATGTCAAGTTTTCAAATGTATACAAATATTTTGAAAATAGCAGATCTACAAGCTCACAATGCATCGCATCGCAACGCATTGTAAGCTTGTAGATCAGCTATTTTGACAAAATGGCCAAAATGTGTACATATAGTGCTGAAGTGGTTACTGTATGTTTTGTAATCAAAATCTACAAAGTAACTATAGTAACTAAAGTTGTCAAATAATAATTGTAGTGGAGTAAAAGTACAATATTTGCCTCTGAAATGTTGTGGAGTTGAAGTAAAAGTACTGAACATTTGACGTTACTCAAGTAAAGTACAAATACCTCAAAATTAGTAGTACAGTAGGTAAGTAAATGTGCTTATAGTTACTTTCCACCACTGCATTTTGACCAGTCTGGCCGGCCTGCGATCTATATAGTCTGACACCTCTGCCTTCCTAGCCGTACCTCTCCCCGAACACCAGTCGTCCTTTTCTCCCCAAATGCCAGACTAATAGCGCCCACATACCCCTGTGACTGCTGCCCTGTGACAACAGCATGTCAGGCATGCAGTGGTCACAAAAACACAATGCAACACATGGCCAACTTGTAGAGCAGAACGGCTATTTTCGGATGGCACGCCAAAACACCATCATGGCATGTGACGGGAGTATAAATTAAGCATAACAAAAGCAAATATGGACATTAATTTCAGGCTATACGATTGCCATGTGATTGGACAGTTCTGCAATGAGGTCAGAGAAACAATTAAGCGTGTTTTTAAGGGGCACGTTGGGGGTATGTGAAGTGAGAGGGGATTGGTCAACTGATGATGTGTGGTGGTGAGGGAGAGAAAAAAGAGGCAGCTTTTTTAAATGGCCAGTCGTAACAGAAGCATGACAGTTACTACCGGAAGGCTCTTTGGATTTATTTTGTATTTGTTTTATACTTTTTACAATTCATCAATGTGATGATGTTTGGCTTCATTGCTAATGGTTAGAGAGACTCTAACTCTATTTTGAGAAATTGGTGTTTAGATCGACGTCATGGAACAAAATATTCTGTGGGTCTTGAAAACGCTGGCAGTGGCTGCAGTCTCTGAGAAACTCTGCGGCAGTAAATGCTTTCACTGCAGCATCCCAGCATGGGATAAATACACTCCTAAAGGAATCATTTAGAGGCATTTTTCTACTTCTACATTTTGAGGCCAGCTTGCTGCTAAGCTGAAACGTTTGACCACACCGTAGAAATGTGAGGAGAACTATATACTACCCTTGTTTATTTTGAGGCGTTAGAACGGTCTGTCGGTACACAACCATAAGATTTGTATTTCTATATAGCAGTAGTATTGATACTAAATAAAGTAAGAAATATGAGTACTTTTTCCAACACTGACACAATTCATTGATGTGTTCTGGAACAGCTTTAGAGAGAGAGAGAGAGAGAGAGAGAGAGAGAGATACAATTCAGGTATTTAGAAAATAACTAAAACAATGTCACTTTTATCTTCCATCAGCTGAGTACCGCATCAACCCAGTGATTTGATAGTGTCTCATTGATACAGTGATACTGTAATCACACTTCAGACTGGCACAGCATGAACTTAACTATTCACAGTCAATTGTTCAGCTAAATATATCAGCTCTCTCAGGAGTGTGTCGTGCGTGCGTGCAATGCCGTGCATGCGCGCGTGCGTGCGGGCGTGTACATGTGTGTGTGTGCGTGCGCACGTATGCAGGATCAATGATATGATAACGATAAAACCGGGAGTGAGCACGAGCTAAAGAATAGACTGTAAAAGATAAGAGCGGAATACCATGAGGAGTAGGAGTGACGGACGGACGGACGGACGGACGGACGGACGGACGGATGGACGGACGGACGGACGGACGGACGGACGCGTGCAGATAGATATGGCAGAGAGGGAGTGACAGACAGACAGACAGACAGACAGATGGACGGACGGACGCGTGCAGATAGATACAGTAGGGCAGAGAGGGAGCGTATTATGACAGCAATGATTCACAGGCTGTAATGTCCTATACCAAGGTGAATAACATCTGGTCACATCCTTGAGTGAAACAGACCAGCTCTCTCTATACTGTAACTCTCTTTCACTGTCAGCACGCACGCACGCACGCACGCACGCACGCACGCACGCACGCACGCACGCATGCACGCACGCACGCACGCACACACACCATCCGCCCACAGAGGGCTTATTATCACCCTTTACTTGGAGGTGGAGTAAAAAGAATGTGTTATCGGGACTGTGTGCCTTGTGTTCTGTCAGTACAAAAGAAATGGCAGGCTATTATTATCGCGACTCGAAAATCTGCAACCTGCAATTACATCTGTGGAATTAAAGTTTAAAATAAACAATTTATGTTAGTGTATATACGCTCTCTCTGAACTAGGTATAGGGAGCAGGAGCTGAGAGAAGGAAGCAAGGAGGATAACGAAAGAGATGGAGGGAAGTTGTGCGTGCGTGCGTGTGCGTGTGGGAGGGTGGGGGGGGGGGGGGGGGGGGTTCTGTGTGGTGTCTGCTCGCTCACGATAAGGATCCTGCTTCATTATTGATGAAAGTGAATGGCGGAGGGCTTGGGCAGATCGGCACCACGTTTCGGCCATGTCTGGCTGTCATGTAACATTAATTGACACGGCCCTTGTGGTGACACAGGCACCCATCCATCTGGGGCTCCCGTTTCACTTTGGTCCCATCATTTATTTATGGGACACACACACTCGGCTGAGCGTTCATTGAAGTGGTTGAACCCCCCTGTTCTGCAGCAGCCTGCGAAGTTTCCACTATACTACTGTTGGTCGCTATGTGTTGCAGTGTTGTTTTTGGCAGCAAATTTAGATTTTAGTTTTAGTCATAGTCTCTTGAATAGTTTTCATTTAGTTTTAGTCACATTTTAGTCACCTGGAATGTTTTAGTGTTAGTCTAGTTTTAGTCGACAAAATATCATGAGATTGTAGTCGACTAAATCTACAGTTGATTTAGTCGACTAAAATGTATTTTGTCAGGCCTTGATGCCGTAGTTTATATGCTGAAAATAGCCGATCTACAAGTTCGTAGATTTGCTATTTTCAGCATGCAACCAAGTGTAAAATGACTTATACTGGATCTCTTGTCCACTAGTCCCTGTTGACGAAATCGTCAGTATATTTAGTCTTAGTTTTAGTCATCATAGCTTAGTTTTCATTTAGTTTCCATTTAGTTTTCGTCAGTGAAAAAAGGTAGTCGACGAACATTTTTCGTCTTAGTTTTAGTCGACGAAAACAACACTTCTGTGTTGCCTGCCTGCCACACCGCCCCTCTCGCCGACAGCATGTGGGTATAACCTGCCACACCGCCCCTCTCGCCGACAGCATGTGGGTATACAGTAACCTCACGTCACCAGGCTTTCCACCTCGGAGGAAAGCCCGCTTCTGTGTTACTAAAAGTGTGATCCGGTCGGGATCGGATGATAGCGTTACGTCATGTTGTAGTCATTGTTTTGTAGTCTTATCAGGCCGGAACCCTCAATCTGTAACTTCCTTTCCCTCAATCCGGAAGAATAACAATAAAAGCGTGACTCGTTCTCTCGTAGCCCGCAGATTTTATTGGTAAAAAATCACACCCGTGTGAAGTGAGGGGTGCTCTTATCATCATGATGTAAAAATAGACACTATGCCTATTTGCTCAGACACATTATGACAGGCGGCGGTGGCTCAGGGGTAGAGTGGCTGGATGGTAACCGCAAGGTTGCCAGTTCGAACCCGGGCTCCGCCAGAGTTAGTGTCGTAGTGTCCTTGAGCAAGACTCTGAACCCCTAATTGCTCCCGATGTGCTGGTTTGTGCCTTGCATGGTTTCTGCCGCCATCGGTGTATGAATGTGTGTTTGAATGGGTGAATGTAATGCATCTATGTAAAGCGCCTTGGATAAAGGCTCTATATAAATGCACCATTTACCATTTATGACATAAATTATCCATTCATTGTCAATGGGAAGTTAATCTTTGTGTAGAACAAACTCAGAGACAGAGAGAGAGGACAGCGCTCTGAAACTCAGAGACCGAGAGAGGACACACAGCGCTGACTGCTAACACGCATTCCTTGCCAAGAATATTTAATCAACTGCCAATCTACTGCCATAATTGACATCCATGTATTTTTATTCACTTAAGTATAGTCACAGAATATTCATCTTCACTATACGATCGCACAGCACCGGATGGTTGGTAATGAGAGAGCCGGCCTGTTCGTTGTGTGTTTGTGAAAAACCGTCCATGTAATCCATAGTTAGAGCCCATTACAAGATTGAATGGTCTCTCAGGGTGAAATTGGAACGACACAAACAGAGCTATGAGGCAAAGAAAAAATCAGACCCGTCTGAACTGAGGGGTGCTGTACTGTACTTGTGCTGTATGTACTGTACGTGTACTGTGTGTGCGTGCGTGTGAGTGACGCTGCGCAACAGTGCCATCCAGTGGTATTGGCGAGGTGTTTCAGCTTTCCGTGCTCTGACACAGAGACAGACACGTAGACATACAGGGACACACATTGCTGTCTATAGGAGTTGCTAGCGCCACTCAAAAAGTGCCCACCAGGAAGTGAAAATAAAAGGAGGCAGAGTTTTATACGACCACATGGCTTCCACTTGTGTTCCTTCAGAGGTTGATCATAGGTTATCTTAACCCATTTAGACCTGAGCTCGATTCTACAAATGTGACCAGATTTGACTGAGAGACTGCCATCGCGCAAATTACAGCTTTTCACCAGAGGAGAAAAACTTTTTCTTTTTTTTTTCCCACAAAAAAAGTTAATAGCACAGGCAGACTCTTCACATACTAGAGCATGTCTGAAATAAGTGTCTGGGCTGCAATTGACATGTAAATATGAAATAAATGCCCAAACATGTAGCTAGGTGTAATGTTAGAGACCACAGAAGTGAACCTTTCAAGCCGGTTTTCTCAACTCGCTGTTTTCTGCAAGACATTACTCTATAAGCCATATCTCCAAAACTGGTGGGTGAAACTGAACAACCAATATGTCAATTTGAAGCTATGATTCCCTGCTTTCATATGACATGACAAAACGAAAATTCAAAAAGATCCAATGGCAGTCCCTCAGTCAAATTTAGTCACAAATGGCTAAATCATGTTTCTGAAAAACCATCTTTATATGTCAGTTGTTCTTAACTCTTTGAGAGTTTCATGGATTTCTATATAGTTTTTAGACTTCTCTATGGCAGAATGGCGTTTGAATGATTTATTGAAAATTCTCTGTTGTGAATGTGTGACAACGAAAGACCTTCAGAGAAAGCTTGGCTTGTCTGCTTCCAGGAAAAAAATTAACTGAGTTGATAAAATGTTTAGTTTTTGTGTTGGAAGCCATTTAAAAGAGCCTGCATTTACACTGGGTAGTGTTTCTAGGACAACAAAAAAAGTTATGCCCGGTTGAAGTTTTATTTTCTAAATAACTTTTTTTCTGCTGGGCGTACATAGCCATGCAATATCTCATTTTAAAGGGTGAGTTGTCTAGTTCAATTAAAATAAAATAAAAAGTTTCTCACATGTACCACTGTAGATATTTTGCCATCTATAAATAGCATGGTCAGTCATGATCAATCTGACCTATCCAGCTAAAAGTCCCCCTAGCTCTGAAATGGAACATCATATAAACTCAATTCTTTTTTGGGGTAAAATTAGACATTCTAACGCACATTTTGATATATACCATGTTTACATAGTCTTACCAGTACCTTGTCTATTCATGCATGTATCTCAAAAACCTGTTGTGAAGAAACAGTTTTGATAAAAAAACACATCCAAGGACATTGTTTTGATATGACTTTGTGCCCATGATATGTATCAAAATATAGACTTGAATGTATACTGTATTATAACAAAAAATTGGGTTCTTACCATCTACCGTTACAGAGTAAATCACAGTTGAAACTCGCTTAGTCAAACCATAAACCTCAGAATAGTGAACAAAATAGCCATGACAGGTCTAACTCATTGTAAAAGCGTCTTTTATTTTTTATGACTACTAACATAATACAATTATAATAAATATTACAGAAAATAAATAGGCCTACATACAAAACAGTTGTCCCCAAACTCCCCAGTGTCCCCAAACCACTGCATTCCAGTTGTTCTTGACGGTGTGTGTGTGTGTGTAGGCTAAATTAAAAAAAAACAACAACTGAAATGAATGAATGCATCCGGTTCAGTGTCGGAGAACTCCATCGCAGTCTTGACTCTTCGTCTTCATCATCATCATCATCATCCTCCTCCTCCTCCTCATCTGATACCAGTTCTAAATATATAAAAATAAACATTTAGCTGTAGTCAGCCCGGCCAATAGCCAGTTGGGGGGGGGGGGGGACGTAGGCTATCTGACATCATCGTCATCATCATCATCACACGGAGACACACTAAACAATGTACAATCATGATAGTATACAATATTCAATGAATGCGATTATCATGCAAGCTCAGACGTCAATGAAACGTCATACAGATCTTATATAATACGCTACTGTTAGCTTCACTCCCCGTCCCTCCTCCGATCCTTGTAGCAAGGTCATCAACAACCACGCGTTGCTTCAGTAAACGATGCATGTTTGTTCTCCGTCTTTGTAGACAGTAAATAAAAGGAGCGAACATTACTCTAAAGATCAGATCGCCTATAAGGCACGCTACAATATAAAATACTTGTACTGCCATGCGTGCATGCCTGCTACGATACATTTGTACTGCACCGACCAACCGATCGACACCACCATCCAGACATTAGCCAGCACCAATGCACCGACCGACACCAACCCCCCATTAGCCAGCACCTTTGGTGCTGGCTAATGGCTGGGGGCCATCGTGGTGAGTCATTCTGGCGTCATGATCTGACTAGTAGTAGTAATTATCCAAGCATCTATTTGTAGCGATCATCTTATGATTTCTGATCACTATAGAAGGATCTACAATAAGATTACCTCAAAACATTCCGGGTTGATCGTCTTCTTCAATGGTTTCCCGGTATAGCTCATCGGACGACGATGGGGAGACAATGAAAAAAGGAGGGAGGGAGCAGCGAGTCTCGCTGTAAGCACTGGACCAGGGCTACTCCGCCTGGAGAAGGCGACTGGGACGCGTATGGATCAATACTACTACCACAAAACTCGCTCAAATAAATAGTACTGCTTTCAACTTTTTCTGCTAGAAAATCGCTCGGGCGAGACGGGTAAACAGGCAAAACAATGAAAACTATGAAGACTCCCTCTGCCCCCACTGTTTACAGGGGGTGGGACCAGCTTCCAATGGCAACACGTACACGTGTGTCACGTGACACGGGTTTTCTGGGTAATGTAGTTGGAATATAAGCTCAGGAATTTAAACAGCGCTTCGGAGCATATTAATATGTTTAGATTAATCAAAAACGGCGAAGACGCCAATTGGCGTCATTGATCATTTACGGAATTCTGATGAAGACGCCAATTGGCGTCTTTCATCTTCTAAGGGTTAAACATTGGTTCCCGTCCAGAATGGTTTAAGAGCGAGCGCCCTCTAGTGGAAACACTGAAAACACGTACTTATACTGTACGTCATTTGTCAGGATTAGCCTTTGAAAAATGCACGTCAAAACCGGTCATTGGCAGGGAATGAAAAACATACCTATACCTTCACGACATGATCCACCAGGTCTTCATGGGTCCAATTTGAACATGTCTATTCCCTTATGTTATTTAGATAGACATACACAGTACTGTTTGCTTGACCACAAATGTTAAGAATGCTCCTTAAATATTAAAGGAGAATTCCATGCCAGAAGGCTTTCTTACCTTATTTGTAGTTGTTACATCCCCACCAAAGAGGTCCAGGTGTGCAAAGGTGCATTATTGGCTATTTCCCTTAAAATAAGCCCTCAATGGGGGTTTTTGTGCTAATTCGCTTATTTCCATCGAAATAAGTAGTAAAGTGTGCCGCTTGGGATACTATTTACATTATGAAGAGAGGATATATACAAAAAAAATTCTGAGCGATGGAAATAAGCGAATTAGCACAACACCCCATAGCCCCATTCAATGCAATTAAATTAAATTCATTGAGGGCTTATGGTAGGGGAAATAGCCAATAATGCGCTTTTGCACAAAATAACACCTGGACCTCTTTGGTGGGGACATAAAAACTACAAATAAAGGTAAGAAAGCATTCTAGCATGGATTTCTCCTTTAAGCACGTTTAGACTGGTGTCCTATTTACTCGGAAGGGATAAATTGTTTTCTTGGCACTCCTACTTATGTGACCATTTACCCTTTTGCTTGTTGACCAGAGTTCATGCCGTTTACTCTGATATTGCACTTTTAAGTGCAATATCAATTTAGGCATTTAGCAGTCTGCTAAATGCCCCAGATTGTATATTGTATATTGTAATCTTCAGACTTGTACACTACAGACAATTACCACACATGCCTGCGTTCATGACATTTATGAGCCCTTTTTGCGGGCGGATTTACTTACCGAGATTACATATTATAGGCCTACACAATAACGTAGGAGTGATGTACTGCATGTCTGCATTAGCACTATAGTCTTGTATACTGTTGGCCCCCAAGCAGCTCTCCTATAGCAGCGGGAAGCTCATACCTTCCTGGAGGGCAGTTCAAGGGTATTTGTTGGTGAGGACTGGTTCTTTTGCCTTCAAGCTGCCTCCTTGCTTATCCATGCAATATGCTGTAATTGCACTGTACTATTGGCCACTTAACTGTAGGAGCTCTGTGGTAACTGTGGGTCCTTTGGCGCTTTGACGATCTGGACTTTTTCGGCAATTTGGGGATTGGAACGTGTGACCATATGTGCTCATTAATCTAACCGATTTTCTGCTTCTGACAAGGCAAAGGCAGGAGTTTTGAGAACTTAAAACGAATACAAAGGTCCCTGGCTGGATTCAATAGGGGGGGGGGAGTGCAATGCAAATTCCCAAACAAAAGCTGAAGCTCATATTTTTGCCAGCGCACTGTTTTAATTGAGCAGAATGGGTGTGCTGAGGCAGCAGCATCCGATCACACTGTCTGGTGCGGGAAGCAAATTGGTCATGCAAAACCAGCCCCTCTTCAACAAACCAATTAATTATTTATGGGCTTCAGTGGAGCAGAGAAAGTTAATTTATTGTTATCATTAGAGGCGCGTTCTGTTTGGGTCCATACGAGAGAGAGAGCCGGGCTACAATTACAGGCTCATAAGATAAGGCAGAACGTTACACCGTGGCTGCCGTATTTTCTCCCACTTCAAAGATACTCCATAAACTTCACAGATGAACTTTGGAAAGTGCATTTGGCTGTTTACGGAAAATGAAAGCCTATGCTGACTCTATACAATACAGGGCACGGGTATATGGAGAAACCATGGGGCAGAATTCAATTTGTGATATCTTCCGACCAAATCTTGTGGCACAGGGTTTAAGTCTGGGGTTATTTACTTAAAGCATGCAGTCTTGAAATTGCCTGAGATCATGGCACTGCATCTGAGCATCCACCCACCTGCCCACACGCGCGCACACACACACACGCACACGTGCACACACACACACTTCCTCCACTTGTATGAACTTTAGAGTGCATCCAAAATAATGACTGTTTGGGTTGTCTGTGTGTGGCTAGACAGACAACAACAGAAAAAGAATAGTATAAAAAAATATATATCACTGTTCTGTATCATGCCTTGAATTTCGAATGCGTCTCTGGAAACATTATTGTCTCGATACCTACGCATCGCCAACGCCCATATATTTGAACTGACATCTGAAGATGATTTGTGTGACTATGAGTAATAAAGTGAAATACAATTTGTTTTTTTTATTACACCTCCACAGTTGTAAACATTCCCTCCTCCACAGAAGTCATGCACTTAAACAAAGAGACATTATTATGCCACGGGGACGCAAAGTAGAACATCCAGCATTGTTTACGATTCAGCCTTTGATTTTCTGACACCGCCGCATATCGGCTGGTTAGCGAGAAGCGGTATAAAGGTGAGGCGATGACGGATGCGCGTGCACTCGATAGCTCTTTATAAGAGCAGAGCTGCTTTATGACGCTTGCACTAATTGCTGGCTTGATTAGTGGGGTGTCTGTGTCCTCTCCCTACCCTATATACTTCCTCTGGTTGTGCTGTGAACGGAGCCTAGCTGTCTGCAGGGGGGGGGGCGGGGGGTGTACTCAGTTGTTACTTTTAGATCTGGCTCAGTTGTTACATTTAGACCTGACGTCGAAATTTAAAAAAATGTCATCTAAATCCTGACAGTTTCTATATCAGTGGTTCTCAATATTTCATGTCAAGGAGCAGAAAAAATATATATATATGTAATTGGCCGCCGACCCCCATCTGAAAATATGTTGTTCCTGGGACCCCCCCATAACAGAAGCAAAGATTTGAGTTAAAAACGTTCGCTCTGAAAGAATATATATTCAAAGATTTGCGCCACATTTTCACGATTTTTCAAAAATAGCAGACCTACACTACAAGTTCATAGCACTCGGTGCCGCGCTATGAGCCTTGCCGGTCCGTGAACATTTTATGAACTGTCAGCCGGTCCGTGAAAGTATAAAGGTTGGGAACCCCTGGGTTAAAGTACCAAAAAGTAGAATGTAGTCAGAATGTCTACAAATCTTTTGCCTATTTTCAAATGGCCGAAATGTATATAGAATGAAGAAAATGCCAGCACTCAGTATATGTCCTTTTCACATGATTTCATTTACCTCTGACGAAGGCCAACTACTTGGCCGAAATGCGTACGTTGTCTGCTCAGTCAGAGGTAAATACAGTCATGTGAAAAGGACATATATTGAGTGCTGGCATGTTCTTCATTCTATTAGGCATCTATGCATCATGGAGCCTTAAGTTGCACCTATAAGGACTGTTGCGGGTTGTCTGCTTCGGCAGCATACTCTTCTCTTGGAAATGTATATAGGGCAGAAGTGCATTACTGTAATGTTTTGTAATAATAATCCAAATCTACAAAGTAACTAGTAGTAACTAAAGTTTTCAAATAATTGTAGTGGAGTAAAAGCACAATATTTGCCTCTGAGATGTAGTAGTGCAGTATAAAAGGAAAAGTATAGAAACATGGAAATACTTTAAGTACAGTACTAAAGTAAATGTACTTAGTTACTTTCTATACTTTGGTGATGGTGTTCAGTGCACCGTTTGGAGGAAGACACAAAGCCATAATCGACTTCCCACTTTTTTCCGCCCCTGTCAGCCCTTTCCTGCATGGATGCAATAAAGATAAATTAACTTAAGAGGCAATCAAATTACCCCCCCCCCCCCCTCCTCCCATCCTTTTTAGGCAGGAAAGGGATGTGTTCCTAAATGAGGTGAAAGCTAAAAGTACCCCCCCCCCCCCCCCCAAAAAAAAAGAGGTTGAGAGGCCAACCAAGACATGGAAGTGTCTGTCTGTCTGTCTGTCTGTCTGTCTGTCTGTCTGTCTGTCTGTCTGTCTGTCTGTCTGTCTGTCTGTCTGTCTGCCTGCCTGCCTGCGTGCGTGCGTGCGTGCGTGCGTGCGTGCGTGCGTGCGTGCGTGCGCGCATAGTCACACCTGTGTGTATTTTTTATTTAACCTTTATTTAACCAGTAAAATCACATTGAGACCATAGTCTCTTTTACAAGTGCGCACTGGCCAAGAGAAGAGGCAAATAAATGTTACACAGCTCTGCCAGTAACAACAATACAGGACATAACAAGACAAACATATGACATCCGTAATACCAAAAACCAACTACCAGGGAGACTCAGAGAGAGTCTAAATAGCTATCCACTAAACCAAGTACAGACTAAAAGAGACTAGTAAGAACAATATGTATGTGTATATGTATGTGCCCACTTCTTTCAAATTATTGCACCAAAGGTATATGAAACTCAAATGTAAAATATCTGGATCAAAATGATTACGTTCCTCATAGAGTCTGAGGCCTTTGAAGTCAAATTCAAGCCTCCTTTTCCGTCTGACCTGAATCTCTGTGTCCTTGAGGTTGTGCAGACAACAGGAATTAGAAAGTGAGATGACTGTGGGAAGAAGTGCTTTGACGCTGGGCTCAAGCCCCATCGCTTTCTCGTGCTTATAGAGCCACGAGTTGTTTTGCGTACGTGGATTTGCATGCATTTCAAGTTTCATTTGCATGCTTTGCATGAGCTTTGGGGGAGATCTCACTCTCTCAGTTTCTGTTTTTCCTCTCTCCATTTCCCCCACCCCTACCTCTTTCTCCTTGTCTCTGTATCTCTGACTGCCATCATCTCTTTTGCACACAAACAATGCTTGCATTTTCTGTAGGTGTGTATCTATCCGCCCCCCTCTCCCTCCCTATCTCTCGTGCTCTCTTGCCATCTTCTTCTCACACATAATAGGCTACTATAAATGTGTTTTTTTCTGAGCGTAGATCTTCGCCAGGCCGGGTTGCCTATACCGATGGTATAGGGCTGTGTCTGACATGGGCAGCCGTAAGGGCACAAGGAAGCTGTGGGGGACATTCGATTCCAATTTGGGTATGATTGGATATTGCATTCATGAGATATGGTGTTCTTTGTAACTGTAAGAAACAGGCCCTGCCCAAAATGTTTTGAAGGCAATATAGGCAATCAAAAAATACCCTGTACACGGTTTGTGTAATAGTTTATTTTTTTAATAATTTTTATCCCACGATTTTGCAACCCATTCTTTCACCCAGTGTCAATTATCTAATGTAATCCTGGGCGCTACACTTCCTCTGCCAACCTGGGGGGGGGGGGGGGGGGGGGGTGCATGAAGAGTCCAAGCTGCTTCTTTTCACATGACAGGGGAGAGTTTCCCCGGCCAGACGTAGCGTGTGGAAGGAACACGTTATTCCGACCAAAATGGAAAACATTTTTTATTGTACATTTTTGATTTTTGATTGCAAAAATGTGGGGAGGAGATTCTTCCTTAGATTAACGCTGATTGGTCCAACAGTGCCTAAGATTAGCTGCTCACAGACACACAGCCACACAGGACATAAAGGGCAAAAACATAATCCCTGCACCCGCTTCATTCCGGCCTGGAGGAGATAACAAATTACAAATAGTTGCACATACAGTATTCCTTTCCTTGATCTCTCTTTTTGTGTCCCATATCCGTCTCTTTCTCACTCTTTGTGCGTGATGTAGCTGTTGGATAGGCATCTGGGCAGGAAGCCATGCATGTCCATCAGCTCTATCGGTCAGTAGCCTAAGTAGCAGTGGTGGGAAAAGTACTCAATTGTTTTACTTAAGTAAAAGTACCAATACTGCAATTTAGAACTACTTCGTTACAAGTAAAAGTACGGAATTGAAAATGTACTTGAGTAAAAGTGCAAAAGTATCTGCATCAAAATGTACTTAAAGCTGCTATAAGCAATAATATGTCAACATTTTAATGACATTTTTTCTTTTTCTTTTTTTTTTGGTATTCAGACAGCCAGCAATGTCTCTACGGAACAACAATCTGCATGCAGGCAAATCGACAGGCAAATCGACTAATACGAAAATCTTTGAATTCAGATTGCGGCCCCTAGATGTGTCACAGAGACTACATTTTTTTTGGGAGCGTTCTACCCATTGCTGGCTGTCTGAATACCAAAAAAGGAAAAAAAAGAAAGGTCATTAAAATTGACATAGTATTGCTTATAGCAGCTTTAAAGTAATACAAGTAAAAGTACTCATGTTGCAGGCCTTAGAGCCGTAAAAATCTTCTCTTATGGGGGGCCATGGCATATATTTTCTAATGGCGGCCCGCGGGATAATGAGTATCATTTTGGGGGTCCTTGACATGAAAAAGTTTGGGAATCACGAATATAGAGCGCTTCCGTGCTGGCTGGAGGAGCTACTGATGGAGCTGCTGAGGGAGCTGCCGATGTCGCAGCGTGCAGACGTTGTGTGCCAGTGGCTCTAAAAGTTGCCCTGGGCATAGCACAGATTAACTTGTTTTTGATGATCAACTCGGCGATCTTCAAGTCTTATTAGCTCCTTGCTGTTTACTGCAAAGATCTGGAATAAATGCTGCTTTTGGTATCATAGCAATGGGTTTTCCTGCGAAGGCCTTAGAGTAGAACACTTGATGCTACACAAAGTCTCTGGACTTTGCAACTCCGAGAGCCTGCGGTGGTTTGTGCTAAGTAAGTAAAGCACAGTTTCTCCCACAGGGCAAGTAAAGACTGCGGGAATTGGGGAGAGTGGCCAATGCAACAGGGAGCAGGCTTTAGTTGTGATCCAGGACAATGGATAAATTGGGCAGCACTGAGAGGAGATTCTTTGTCCGCCCTGTGTTTTCCCTGTTAGCTGCATCCCAAGAGTGTTCCTGTGCTTCTTCTGACCAATAAGCCCTGTGTCTTGTTAGAGACGGTGGATTTAATACAGGTCACGTCTGTCTGGCTCCAGGCAAGACCTCTATCTATCTGTCTGTCTGTCTGTCTGTCTGTCTGTGGAAGGAAGGAAGGAAGGAAGGAAGGAAGGAAGGAAGGAAGGAAGGAAGGAAGGACAGACATGTATTTATCTTTCTGTTCAAATGCATCTCTGGACTCTACCGATATGTGATATGAGATGTATAATTTGTCTGATGAGTGTGGCAATTTCTCTGTGCGTTTCTGAGTGGCTTGCAGAGCCATGGGGTTCATTTGTCTGAGTGCAGAGGATAATGAAGGCTGTGGCAGACCTCTTTACAGTCCCTGGGAAGGTTTGACTTTAATGTAACTGGCTGCGGGCGGGGGTGTAATCTCCACACTCGCTCTGTGTACTGTTTGTTATGAAAAGAGCAACAAGGTTATTCTGGACAGTGTCAGCTCAATTTACTGTACTGTTGTTTTCTACTCTACATGTGTATTTGTGTGTTCAAAACCAGCTGCAGACTGGACACGAGCTAGTGTTATGATAAGCAGGCAGGTTATGATGAGAGGCTTGGAGGGCTTAACAGAGGGTTCATCATTCGCTCAGTGGCTCACAGAGCTAAGTGACTTAGCCACCTTCGAAAAGGTCTCTTTCAATCTGTCAGAAAGAGGAGAAAACTAGAAAAAGTGCCCTTCCGGGCACAGGTCTCCACCAGGAGGATAGGAGTGTGTGTGATGTTTGGCAAAATGTTTAGGAGAATGTTTTTCTTTTCTTCATTTTGTTGAGGAAATGCAGAGCCAGATCACTCATAGCATCTCTGAGGATAGAATTCTGGATGAGCAGGACATGTGCAGCATTTTGTACAAAACGGGCCACTCCTGAAAACTTTGGAAGGCAATTTTAGCCAATCAGTGTAGAATCTGAGAAATCCAACAGACTCGTCTTGATCACATGACTACAGAGATCATGTGTACCGATTTGAGGCATTTTGTTCCAAAAATGTGTTTTGCAAAAATCAACCTGTTGGTGGCGCTATAACAGGCCAATGTGAAAAGGGTGGGATATATTCCTCAGCCTAGTAAGAAAATGTGTGAAAGATTTCACGTAAATTGCATGCTGCGTTCATGATTTGAGGCTATTGTTCAAAACGGGGCAATCTTGCAAACTGTGAAAGCCAATTATAGCCAATTAGGATGGAATATGAAATATCAGACAGATCCGACTTGAGCACATGACCATAGAGATATTGTGTAACGATTTGTGAGATTTTTGGACAGAATCTGGAGGAGTAATATCAAAAAATGTGTTTTACAAAAGTCGGCCTCCTGGTGGCGCTATAAAAGGCAGATGCGGAAAATGCAGGTAAAAGGTTTGTCCTTGGCCTCTAGGGAGTGTGCATGCAACGTTTCACGCAGATCGGTACAGTTTTAGGTATAAATGTGAAAAGCTGCCTCATGGTGGCGCTATAACAGGCCGTTCTGGAAAATGTGGGGCAGAGGTTCATCGTTGGCATCCAGGGAGTGTGTGTGCAAAGTTTGGCATCGACCGGGTTAACGGTGCCGGAGATTAGCTGTACACAGACGGACGGAAGGAAGGACGGACACACACACGGACGGACGGACACACACACGGACGGAGTGCAAAACATACTCTCTCCCCATGCCTTCGGCCTGGTGGAGACAAATATCCATCCACCATTGAAATTATAGAAAAAAAAAATCCAGTCCTGGAAAAGGTTTGTGGTCTGGGCCGGCCGGCCTAGCAGTAGGCTGGTAATCCAGCGTGTCGGGGATTGGACAGTGTACACTGTACAGTATGTGGACGACCTCTGCTGCGTGTCTTGCTGTCTTCCCCCCCATCTCTCTCCCTGTTTCCTGGCAAAAAAGCCGCAAAACAATATCTTTAAAAAAAGGAAAAGGTTTGGGATTTATCAAGGCCCGGGTCCTGGAAAGAATATTTTGATATGCATTGTTTTTGGCTATTCATTTAGTTAATAAAAAGCATTTTCTAAAACATGTATAACATTACGCGAAATATGTAACACAAGTAGTTTTTTTTGCCAAACGGGCTGCGTGATTGTGTTCCGGATGTGACAAAACAAAAACAACAGATCTACAAGCTCAGAATGTGCTACAGCGTGATCCTGTGCCTTGGGATAGGTGGTGTAGCAAAAGATTTGGCCTGAAATTTGGAATAGAATTATACCATTCTATGTCTTTGGGCATTACAAATAGGAGTAAAAGACTCAGTATTGCACTGATTGATTGTTATACTGCAGTAGGCCTGGAAATTGGGTTAAATATTTTGGAAAGGTTTTGGAAATCGATTGGTAAAACTGTGTGGGAACCCTGCTTTTAGTAGTTGTCCTCCACGCGGTCAGTTTAGCTGCATTGTGTTTGTCTCTTGACTTTGACCGACAGCAGAAACTTTACTTTTTTCCTTTCCGTTCTGCATGCCAGGTCCAGTTTAGCATTGTGTGTCAGAATACCAAGCTCTTCTCTCTCTACTTAGCTTTCTCTCTGGGCGTTGTGACTCCCAAGGTGAGTCAGGCGTCGCCGTCGCTCCTCAACGTTCCTATTGAGACGTGAGCTGACACACGGCGCTGCTGAGTGGCCGGCGGTTAATGGCCCTGTCGAGATTTGTCGCAGAAAATACTTATCTCCTGAACAGTGCAATCACTTTATAGCAAGGTTATAGTGTTTGTGGAGGGAGGGCCACCAACCGACAAGTCAGATGAACATCACGTGTAGCCACAGGCCATGCTGGTGCTCTATAGCTGGTCCAAACCGAGTAGATAAAGTGTGAAATGGACATTGACTGCAAAAAGAGAAAAGATCAAATATGTCATTATTAAGCATGATTAATGTCGACCATGTCAAACTCCTTGATTCTGACAGACATCTTATTATGCAGAAAATCCATCTGTTTTTTTCACCCCTTCTGTTTCAAGGAAGAATTCCTGGCAGCTCAGACGGAAAAGGACATCTTTGCCCATCTGGGTCTGGACTACATCGAGCCTTGGCATCGCAACGCCTAGGACTACTGCTCCTCCCTGGATAGATCATTCCACGCATTGTACATCATCATGTATCCCATCTGCTACCCCTTTTATTCTGCCACTCTCTCTCTCTGTTGTCACTGTGTATTTAGGTATGTACGCTGTTGTTGCTTTGATTATACGCGCTGGCACGGGGAGTCGTGATTCTGCCTATTCAGCTTCCTCTTTTAAAAAGGCAGGTAAAAAGGGATGTGTGTATGTGTGTGTTTGCCATTTGCAGCTCGCTCGTCTCGAGCGCCGTAATCTCGGTATACAGAACACAAAGGCAAATCAGCCCTCTGGAATTGCTTGCTGGTGCATGGGAGAGAGGGAAGTGTCAGAGGGATGCAAAAGAGAGAAGGAAATACAAGAAGACAGAGGAAGACAGTGTGTCAGAGGTTGGTGCAAGGGAAAGAAAAAAAGAGTAAAAAGACGAAACTACTGTGAGAGAGAGGAGGGAAGGGGGGGAAGTATAGGGGAAGTGGTGAGAGAAGACAAGAGGAGAGACACGAAAAGCGAGGAGCAAGAAGAGAGGAGGGGAGCTTTGTCGAGCAAAATGTTGTAATCACCCTCCTCCTGGCAGGGAAGTGCTCGGCATGACGCTGAGCCAGGTCCCCTGGGAGTGGAGAGGCGAAGTAATGAGCTTCAGATGGAGGATTGTTCAGCGTCGCCATTTAGCCCCCTTTTAAACCCACGTCCACTGGAGAGCGTTTAGCAGGCGCATGCCACCATCCACCAGAGCCGTAGTAGTCCTTTTTTTTCGAGGACGGGGTGAATCAATCCCACCCCCAGATGCCTTCGCGGGAAAAAAAAGCAACCAACTGCACTGTGCAGTATGCAAGAAGGAAGTCCAAGGTAAACCGGGCCTGTGGATAGATTTGTACAGGCGGTGTGTGGCAATGTCTGCCGTGCACGATGAAATAATCATCTCATCGATTTGCTTCATGTTTCATTTATCAGTATTGAACAATTGATCAAGGATCTTGGCCTTATCCCTGATTTGTGTGGATGCACGCATGGTGTCGTGCACCGAAAATCGCAGATCTACAAGCTCACAATGCATCGTGTTGCGAACTTGTAGCTTTTTGTGTGTGTGTGTGTGTGTGTGTGTGTGTGTGTGTGTGTGTGTGTGTGTGTGTGTGTGTGTGTGTGTGTGTGTGTGTGTGTGTGTGTGTGTGTGTGTGTGTGTGTGTGTGTGTGTGTGTGTGTGTGTGTGTGTGTGTGTGTGTGTGTGTGTGTGTGTGTGTGAGACAGACAGACAGACAGACAGACAGACACCGGTGTGCAACTAAGTATAAATCACTCTTCAGTGACTCATTTGGCGATGACATTACATGACCTGCCCATGCAGCTGTCCACGACTTCACACCCTAGCCCGTTTTCCCACGTTGCTTTGCGCTGTTCCATCATCCCACGATGTCTCAACAAGAGCAGAGACAGATGACCAGAGCAAGACACCTTACTGAATCACCCTATTTAAAGATCTTTAAGTAGAGCAGTCCCGCTCTTTAAGGACTCGACCCCGAGCGCATCTCTCCTTGTTCTCCCTCTCTGTCTCTGTCTTTACACTCTCGCTCTCTCTCTGTCAGACATTCTATCATAGAAAGAGAGAAAGATCGGTGTATTTGGATCTGTTGCAACCAGTTCTATAGCCAGATCCACAAGCTCATAGCTTGTACGTAGGTCTACTATTTTTGAAAAATCGTGAAAATGTGGCACAAATCTTTGAATATATATTCTTTCAGAGCAAACATTTTTAACTAAAATCTTTGCTTCTGGGGGGGGGTCCCTGGAACAACATATTTTCAGATGGGGGTCGGTGGCCAATTACATATAAGTTTGGGGGTCCTTGACATGAAAATGTTTGAGAACGACTGACATAGAAACATGGGTTTTTCAGAAAACTGTCAGGATTTGTAGAATCGTCCTCAGGAATAGTGTGACAGCAGGGAATGGGTGTGCACTGTCACACTATTCCCTGTCACACTATTCCTGAGGAAGATCCCAGTGATCGAAACGTTGCATCAATAAACCAGTGGAGCCGAGTTTTTCCTACCAGTGTTGAGGACTCTATTTCTTCCTCCTCTTGTACTGCCATTTTGTCCAGCACCATGGGCTAGAGTGGATGTGCATGCTCTATTACCTTTGGTACTTCACTTTCAAACATGATGTTTTGGGTCATTTTAACACCATCACATTTGAATAATATGCACAAAACTCCAGCAGGACCTCCTCGCCCTCCCTCCAAAACGAATTAAAAAGTATCGCGCATTGCCAACTAATAATTGCAAAGCATTGAATAGAATTGTATGTACTCGTATGGTTATACAAGTCCAAATTCTACTGCCTCAGCAGGCTTGTTTTTTCATCACGACTTGCCAATCATGTAGTCGTAATTTTATATGCAAATTATCACCTTCGGCTTCCCACAGTTGGGGGGGTGGGGAGGAACACCCTCTTTTTTGCATGTTCGATTTCTGAGGTCTGGCTCAGATGACAGGTGTGTGGATGAATGAAAAATTGCTTGCAGACATTTGCATAAAAGTGCTTGATTCACTGACAGAGCCGTTGTAGTTTGCCTTCCAATCAGTTCTAAATTTTCACCAGTGCAGTCATTTGCGATGCTCAGTTTGCTCTCACAAGATTCTATACCTCTGGAAACCTTCAATCACGCCCCCGTCCGTGTGATTCAACGTTGATTTTGACAGCAACGTTTTTATTTTAGTTTTAAAGCCATAGTCTCGTGAATAGTTTTCATTTAGTTTTAGTCACCTGAAATGTTTTAGTGTTGGTCTAGTTTTAGTCGACTACATTTCATAAGATTTTAGAAAAATGTAATGACTTGCTGAAAATAGCTGATCTACAAGCATCGCGTTGTGAGCTTTTGTGAGTTTTTATTTGATGATGAAATTGTCAATATATATATAGTCTATATATATAGGTTTTAGTCATCATAGCTTAGTTTTCATTTAGTTTCCATTTAGTTTTCGTCAGTGAAAAAAAAGGTAGTCGACGAACATTTTTCGTCATAGAATTATAGTCGACAAAATCAACACTGGGTGTGACTCTTGTAACTCCAGCAGATCTGTCACTGGGAAGGGAAGCTTTCTATTGACAAGACGGTGGTGTAAGTCACACTCCATAATATACGCACTGCAGCCTCGCTCATCATGACCTTTTTAACGAGCCTGCAGTGCACTTTGATACATCGCCGCATATAAGCAGCATAAGGTCACTCCACGGCTCTCATCAATTCTCAAGTGCAGATATTTAGAGGTTGATTGAGAGAGCTGATGATATCGGGTAGACAGTATGCATCAATAGGAGGTGCTTCGGTTCAAGATGAACGGGCGGAACCTCGCAAGAAAAGACACAGAGTGCCCATGGGGAATATGCGAGAGCTATATTCACCACCGCCGAGATGGTTTGAAGCCCCAATATCAGACGTGTAATTTTCCTTGTCAAAAAATGACATGGCAAAGGTCATTGTTTGACACATGATGAGAATTGAGTGTATATACTACGGTATATACTGTACATACCGTGGATGTGAATCATCATCGGTCACAGGTGATGGTCGTGCAAGAATCTGCACCTACCTACAGGTAAATGCAAGTGAAACTACCCTAGGTACAGGCAGACAAATATGGATACGTTTGGATCACGATCTGAGAGATTACTGCGATGAAGAAAATCACGATTTGCCCTCTTGAGTGAGTGACATACCAATCCCTTTGTGTCAGACTGACGAGGGAAGGAAGAGAGAGAAAGAACATGGATAAAAATAGATGGTTGTGTGGAGGACTGATCATCTCTGTGCTGAGCTCTCCCCGAGCAAACTTTCTCCTGTATTTGTATCGGAAGACAGTGATTTATTGGCTGTGCTGTAGGGGCTTGAATGCATGTCTTCGGCCCAGTCAAAGCCAATGGAGGAGGGTTGACAGAATAAGGACACTGCGTATCCTTGCCTCTCAAGGCCTGTCAGTGTGTCAACTCACCCGGAGAGAAGTGAAAGCGACGCATGGCCACCACCGTCTCTCTGGAACAAAAAGAGCAGCAAGTGGAGGGTGGGTGGTGGCGGAGGACTTTCAGCGGCTCTGTGGAGCGGTGTGTGTGTGTGTGTGTGTGTGTGTGTGTGTGTGTGTGTGTGTGTGTTTGTGTGTTTAGCGGCTCTGTGGAGTGGTGTGTGGGCGTCAGATGTAGAAATGACGACGTGCATTTTGAGATCTTATCTCGTGACCCCAGTCACCCAGTCGCCTCCACACACTGCGATCACACACTGCGATCGGAATAAATTAGTTAGTGCGACTGCAGGTCGCATTTAGTATTGTGTGTGTGTGTGTGTGTGTGTGTGTGTGTGTGTGTGTGTGTGTGTGTGTGTGTGTGTGTGTGTGTGTGTGTGTGTGTGTGTGTGTGTGTGTGTGTGTGTGTGTGTGTGTGTGTGTGCGCGTGCGTGCGTGCGTGCGTGCGTGCGTGCGTGCGCGCGCGCGTGCGTGCGTGCGTGCGTGCGTGCGTGCGTATACTGTATATTTACATACACAATATGGATCTTTTGGTTACTTTCTCATTTTCTACGTTCTCCCACTGTGACTTTCATACTGTTTCATACTTTCATTCTAAGTGATGAGAGTGTGCAAACATCCTTAACTAGCTTGGGGTGACTTGAGGTCCCTCTTGTGATAAATGAATGGCCTGCATACGTTTGGGTGTGGGCGAAGAAGTGTCCGCCTCCACAGGTGGGAGAAGGAAGGAAGAGGGACAGAAAGGAGGAGATTTGCCATCTGTTCTAACAAGTCAAGTCACTGCACATCACTTCTCGTCTCGTTAAATCTCTCTCTTTATCACAGCCACGGAGATAACGAGGGCGAAGATCTACATGCACAGTACACAGCATGTATGTATGCTATATATAGGGTCCGTTGTTGTTGCTTGAGGTCATCCACTCCAGGGCTGGCATAATTATACAGGCTTGTTCGAGGTAAGATAAGGATGACAGCGATGAATGCCAGCCAGGGTATCATTTGCTTGTCACATACTTAGAGCTGGTATTTCCTAACTAGGCCCTCCAGTAAAATGTGTTTATGTGCTCGCATTTACCGCATAATCAGCCAAATGGCACAGCTTATGCAAAGGTTTTTTTATTTTTTGAAGGGTACATAATCGCGCAAACTTGCCACATATTTCACTGCATAAAATATTGAGTGTAATCCAACCCATCTCGCCACTGCGCTGCAGGTACTGCACCAGTGTTGATTTGAAATGAAAACTAAGCTACGATGACTAAAACGACTACCGGTAAATATATTGACAATTTCGTCAACAAATAAAAACTAGGCTAAAATGTTAGGAAGGGAACTAGTGGACAAGAGATCCATTATAAGTAAAAGACACAAGTCATTTTACACATGGTTGCATGCTGAAAATAGCAGATCTACAAGCTCACAGCGCGTCGCAGTGTAAATTCAGGCATTACGACGGCATCAAGGCTCGCCAAAATACATTTTAGTCGACTAAATCAACTGTACCTTTAGGCGACTAAAACTAGACTAACACTAAAACATTCGAGGTGACTAAAATGTGACTAAAAAACTATTCAGGAGACTATGACTAAAACATCAAAATTTGCTGTCAAAAACAACACTGTACTGCACCAAGTGTCTGTTGCCATGCATGCCATGCATACACTGACACCACGCTAGACAGGAACGCCCAAAAACGTCACATCCGGTTTTAGCCTGGGGTAAGAATTTTCTATGGCTGCCAATGCAACTTGGTCCAGTCCTTAATCACATACGTGCCACGCTAAACCCGTGGGATGGCTTACTGTAAATCGCTCTGGATTAAGAGCGTCTGCTTTTTATACTGAAGTACCACCTAAGAAAATATTTGGCTCTCCATAATAAATAACATTTATTATCTATTCATTTAGTTAACACGAGGCCTGCCGGGAACATAGGAATTTTAAAACGTAGAATCTTGTGGCCTGCCACAAACGGAAAAGCCGTTTTAACAGCGATGTATTAATTAATGCATGTTTTAATACGATCGTATCGAAATCTACCGTCAGTTAGCTTTGTTATGCTTCTGACACAATGGGCGCGGCCATTTTGAAACTGCGCGCGCATCCACTTACATTGCCGGCTCTGGTTTCAGACGGCTTTATCTCACAGAAGCGACATTGCAGAGGACGCTTTGTCCCAGACAAGCGTTTTCAACGGCCTGTAGCAGGCGCTGTGATACTCGCGGTCAGCTTTTTCCACCGCCGAGCGAGACAACAACAACCGGTCATGATACCACACACAGCAGCTTTTCACAGGAACAATGCGATTACGGATATTTGGATCTTCAAAGTAAGTGTTACGCGCGATAAAACCTTGGCAATACGCAATCGAGGGATTAATGAATGGCGGCAGGCAGACGGTTAAAATACAGGAGCGTATACCTGTCCCTTTTTTGTTCCATTCCTAAGCCAATAATGCTGCTGCTCTGACAAAACTCTGTCTAATCACTGATCAGCACAGCTGATGACATTTTGAATGTGATTTAATCTGTTCTCAAATCTTCTATTTGGAAGGTGGGCTGGTGTGCTGTCATGCCCATTTCAGCACGGCTGGATCGCCTATTTCAACCAATTGCTTGGTCAGAAGAACTACCTGTAGTAAATGGTAATGTAAATATTTCATTACACTTTTGTCTTTTTTTGGGTGACTCCTTTGTGTACCACCCGATTGGGTGGGGGGGGGGGGGTGGGGGGGGGGGGGGTGGGGGGGGGGGGCTCAAGTGAATAAATAAATAATAATAATGAATTTTATTTGTATCGCACTTTTCATTCACAGGGAATCTCAGAGTGCTACATGGTTAAAACATATAATCAATCACAGAAGGTTAAAACAGGGTTATCAAAAATAAAAATAATCAAGTGCAAAAACGACAACAATTTAACACGAGAACGCCTTCCGAAACAGGAACGTTTTCAGGCCTGTTTTAAAAGAGTCAATAGTCTGCGGCACTCTCAAGTCCATGGGGAGGCTGTTCCACAGGCGCGGTGCTGCCGAGCAAAAGGCCCGGTCCCCCATGGTGCGCAGATTGGTGGACCTGGAGCAGTCTGTCTGTCAGTCCGTCCAACACTATAGTCTCAAATACAATGTCTTAAAAACTACTATTAAAACTATACTCCCTGGAAGATTAACTATTGATTTTGGTGATCCCGTGACTTTTGTTGCGTTGCCAACCTTAGGCCAAAATCTCCACTTGCACACAAGAGATATCTTATTCTGATTATTATTCATTCTTGCTAAACCATACTAAACCATGCTGATTTGATAGATATCTCAGAATCTATTGGGTGGATTGCCATGAAACTTGCATATAACACAGCCACTTACAAAGGAAAATAAGAGATGCAGAGTTTTTTATTTTTAACACAAATAATTATTATGAATATTCAAACACAAACAAAAGCTTTGTTGTCAAAGCAACCGTTTGTTTTACAGCAAACAACTGCCAGTTTGTTTATTAGTGGTTACATGATGCAGTTTAATATCACAAGCATTGATTTAGAAAAGTGATTGACTGGGTCTGTGTTTACGATGTCCCTGTGTGTGTGTGTGTGTGTGTGTGTGTGTGTGTGTGTGTGTGTGTGTGTGTGTGTGTGTGTGTGTGTGTGTGTGTGTGTGTGTGTGTGTGTGTGTGTGTGTGTGTGTGTGTGTGTGTGTGTGTGTGTGTGTGTGTGTGTGTGTGTGCGCGTGTGCGCGTGCGCCCATCACTCTGTGGCTGGCCAACCAGCTACTGCCTACCACGACCATGCAGACCCAACTCCCCCCCCCCCATGGTATCCCAGATGGACCCGCCACCATATTGAGCCGCTAATGAGGTGGCGCCGTCCATTCTTTGGCTCTTTAGATGTGCAGGCCAATCGTTTAACCCACGCCAGAGCCCCCCTTGACCCTGTGTATTTTTAGGATTCACCTCATTTCATGCTGAATAAACACACTTACGTGTGACTTATCACAGTATCACAGGGAGCAAAAAGAGAAATAATTGACATCCCCGCTGCAGTCGGCTGAATGGTCAAGATACAATATGTGTGTACTAGACTAAAGACGACTCCTCTCAAGCTGCTATCTGGAATAAAGCCTGCACATTTTGTTTCTGCCAGTCAAGAAAAGCACCAAAGACATCACGTTCAGTGTTGAAGTGTACAAGCCCGAGTTATGTTATACTTGTGTGCCGTCTGGGTGCCATGCACTCAGAGAAGCTGCTCTACACGCTCACGTTCCATGTGTGACACACTGGCATGCAACTATGAGAATGAATGGGGCGTTATCTGATAATTGCTTTCCACGTACAGTACTGGAGATCATCCAGTACATTACAGCTCTTAAAAGGAGACCGTGAAAACTAGGTTGTAGGAGATTAATTATCGTGGAGGAAGCTGACCTTTCACTCTCGAGTATCTAGACACTTTGAAATGATCTCTCTCTCTCTCTCTCTATCTCTCTCTATCTCTCTCTCTCTCGCGCCATCTGTCTGTCTCTCACTATCTGACACTCTCTCTCTCTCTCTCTCCCTCTCTCTCTCTCTCTCTTATAAAGCACTCATTGTGTCAATCTAGATGATTGCTCCTGATTAATGGAAGTGAAAGCAGGAGATGGATGTCACTGGCGGGAATCACTTGATAAATCCCACGGTATCCTTGACTGTCAATCTGGTACAATGCATGTCCTTGTCCCAATTTATTTGACATCATTTATCAACACATCCTTTTTCTATTGACATGAGAACCTTGTTTCTACTATTTTCATTCCATTACTGGCTAATGTTTGGCTGGAGACAATAAGTAAAAAAAATAAAAATAACTTGCAAATGGATCGCCAAGCAACAATTATAATGTCCATCCACAGTTTAAGGGTTCAGAACGGAAGACAATTTGAATTGTCTTTTTGTGTGAAATGTACTACACAAACTTGCTTGGCCTTGCCAAAAGAACAAATAGAGCATCAGCCACAGTAGATGTTGTTAGAGGCCTGCAGAGTATCTATGTATTCATACAGCCAGACTACCTTCCTGACATTTCGCTAGGTCCAGGGTATAGTATATATGACGGCAAATTGGTTGGTGATAGGAGTGCATGTGTTTGGTCCGACGAGTCATTGGTCCGAAACACGACAACCCACCTCAAACCTAACTTAACCATAACCGCAAGCACGGAGCAGGCGCTAGTCCGAGGTGCGGACGCATGTCGAACCAATGCTCCGTCGGACCATAGTATGCCTCCCTGGTGATAGAAGTCATTAGCATGTATGACATTGGCAGAAATGAGACGGGAGATTTCTCCATTCTGCATGACGTTGTCTATAGTGGCTATAGTCCGGCAGCCGACAGGCTTCTTTTGTTTAAAGTGGGACATTTGGTATATAGCCTTTTTTCTTGGGCTAAAATATTGTCTACTGTATATACATATATTCATGAATCCACTTGCTGACCGGCTGTCGGCATTGAGCAATTAGGGGTTTATATGTGACCATACCATTAAAACACATTTTGTGCCCAAAACGTCTGTGGACGTCCTGGGTATTACCGCACGTGCATAGCCCAAGACGTCTGTGGACGTCTTTGAAAAAACAAAAAAAAACAAAAGTTTTATTTATTTATTTTTTATTTTATTTTTATTTTTTAACACGTGGTGCCAAAGTTTGTTTTTTTCGCCATTGAGAATGCATTTGGCGTTTAAATTAAATAACTCAGAAACTATAAAACATTTCAAAGTAAAAAGTTCCAGCATGTGTCTCCACAGTCAGCTGAATTATAAAAAATGTGAATGGATTTTCTAGGTGAAAGTGATTTTGGGCAGTTAAGCGTGGGCTCTCAATGTGTTAACATCCCATATAAGGCAAGATTTTCACATTTTCATTATGCTTTATGTAGCGATGTTTTTCATGATTCTGAATCCATTTCAAGCATTAGTTTTGCACAAAAAAAAGTCCTTGGGCAAAACTAAAAATGGCCCAAATGTGCCCAAATTCCCTTGCTGACCTCATCACATGTGTGATGATTGCAAAGGCCGTTTTTAGCCCAAGGGCTTTTGTGCAAAACTAATGCTTGGAATGATTTTCATGATTCAGAATCATGAAAACCCCCTAGTTTGACATGTCACATGCTACTTAAAGCATAATGAAATTTTTGACATTTTTACCAATGGTAGGGTCACACAAAAAAATGCTCAATATATGTATAGAGACAATATTTTAGGCCAATAAAAAAAACGATATACCAAATTTCCCATCCCACAACCCCCGGCTGCCGGACTACTAGCCTAATGTCTGGAATGCCGTGTCGAATATGCAATTAGCCTTGATAGATATAGGTCTGGCTGGGTTTAAATTCTTATACCGTAGCTCATAGAATAATGAATAGATAGGAAATATGTGGCCTTCTTCCATAGATTCATATCTTGCTGGATGATTTGTTGACACTGAGATGAACAGAGATGATGTGCAGGTGGTGGCAGACTCTCAGTTGAATAAAATCATATACTGTAGCTAATTAACTGCTTTTATACAGTAGTTGGAAGAAGTTCAGTTGGAAGAAGTTCATATCAGTTTAGTTGGAAGAAGTTCATATCAGTATAAAATCACATACTGTAGCTAATGTACTGCGTTTATAGTTGGAAGAAGTTCATATCAAGAGTGTCGGCATTTTTTGTATTTTCTAAATACACCAGTATACAACTATAGCCGTGTTTTCCCAAGCAGTAGATCAGGCCCCCATTTGTGGGACGTGGGCCCATATTTTATCGGTCACGAGTAAATCCCTTTTTACATTTTTCCTAAAAATAAAAAATATAACCTTTAAGGAGTTGTGAAAATAGCAGATCTTCAAGCTCACAATGAACGCCTCGCATCGTGGATTGGCTATTTTCATTAGTCTGCAGGTCCCCAGACTGAGAGTGTCACGGTTTGCAGAAAGTTGAACCCAAAAGCAGAGCCAAACACAAAAGTTAAAGTTATTTATACACAATAAGTTAATTGGAGAATGGGGAAGGTGACATGGAAACACATGGAGGTGAGCAGTCAGGGCTAGCTGGCAGGCAGGTAACAAGCAGGCAGTTGAACTGGAGAGCCCAGTTCTGAAGCAGAGGAGAAAGGTTTAAGTTGCAGGCTAGAATCTTGAAGTTGAGAACAAAACTAGATAACAGGAAGCACTAGGAAAATACTAGATCTTCTAGACACTGGAAATTACTGGCGAGAATCAAGCTACAGCAAGCCCCCAGTAAGGCTATCCAACGTTGAAGCTGCCACTACCTACTGGCGAAATGTGGAACTGCAGCACTTTCATGGAGGTGGACGGACGTACATGACGTCATGTGCGTCAGCCCAGGACCTCAAATTTGAGGTCCGGGCTAGGCTAGGCTAAACCTCCGCTCGCTCGAGCCATTGAGTTATAATTGTACTTCCGGCAGTCTTCCGGGTGCTTCAAAACGCCACTGAGCAACTTCCATTGAAATGAATAGCTTGGGGGCGGGGCTAGCGCTCCGGTTCGGTCTCTATCCTTTTATTACTCTATGAGCTACAGACAGTACTAGTACCGAGGAAGCCTGTGCAATGATCTGGCCATGAGTGGAGAGGCCTCATACACACGTATCAAACACATGTTCTGTGCTCTGTCTGTGATTAATGGCTGCCACAATGCAATTCCAATGGGAGTCACAGGGGTTTGACCAAACAGTTGTGTTTGATTGCTGATTGCTGCCCCATCAAACTAAATGTTTGGTCAAACCATGTGACTTCCATTGGAATTGCATTGTTGCCACCATTAATCACAGAACATTCGTTTGATACGTGTGTATGAGGCCTCAGAGAAGACCAGGGTTTAAAAACTGTGAGGGTTGTGATGAGTTCATGGCCGGCAGGTGTGTCAATTGAGAGCAATGAAGTGACCACAGTGTGCCCACACAGAGCCACAGTATATGCCCACACAGAGCCACGGACTGTGACATGGAGACTATTTTTTTTTTGGGTCTCTCGAGCTACGGTTTGGGAACCCCGGTACCATACTGCGGTACCTTGATAGTGAGTGAGCCTACGGTGTCATTCTAACCATTGTGTGGAAGATAGGAGTTCCCCCGACTCTCTCTCTCTCTCTCTCTCTCTCTCTCTCTCTCTCTCTCTCTCTCTCTCTCTCTCTCTCTCTCTCTCTCTCTCTCTCTCAAATCCCCCGACCCATTGTCTCTCTCTCTCTCTCTCTCTCTGATTATGGGCATCAACAACGTCTTAGAACACTAAAGGGCCCGACTCTCAGCCAGCCACCGGCATGCATGGAGGCGAGGCTGTGACAGCTGGAGGTAATTCACTTTGCCTTATTTTGCCCCGTTGCTAACAGCTCAAGGGATGATAACAGCACGGCAACAGCTTTAATCATATTCTTCCTCCCTTCACGACTGATATTGCTTTTTTTTCCTATACAGCTTATTGAAGTAGGTGGTGGATAAAGGTTGGAGGTGTGCGTGCGTGCCCGTGCGCGTGTGTGCGTGTGTGCGAGTGTGTGGAGTGTGCAAGGTGTCGTGGTGGGCCAGGGGACATGTAGCATTGATCTGCTATACCGGGGCTTCCTGTACACAAGGAAGCATTACAATGATCCATGGCCTCTTTTGTCGGGCTAATACCTCTGATATTGAGATAGCAGACCCTCTTGTTTTCTGTTCCCGGCAGCGGCGGCAGCGGCAGCACACGCATGGCACACAACCGCCCGCCCACGCGAGCAGAGTTAGCACACAAAGGCAGCTGAGTTCCATGAACGATGCCGAGGTAATCTAATGGGGGACATTTGTTTTTGTCTCCCACTTGTTTCTCGCTACTCTCTCTCTCACTCTCTCTCTCCGTTCTCGTTCGGCTTCAGCAACAACAGCTTTCGTCTGGGGGGGCCTGCAGCAGTATAGTTGCCTCTGTCTGTGGCATATATAAATAACAGTCGGTACGACAGCGAAACAAGTGTAACACACACCATCTGGCCCTCTACCGTACCGGGTGTCTGCCTCGGTGTGCACGGGAGAGAGAGCAGCGCATGTGGTGAAGTGGGTGGGTGGGTGGGTTGGTTTGGTGGGCGGAGGTGCCGCGGCCGCCATGGGGGTGCCATGGATGCGATCAGAATAGCATCTCTTATTCCAACTGAAGAAGGGTGCCAAAAAGGAATTGAATGTGACTGGCTGGCTGGCTGGCTGAGTGGCTGTGACTTTTCACCACCAAAAATAGCACAGGAGTGCAGTCATCTTCAGCATATGCTGCTTTGCAAGCTTCACTACGTTCCATACGATATGCATGCTGAAGAAGAGCTGTAGTAAAAGTAAACAATCAAATGAGTCATTAAGGAATCTGTCGGCAAACATGGTTGTGGCTTGGTATAGCAAGCTGCCCACGTCTTTATTAGCTGCGATCCAGTATAAGCTATTCTGTCAGCTGCACGGTCTGTCACAAGCACCGCCGCAATGCCAAACCTTTGATGATTGGCTCAGGTCATGCACCATAGAGTTATAAAAGGATAGAGGGAGGACCCCACCGCGCTATTCATTTCGATGGAAGTTGCTCACCAAAAGTTTGGTGCCCAAAATGCATTAGTGCAAACGAACGTTAAACCCCAGCTGCACAGGGTTTCCTCGTCATAAATCCACGGGTCCGCCTGCAGTCCCAGCTCTGACCAGTAGGGCCGAGCACTTCAATGTTGGAGAGCCTCCCTGGGGGCTTGGCATGCACCAACATCGATTAAATTAATCCTGGTTCAGACTTAACCTCAGATTATTAAATATACGATTACCGGTAAACTCATTCATAATTAATCTGATGTACGTTACACATCTTAATTTTAAGCCTAGATTAGTTTAAATTATTAAAATCCGCCAATGCTGGATTCGTAAACTAGATTTGTAAACTAGATATTTAATAGCCCCTCCTATGCACAGCTTTGCGTGCGTGCGTGCGTGCGTGCGTGCGTGCGTGCGTGCGTGCGTGCGTGCGTGTGTGCGTGCGCACGAGTGAGAGAGAGCACAGAATGTGCCCGGAATGCACAGTTTTGTGTGTATGTGCACCGAATATGCTCAGTTGATTGGCTGATTTAATGAATTTTCTACTGTTACCACTGCTCATCGTATTACTGAGCTTTGTAATACCTTGTGTGACCAAGTAGAATATTTATAGAGCCTAGGTGTATGGCATGGCAAAGGAACTCACATTTTGTTTACAATATTTGTGACCTATAGTGGAAGAGTTTGTTGGGCATGCTTGTGTACTGTATAGTGAAACAGAGACTGGCTAGTGAGGCTAGTTGTTTCATGTTTTATCACTGTTCCTCTGCATTTAACCCGTCCTAACTATTAGAATCAGTGGGGCTATTAATTCAGTGCCCAGGGAGCCGTTAGGCATTAACCCATTTCGATCGAGACCGATTCTACAAAATGTCTTGTCATGTCAAGGACCCCCAGAAATATATGTAATTGCCCGCTGAGCATATTCGGTGCTCATACACTGTGCACTGTGCATTCCGGGCACATTCCGTGCTCTCTCTCACTCGCACACACGCACGCACGCAAAGCTGTGCATAGGTAGATCTGCTATTTTTCAATAGCTAAATTATAAAATAATGCTTAAAACACCAAAAGGGGTTCCCGTACAGAATGGGTTAAGTGTCTCGCTCAGGGACACTTGGACACACAGCAGGGCAGACAGACAGGTGACCTTCTGATTCCCTCTCTAACCACTCAGCTACTGAAGTGATTATTACATACACCTCTATTTAACCCATTGAGACCTGAGACCAGATTCTACAAATTTCAACTAAATCCTGACAGTTTTCTGGAAAAAAACTCATGTTTCCGTCAATGCTATCTCAAACCTTTTCATGTCAAGGAGCCCCACAATTATATACGTATAATTGGCCGCCTCAAAATATTTTGTTCCAGGGACCCCCCCAGAAGCAAATATTTGAGTTACAAATGTTCTCTTTAGAAATATATACTATTCAAAGATTTGCATTTTCATGATTTTTCAAAAATTGCAGATCTACAAGCGTGGCACTCTGTGTTTTCAAAAACATTCTTGAGAGCAACGTTTAGTTTAAATGACATTGTGTGTTTGTTTACATGGCTGTCATGTTGGGGTACAGCATAAAATCCAAGCAGCACAGCAGGTGCTCTGAGGCTTTGATTAGGCAGCGGTCTGTTATAGAGCGGAGCGGTCTGTTGTCAAGAAATAACACACCGTTGAATTCAGTGATTTACTAATCAGAATCAAGCATTCAACCAAGCCGTGTAATAACACGAAATAACAAACCGCTAAATTCAGTAAATTTACTAATCAGAATCAAGCATTCAACCAAGCCGTGATATAAGACTTTGTAACTGTTACCAATATTTAAGACATCATTTTGCGTTACTTTATTATAATTTTTTTGGATACTGATATGTTACTTTTGATACCTACTCCATCAAGTTAAATGTTGGGGGGGAAAAGGTGGAATTCATACTGGCCACATATTGTTCCCTCATTCATCTCTCCAAAGGCACTAGGAGATAGATTTTCATCACTTCCATGAAATCCAGATCGATTCTTGTGGCAAAAAAGCACGTTCCATTACGAGAATTGCTCATCCCACCCACAGTCGAGAGAAAGGGGATATTAATCAATGCAACCTTTACAACTAACAACCTTGTTATTCTTTAAAAGCCAAACAAAATGAGAATTTGGCGGCGTTCAAGGCTCATTATTAAGACTGCTGCAGAGCAGACATTATTCAGTGCATTGTTATTGATCACAGCATGAAGACAGGCCTATACGCTGTCGATATAATAGAGCAGCACTCTGACTGAACAAATCATCTCTCTTTATGACCGTATATATCCAGCACAGTAAAGCCTTTCATTTCCACTGGTGGACTGGAAAGTATAACTAAGTATACACGTATACACAATTTCCAATACTTTTACTTCTACTCCACTTCATCTCAGAGGCAAATATTGTACTTTTACTCCAATACATTTTATTTGAAAACTTTAGTTACTAGTTGTTGATTATTATTACAAAACATACATTAAACACTTCAGCCCTACATACATTTTGTCCCTTGTCCAAAATATCAGATCTACAAGCTCGCGAGCTTGTAGGTCTGCTATTTTCAAAAGATTTTGTATACATTTGAAAACTTGAAATGGGACATTTTGCATAATGAGTACTTTAACACGGTAAGTACATTTTGACGCCAATACTCTTTACATTTACTCAAGTATGTACATTTTGAATTCCAGACTTTTACTTGTAACAGAGTATTTCTACATTGCAGTATTTATACTTATACTTAAGTAAGATATTTGAGTACTTTTTCCACCACTGTGCTGCTTGCTGAGCGAACCTCGTTACCAGTCTATCCCTTGTCAAGTACTGTACACACTAGCCCCTCTGATAGCATCCTTTATCCCTTGTCAAGTACACACTAGCCCCTCTGATAGCATCCTTTATCCCTTGTCAAGTACACACTAGCCACTCTGATAGCATCCTTTCAGAAGGCCTTGTCAACTAGCCCTTCTGATAGCATCAGCAGCACAGCTTTCAGAAGGCCTCCTTCATTTTAAAATGTGACTTTTATTGAGTTTTGGGCTTTAATAGATTTGCTGAGTGAGTGACTGAATGTGAAAGATGAGAAAGGCAGGACGGCAATAAAATCAATCCAAAGTTATACTGTAAGTTGATTCTATTGATCCTGTAAAGCACTTCATATCATGAAAGGTGCTACATACAAATAAAGTTTTATTATTATTATTATTGTTGTTATTATTATGTAGACAACCAAGTCAACCAAGCTTTCTCCCACATGAGTTAACACCTCTTTCAGCTGCATGGGCACATCCCAGATTGAACATATCTTAATTTGAAACGTCTGTTCCACGACCACAACTGAAACAACATTTACCACTGGACCACAGGCAATTCCTTCTTGGACATGGGATGAATTTAGGCCAATACTGTCTCAGGCTAGCCTGGCCCAGCCAGCGTGCTTTCTAGAGGGGGGCGGGTCACGCATGGAGCAAGTGCTGGAGAGTATTGGTTCACCGATCTGAGCACCCCCCCTGCCCCCTCCACCCCTGCCCCCTGCCCCCTCCACCCCTCCCTGGTAGAAAACAGCAGAGAGAACTGATGTCACCATATTTCGAGCGGAGCGACGCCCCTCTGCACTGTAGTTCACTCCCACTCCTAGACCAGGAAATGCATCTCGTTCCCCCAGGCTTTCAGTTTTGCGAAACTGCGGGCCGAATGCGAACGAAAATAAAAGCCGGTGTACCTAGGCTAGTCTCAAGCATGTTTTGCCATACTGTGCATTTCAAAATCTTTCTCTAATGTACCTCGGTTTTGTTACTACTTTCTAGATGTAGTTAAGTTTACGCTTGTACCTATGTTGTATTGTATGACAGACATAATAGTGTATATAGTATGTCATTGCTACTGTATATGCATTTCTCTACAGTATGTCTTGTCTTCTAATGTATACAGCATCTAATGTACAGTATCTGCCTATTTGTCAATTTAGCTACCTCGAGTCGTTATACGCGGGTACGAGGGTACTATGAAGCAATTTACTATGACGGAAAACGCCAAATGCTCATCAAGTACAGTACAGTATGCCTATACACACATCATTAGACCCAGAACGATCCATGAATAATTCTGTTGGTGATGTGAGCGGTAATGTTTCATCACACTGGGATGCACTATTACCAGCTCCTGTGACACCGAAGAACTGAGGTTATTACTGGTGGGCTTGAAGAGAAATTGGTATGGCTTGTTCTCACCAGTGTGAAAATCAAATTACACACTATCATCTATTGCAGGCTGTGTTTCCTTGGGGTTGCTTGTATCCAATTAATATTACCGTATACTGCATTCTAATGAATTGTGAATTTCTGCTCGTGTTGTGCTGATCCATCGCCCTCCCCTGCCTCTCCGTTTTTTTACCATAAACACACATGCGTATCCACAGACATGTTCTTCCGTGCACTCACACACTCCCATCACCCGGCGTGTGCCCACGCACGCATGCTCACACTTTCCCTAATTTACAGCAAACCGAAGTGTGACAACTTCTGCACACTTGCAAGTGTGCAATTCTGCACACTTGCGAGGTTGTACTGTATTCATCAAATGAGAAATGATAGCTAGAAAGCAATGGTTAGTGTTGTAGTACTCCAGTCCGGTCTCGAGTCCACATTTGTATTTATATATTTCCGGTCTCGACCTTAATATGACTCGGTCTTGAAAGGGATTCAGGACTCTTCCCTCGCCGAGTCCACTTGAGTCACGAGTCAATCCATTGCAATGAAATAAAGGAAGGTATGCGGAGCCCATTCACATTAACATTATAAGAGAGCTGTAGGAGTGCAGCTGTGTTTTCTGTAAAATGTCAAATGAGAAAGAAGAAACAACGAAGAAACAAATCTGGTCTCGACTCGATCTCGTCTCGGACTCGACCCCCCCCCCCCCCCCCCCCCTGTCGGACTTGGTCTTGCCTTGGACTCGCTTTATGTGGAGTTGTGGACTCGACTACAACACTAGCAATGGTAAAAGGAGATGCTGGCAAGGTTGTTTGGGGTGGGGTAGAGACTAGAGAGGAGATGATGGCAAGGTGGTTTGGGGGTGTGGGGGGAGTGGAGGAGGGTAGCGTGTTGAGGTGTTTACTCTGTGAGACATAATCTTCCGTAAACAGTGTACACCTGGAAACACTAATATTTATCATGTGATGATATCCCACACGCTCCCTTTGTGTTCATTACTCTGAACAAATAAACTCTTATATCACCAGAGAAGTACTGTCTATAGACTTTAATAACAACAAGGGGCGAGCTCATAAATTGATATAATAATCTGATCTCCCACAAAAGAATAGATGGAAAGGAAGGAATTTCCTTCTCTCCGATATCTCGGCCTGGTCTGACCTACCGTACGTACAGTATGTTGCGCTGCGTGCCAGTGTTGCACGCTGAAAATAGTGAGCAATATTTGTGCTGTTTTTAAATATTTTAAGTATACAAAAACGACTATATGTTTTCTGTAGAAGAAAGGTTAGGCGAAGCGGAACATGAATTACAACTTTTGTAACCTATATACAGTCCACACACACATACATGCAGCCTTAAAATGATATTTGTTTATTTATTTTTAACAGCTGTGGAAAGAATTCTGGGGAGAGATTATACAAATACATGAGCCAGCAAAAATGTTGCCAATGTTTGCTTTGTATGCTCGCCATGCAGTGCTCGGATCCAGTCGCTCCCAGGGGGGTCTCCCTCCGTGAATGTGTGTTTATGTTACAGTAGGGCTGCGGATGGATGCCCGCTTTTTGGAACAGAATGTCTGGTCTTAAAAAATGTTTTATGCAGGTCCACATTGTGATGCTGTTTGACTGGACAATGTAAAGGTTTAGTCAGAATACCACGGCTGCCATTGGAACAGTTCTTACTATTAATTTAGTTATATAAACATGCTCTATGTTCTCTCACTTTGAAGTTGTTGTTAGGGAAGGGATTGTGTGGTTATGGTTATGATAGGGGTTGTTGGGGTTGCGCTTGTGGTTTTGGTCATAGGGGGTTGGTGGTTACGGATAAGGTTGAAGGAACATATAGGTACGTACGCACACTCCCAGCATCATCCTGTCTTAAGCACTTTAGGTCAACTCCTGCTGTTTCTGAAATTGTGCATTTCCCGTCAGTCAGTCACGCCCCATATATGGTCATGCCTCGTGACATCACGTGATGTCATCAATATTAAGCCCATATATGGAGATCCCTGGTGTCATTATTATGGCCAGCAACTCTACATCTGACCTAACTTGGATGATTAGAGCGGCGCGATTACATACAAAGTCAATGCAAAGGCGAGAAGTTGCGCCACGTGAGCGGCGCGACCTGGCGCAGCACACACGGGACGAACCGAGGCGAATATATATATTCAGGTCGCAGCTTTAGATCTCCATATATGAAGCTGACCTGTTTGACCTGACATTCCATATGTTGATCCTTCCACATCCATCCTTCCTCATTGATGTCTCCCTTTTGTCTGATACCTGTCCATTTAAACTCTGCGAAAACTAGAGTTCTCAACAGGCCCGGCCCGGCTTAAGGCCTGGCCCTATACCTGGGCCATCATCAAACCCTGTACACTCAAGACACTGCCCCCGCTGCCACCCTTAGATCTCCATATATGGAGCTGGCCTGTTCTGACATTCCATATGTTGATCTGACCTCATCAAACCCTGTACACCAGGGGTGCCCACACTTTTTAGACTTGAGAGCTACTTTCAAAATGACCAGCTCAACCAGATCTATACCCACCAAAAATATATATTATCCCATTGCTGAAAATAGTTACATATTAGGCAAACGCACTTGGAATGGGAAATAGAGGGGGGAAATGGAATTGGTAGGGTTTTTTGTAATACTGATGTTTGTGCGAAACACTCTTGAAAACAAAAAAAAGGCCTATTGCATTTTGGGTTTGAGCTTCCGTTTTTGATGTCTATTAATCAAGTGAAGTCACCTTTATTCGATTATTTTAGGGACATGTCATGTGGTCTATACCTGCACAGCCTGTGTGATCTATACAGGTATAGATCACAATCTATACCCTTTGGGCACCCCTGCCGTACACTCAAAACACGCTCCATATATGGCCAGTACGGAATTTATTCCATATATTGATCTGACCCCCATGCCAAAGCGCCAGCGCTCGCCCAGCAGTCATACTGGTAATGGGGCTACTCTTTTCCTGGGTGCACGGTCTAGAAATATTAGACATTGATTGTATAACACTAGTGTCATCTACTGTGATATCCTTGTGTAGTGTAGTGTAGTATGAACTCTGTCTTATCTTCAGGAGCTGAGGGACCCTCCGACAGGGAGAGGGCTTGAGGTGGGAGGGCTTTACCACTAGCACTTTGCAGTGGTACGATGTAATGGATGCAGCGCTCTGTAAGTCCTCCCCTGGTAGATGCTGCAAACTTAAAGTGGTTTTGTGGCCTCCGTGTCCTCTGCCCCTGCCAGGGAAATGGTGAGGCCAGCAGTAAAGCAACCAGGAAGAGAGGCTTTGATTGACCTGCTAAAAGAGCCGGCAGAGAGAGAAGAAACACAACAACAGAGAGGGAGAGAGAGAGAGAGAGAGAGAGCAATTCACCCTTAGTCCCACCCGTGGTTCTGCCCCTCTTCGCACCCATTGGCTGCCGTTTCGTGGTTGGACAAAAATCTTCTCTCTCCATCCACTACCATTGAAATAACAGGTTTTTCAGTTGCTTCGTATTGATATTCTGTGCATTCAATTCTTATTTTAAACTTGGTGTCAGTAAAAAGGAACAATAACACAGGTGACTGGGCATATCATGTTTGTTTTTTGTTTTTTCCAAAAATGATGTTTCAGCAAATTCAACATAAACTATGCGGAACCAGGGCGGAACAAGGCAGAAAAGAGCCTTTTGTCAGAAGGCTGACAAAAGGTGACAAGTGGATAAAAAATGTTTGCTGGTAAAGATTTTTTTTTGCCTCTTCACCCACTTTTAGTTGTTATGCCAATTGATTCTTCCCCACACACATTTGTGTATTGTCACTGTTGTATCCTATACTGACTCACCTGCCATTGAGAAGCCCCCACCGTTGTATCCTCTACTGACTCACCTGCCATTGAGAAGCCCCCACCGTTGTATCCTATACTGACTCACCTGCCATTGAGAAGCCCCCACCGTTGTATCCTATACTGACTCACCTGCCATTGAGAAGCCCCCACCGTTGTATCCTATACTGACTCACCTGCCATTGAGAAGCCCCCACCGTTGTATCCTATACTGACTCACCTGCCATTGAGAAGCCCCCACCGTTGTATCCTATACTGACTCACCTGCCATTGAGAAGCCCCCACCGTTGTATCCTATACTGACTCACCTGCCATTGAGAAGCCCCCACCGTTGTATCCTATACTGACTCACCTGCCATGCAGTGAGGATCCCCCACCGGGATTAGGTAGAGCCTTCGTCCTACTCCTCCCGCCCAACACTCCTTGCTGACAGGTGCCGCCCCAAGGAGTATAGGAGTATGTGCAGTGACAAATATCACCCAGCTTCCCTCCCCCGGCAAACACAGGCAAATATTGTATGGTATATAGACGCTCCATGAAGCCTGATGCACCACAGTGGATTTGAACCCACAACCTCCTCTGCGGTTGTGGGGAGGCACTTTACCACTACGCCAACCAAGGTCATCCATTAGATGTTTGTCCTTCCTGGGATTCGAACCCAGGTAGACCCGTGAGAGACTTACATTGTACACTGAGCTAAGATGGAACAGCTGCTTGGGCAGGGGAGATATTGCTATTTTGAGCTTCTGGCATTGAATTCTGGGTCTAAATCTTTCAATGGAAGATCTATATTTAGGGTTTCGTCCTGGAGGCTGAACCCTTGACAGTCAAACGGGCCAATGAAATAAACAGCAATATAGTGACATCACACTATCAGCCCATCCCCTAACCCTTTATCATACAACTACAGCTGTGGGTGCGGCTTCAGTTCAGGTGGATCACCACCCATCACCACCCACCAGGCAAATCAGGCATAGCCTACTTAATGAACTGGTGGGCGTGTCCACATAAAAGCATGATTTTAACAAATACTGTACACTTTTTGGAACAAGTTCTTCCTCCTTATATTATAATAATACCTAATGATCATGTTTTAGGGTGGAAAAAATCGTGGCACTCCATCTTTAACGATTTGATGATGAAGAGTTTTAGGTTTAGGTTTATTTATTTAGCATGTAGTACAAAAAATAGACAATACATATCAAAAAACAAAAATACAATGCAAGGAAAGGAAGAAGCCAGCTGGTTTATTTGGAATCCTTTCCTGTATGAGGTCATTGATTTAAAACAGATTAAAAGTTCAATTAAGAACAATCAGTCAGTGAGTCAAGAGTCAGTGGGCAGATGTCAGTATAGGCTAATCTAACAAACAAGACCAATGGCCCTATTTAGGCGATCTATGGTCATGGTGCAAGGCGTCTAAAACGCAGGTGCAAATGCATCGGAGGCACGTCAATCTCACATTTCATGGTGGATTAGCAGGGCACAAAGTAAGAAGACAGGCACAAAGGGGTTGTATTTATACCCTCTGAATTACATTCAGGCAAAACCTCAATTAGACCAATCAAAGTGTCTTATCTCCCATTCCTGTTAAGAGCCTGCAGGTGCACCTGCATCAGGTTGCATTGCTAAATTGGAGCAGACGGGTTCATCTTATCTTTCTGACCACAAAAATAATTTGTGTTTTTTGGTTCCTCCCAGGCAGTGCGGCAGCGTGACTGGAGGCACTGGGCACTCGTTGCCACGTGTAATGGATAATCTGGCACAGATCATTAATTTCACTAGTAGGAATAAACTTTAAGGTTTAAGGGATTTATTGACAGTGAAGAAATGGAGGGATGAAGGAGAGATGAATGAATGCAGATGTGTAGGTTCAGGGGGGGATTGCCGACCCTGGAGTCTTTGGGGAGGAGGTCGAATGGCACTCGCTGTGTGGCGTTCGTCGTAAGGCGTTCGTCTTACGGTGCGCATGGACGATATCCCCCCCGCAGGAACCTGAGAAGGAGAGGAGAGAGTTTTGTTTTAATCGTTTGATCCACTTTTGGCGAGGTGGATGTAGTAGTTCTAGTGCCGAAAGCTCCTTTGGGGGGAGCGGGGAGAGGAGCTGCTAGGAGGTGAAGGGGTGGGTTGCGAGAAGCCTGTAGGAAGGCGGCTAGTGTGCGACGCAGCGAGGCGGGCGAAACATGGAGGATTCTGGGTGGTACTGGGCAGGTATAAATGGGGACAGGCAGATTGACGTGGAGGGCGGAGAGTGGCATGAAGGGCAGGGCCAATGAGCGTTTTTCCTCCTCCTGAACATCTGTTGTTCCAACTCCATTATGTCTCTGAGCAGCAATTTCATCTCGCTAGCATGTCATAAGTGAGTGATGTGCTGAATTCAGATACATTTTGATTGCAAGCAGTGTATGCGTGTTGCAAAACCGCTAGTGTAGGTTACGGTTAATGTACAATTTACATTTTAGGCATTTAGCAGATGTGCTTAATCCAGAGCGATTTACATTAAGCATGCAAGAACAAAAACATGGTAATACATCAAATACATAAATACTCATCATGAATCATATGTAAGCTATACTACCTAACAGTGGAATATCTATGCATCTATGCGTATACACTGATGCGTATACATCTATGCATCTATGCGTATACACTATACAGTGCTATGCCTACATAAAATTATATCTACGTTACATAAGTTGAGCCTTTGCATACGCCTGTAAAGTCATTGAGGCTAGGGCTAGTGCTACGGCAAGTGCTACGGGCTAAGCCTGTGTATACTTTGTTGTACACTTTGTGGTGCTATTCTCTCGGACTTCACATGAAGAAGACAAGTGACAGACAATTTGTTTTTAATAGCAAATGTGTCCACTCAATGAACTTTCATTGCGTTGTGTGGAACATTAGTGGTGAATAAATTGCCTCTATAACCTCCTAAAATAATTCCATGCTTGCCTTGGAATTAATTTTGATCGGATTTCTGACTGGAGTCATTAATAAATCCCTGGAGTAATTCTATCTCTCTTGTAGAGTTATTTGTGTAATGTGGGGCAAAATATGCGCAGGAAAGCAAAAGATTGGAAATACACCACTAGGCCAATGCAGAGTCAAACTCATTATCTTCCACAATGTTGCAAACACATAACTCTTTGATTCTTGCAAACAGTTCTCTACATAAACACGCTCACATTGTGCTACCGTTTGAATGCGTTACAGACTTAGAATATGAAAACTAATAACAATCAGTGGTGGAAAAAGTACTCAAATGTTTTAAAAGTATCAATCGGACCCACGGTTGTCCAGAACCGCCCCAAAAGGCCTCTGCCCGGGCTCTGGACAGGGCCCATGCCCAGTGTCCATATATGGAGCTGGCCTGTTCTGACACCATTCTGACGTCTGCATAGTATGGACTCCATATTTGGGCATGCCTGACAAAGAACTCCGTATTGTATATGGGCATGAATGGGACACTGACATAATATCTGGGTGGGGCATGCATTTCAAACTTGCATCGTTCCAAGTACAGCAGTGCCCAACGGGCATATAAAAGTATTGGCATCATTATGCAAATGGACCCAGCCTGGGCCAATACACAACAACAGCGGCGCTCGTTCATGACAGATCTCCAAACCTGTTGTTTTGGGGAGCGCTGGTTTCAGTCCATTCAACCTCCTCTTGTGAGTTGGCTATTGAGGTGCACCCTAGGAGACATTTATACTTCAAAGCCCAACAGTATTGCGCACAGAGAACAGCTGATATACAAGCTCACATCGCATCGCAGAGCGTAGAGGTCTGCGTGCGCGACACCATCGCGGGACGAAGCATAAATTATACTTGATGGGCTGCAGGTGCGCGTGCAGCCGTGCACAAATAGGCTCTGCTGCCGTGATCATGAGCGCACCTCCCGTTCTTATGACAGCGACTGGAGGTGTGGTTTTGAGGACAACTGTTTTGAATTGCTATTATTGTTCAAACGCAACAGAAACCAATGGATTATATATTTCAAGGGCGAGAGATCTCAATAAAAATCCTAATCATTCTTCCTCCACACTGGGAGAAAAACAGCATCTGAAAGTTTGATGGGGCATTTTTTACACGTAAGTGCAGTTAGAACTTTTCCATTGCATCTTATGAGAGGTGGTGTTCTTCTGCTGCCTTTATGCTCGCGCATGCCGTTTCTTATCAGTGTGACGTCGTCTGATAAGGCGTCTATTATATATAACTCAATGGAAATGTCCCATTTCAAGTTTGCAAATGTATAAATAATCTTTTGAAAATATAATCTACAAGCTCACAATGCGCATTGTGGGCTTGTCAGACACGTAACTAGATGTCAGTGGGCCCTGATGCAGGCTGATCAGCGAATATACTCTATGGAGTACCCCCGACAGCACAACACACCCCCCCCCCCCCCCCCACCCCCGTCACACTGTACAACAGTTGTGACGGTACGTGTCGCGAGAGTAGCAGTTGCAGCCTGTAAAAAAAAATGTTGTGCACGTACCTGGCTGTTAGCCGGGACTCGAGACTGGGAAAGCCCATTGAGTAGAAGTAAAAGTAATGAACATTTGACGTACTCAAGTAAAGTACAAATACCTAAAAATGTTACTTAAGTACAGTACTTAAGTAAATGTAGGCTACTTAATTAATTACTTTCCACCACTGACAATAACACACAAGGCGGAGTTGGGAGGAGTCCATGACGGTTATCAGTCTAATTCCATTAAGCAAAAGAGGACAAAAATAAAACAAACAATATACAAAAAAAACCTTTTAGATTTCCATTAACAATAGCAGATGGCATCTAAATGATTCAATTAACAGATGTATTAACTCGCGTTGCACCCGTTGAATAAAGATCAGCGCGGTTCCTGTTATCCGTGCTTCTAATTATTTTCAATTTCTTTCAATTAACAATTTAGATGGATGTATAATTTGCCGATTTCACGACGGGTATAAAGTCTATCTATTAAAAGAACCGAATCCATTACTCATGCAGTGATGTGGGTTCCGTTGCCTTGTTGCCTGTCTGCTTGATGAAGACAGAATGAGCGTGACCATGCAGGCACATAAATCATACATGCTGCTACAGTGTCACATAAGTTTTACACATGACGATGTGTGTCCAAATGGTAAATAGCTATATGTCACTCATTACTGCATAATCACTCACCTCTATAGAGCGTCGCAGTCCCGCCCCCTACCATGGACCAGGAAATGATTCTCCGTTCATTTTCCTCATAGACATTTCAGAAAGTATGTATTTAAAGACATTTGGGGCAAAGAAATAATCAGAAAGAAGAAAAAAACGGCAGGTTACAACACTTTTTTTGTTGTTTTTCTTCTTTGTAATTATTTGTTTGGTCCAAAATATTGTTTGTGTTGTCATGAGTTGTCACGACTCGAGTTGGCTTTGTCCGTGGCGTAACCGTCTTTAAATAAATACTTTATGAAATGTCTATGGGAAAAATGCATTGGGATTCATTTCCTGGTCCATGGTAGGGGGAGGGACTGCGACGCTCTATTGGTCTACACTACAGCATGCAATGCATGTAATGGGCGCCCACACTTTTTTGTCTTGAGAGCTATACTTTCAAAATGCCCAGCTAAACGTGATGCACCAAAACAAATTGTTATCCCATTGCTGAAAATAGTTTAAAAAAAAATTACCTTTGGAATAGTGGCGCTGATATTACATACCGGTATAATAGAAGGGGTGAAAATGGAAATAGTTGTATTTTTGTTATATAACTTTGTAATGCTACTGACATTTGTGCGCAACACTCTTGAAAACAAAGAAGATGAGCTGACAGGCCCTTTTTGATGTCAATCAATCAAGTCCAATTTTAGGGGCATCATGTGGCCTTTGTGATCTTTTGGGCACCCCTGGTCTACAGACTATAGACCTCCATCTTGAAGCACCGGCCTTTCCCGCTCTTTCTTTTAGTGCAGTAGGTTCTCAAGCTGTGGGTCGGGACCCCCAGAGGGGTCCACACATGATTTGGAGGAGGGGGGGGGGGGGTCCCAGATGACAGTAAAGTGACAATTTAAGGACTTTTAAGACAAACAAACTGTACTTATAAAAACTGGTCAAACATTGGCCAAAATTGTAATCTACAAGTTCACAACGAGCGTTGTGAACTTGTAGATCAGCTATTTTCACAATATTTCACAATATGTTTATATATATATGAACATATTGTATAGTATATATATATTTCACAATTTGCTTGTCTGTAAAGCTTCTCTAGATACATCAGACCAAATATCTCAATTAACTCACTGGCGCAGTTTACCTCTTGGTGTCGTTCGTGTGTGTGTGTGTGTGTGTCTGTGTCTGTGTCTGTGTGTGTGTGTGTGTGTGTGTGTGCGTGTGCGTGCGTGTTCCACTAGTTCAGCCTCCTTGGCTCACCTCGGCGGGGACATTACACCCGTTCAACATGGCATCCCTTTGGATATAACATTATTATGAAGTTGGTTGTTTGTTTGTTTTTTGCTTTGATGTAAGCATTCTTGGTAGAGGGTGCTGGAGAATAGATTGTTTTATCAGTATCTTACCGAGGGGAGATTTCCACAGTGCACATCAGATAAAACGGAGTGTAATTATTATTGCTGGTGTTTCTGCACCACACGCACGCGCACGGACACTGCACGCACACATGCACGTACTCACACACACACACACACACGCACACACACACACACACACACACACACACACACACACACACACACACAGGGCCCTCATACACTTCTAACAGGATGAAAAATGAACAACATCGAGATGCATTTTGCTCACAGACTTCACTCTGATCTTTGGAACCCTGGCATAGCCCAAGGCCAACCACGCCCCCTCGCCATCATGCATGGCTACACACACACACACACACACACACACACACACACACACACACACACACACACACACATTCATCAGAACGCTTTCCATCAGCCCGCTACTGTTATTAGGCATTCAACTGATGTCCTGTTGATGTAGGCGGGGCTCCAAACCTTGACTCTGACCTTGAACACGCCAATGATGCACGATTCAACCCTCAATAAAAAAAATAAAAAGAAACATGAATTATTCAGGAGTCCAAATAAGCCTTAGCAGCATGTTAGAATGATTGTGCGCGCGAGCGTGCGTGTGTGCACGTGTGTGCATGCGTGCACGATTTGGTACACGTTTACTTATCTACACGCGTGTGATGCATGTGTGCATGTGTCCACGCCGGTACTGCCATGGCCGATGGATGGAATAATGTCTAAGCAAACACGAACCAAAACCACATAAATCCCCACAACGCATTCCCCATAGCAAATAATAAAACAATGATACAACAACAGAACAATAAATGTCAGCGTGTGCCCCGAGGCATGCTGGGAAGACCCCCCCTCCCCCCTTGTCCATTGCACACCCAGGACAGTACAGTACATAACAAATGCACAACGGAGGCTGTTTGCTGTTGTAAATTTCATGTACAGTGAGTACGCTGACCCAGAATCACATGAAAGCACCCAGTAAGAAACCAGCGCTGCCGTGCTTGGCTGGCTATGACTTGCATAATTGTCTCTGAAGAATGAAGGAAATATAATAGCCGTGCGCTGACTCTATTGTGCTCAGTAAGCTTTATTTGTGCAATGTTTCCAGCCAAAGTGGGTCTTTGTTGTTGATGTATGACCACCTGAACACGATGCAGACTGGCTTGAAAAAAGGTGCTCGGGGGAAAGCTTTACTGGGCTTTCATTGTGAAGTTATTTGTTCTTGGCTTAGTATTGGTATTGTTACCCGGGCCGGCACCTGTCAAAGTTGCATAGCTTTTTAAAATGAGCATAATCTATTATTTGTGTATCTCTGCATGGGGACAGCTGGGATTCAGAAAAACAGAAAACCATGACATTGTGTCTCTGCTAACAACTGACTCATCAGGGAAAGGGACACATTTTTAAGAATATATAATTTATTGTATTAAATATCATCCTGTGGTGCCATGAAAGCTCACTGAGCATGCTTCTTGAGGTGGTTTTTTTCATCGGTGACAAAGAGAGAAAAGTTGGAGTTTTAACTTGGCCCCCTTGAGCGGGTCTTAAGTCTGCCCAAACCATTGGGATATGATCCAATACCAGCCCTTCTTTTCATTCAACCGGAGGACCATCTATTTTTAATGGAGGCCTTGCAGAAAAAAGAAATAATTCTCTCGGTCTCTCCCCCTTTTCAATGCCCAGCTATGGGGAGAGAGGTAGGGATGAATGACTTATGTGCAGGGATTTGACTTTTGTGGGCCTGGAGCTATAAAAGGTTTATTTGGAACAGAAAGCCTTCAAGCCTTTTGTTTGTTTATAGAATGGACCCAAGGAGGGGCAGACTACGCACAGACCCAATGAGGGACAGACTCACTCCAAAGCCTTTAGAGACACACAGACAGGCTTCAATCATTGTTTTATTGGTCTGCTTGAAAACATATTTTTGGTAACCTGGATGATATGGGGGGGGAGATGAAAAAGGTATACCTGATGATGTTGGGGAGTGTGCTAGTTCACTGCACAGGACTGTGCGGTGTGCAGTTACTCTCACATTCACTCATTAATTCAACTCATCATTATTACAGCTGTGATGTAATATGCCTGAAATAAGTAGAGTGTATTGCACAATTTCTGAACAATGCATACATCTTTAACCAAACAAAATGGAGAGATCTGATAGTTTCTGTGGGTCTGTCAGAGATGATAACCGTTAACCATCATCTCTGCGGTTGGTTTAAGTTGAAGAAAAATAAATCGATGGAAGTGTTTCCTATTTACTGTTTTGTTGTATATGTAGTTGTGGGTACGTTCGGGTTTGAGTTCTATAATTGCTTCTATTCTGGTCAAGGCTTTGTTTGAAGTGCAGCTACAGTAGCAGAACTGAATATTCTTTGAAATATACAGTATGTGATGCAACAGAGAGAAATTGGACTAAATTATAAAGTTGATTACAGTGCATTACATTGCGTCAACCAGTTCTAAATGACCCCAGAGGAAAACAGAGTTGTGTGGGCAGTTTGGGGACTCACAAACAGTTTTATTTTGCTTCCTCTGTATCAACAGTGGAAAACGATCCAAAATATAAAGTAATATTCAAAAGATCATTCTATCTGTTGATGCATTCATTGTGATAGCTCAATGTGGATACATTGTGATCTAATTGGACTTATCTTGGGGCCTATTTTGGGCTATGTATGGCTATATATTCAGAAAAGCATATGTTACGGTTCCCTGTATGTTATGTATGTAGGATGTTATAGTTCACTATTAGGTTGGTTATGGTTTGTTTGTATTTACTTCTCTTTGGTTCCAGTAGGATTGGGGAGCATAGCTGATGATGATGATCAGCCTAATTGGCAGGCACCTGGGCCCGGGTGCCAACGCCTGGCCTCCCCAGTCCTCTCCCAGTTTCTGTTCTGTTCATTTGGCTTTTGCATTTGACCCATCATGCACCTCATTCAACATTTCTGTTTATACATGCAACATGCACGCACGCACGACGCACGTACACTGCACGCACGCACGCACGCACGCACGCACGCACGCACACACACACACATTACACTACTGACTACTCATTTCCACGAACCCCTCATCTGTTTATTCATGATGTATCCTATATTGATTATTATTTTGATTACTTAATAAATTCTATATTTCTTTCATTTTTTCCCTCCCCTGCATTTTTTTTTTGTGCTCCTCTGCACCCCTAGGCCAAGGGTCATAAATCATACAATCTCTCCAACACATGGAGAATTTTGGCCTCTTTCTCAGTCCCGTGGATCGACAGATTCTTCAGTTCCATCCAAATTTAAAACCCATTTAGACCTAAGTTCGATTCTACAAATGTCTTCTAAAACATGACAGTTTTTCTGAAAAAACCTATGTTTCTATATCAGTGGTGCTCAAACTATTTCATTTCAAGGACCCCCAATATCATATGTAATTGGCCACCGACCCCCATCTGAAAATATGTAGTTCCTGGGACCTTCCAGAAGCAAAGATTTGAGTTAAAAACGTTTGCTGTGAAAGAATATATTCAAAGATTTGCGCCACATTTTCACGATTTAATAAAAATAGCAGACCAAGCGCGGCACTCGGTGCCACGCTATGAGCTTGTAGATCTGCTATTTTTCAATAGTTAAAGTATAACATAATGCTTACAACACCAAAAGGGGTTCCCACCCCCAGAACACCCCCTGCACACATCAGGGTTACATGAGAGACACACGGCAGGTTTGAGACAGAATGGTCGGACGCTGTACGAGTTGTGTGTGACAAACAGACACAGACAGATATTCTGTGAAAGAAAGATAGATAGTTATTTATATACAATACAGTGGCGTATCCAGGAATTACGTTTTGGGCAGGCAAGATGTGTTAATTGTCGTCTCACCGCGCACAATCGTAGCACTAAAGGTTTTCAAAGAGATATACCTGCCAGACGAGTATGGATACAAAGGCTGAACGGCATGCATTTACATTCCAATGGTTCATTGAGGGTCACGCTCTACCGCAACGGCCAATCAGCTGTCCACTAATAGTTCGCAGGTCTTGTTTTTGTCCTCTCTTTTTTCTCATTATTGTATACGCCACTGATACTATATATACAATAGACTAAATGGATGCTACAGTCGGTCCATTGTGTATCCGGTATCCTATAGTTTTAATGAACAGTTTAGATAGTATATTGTTTAAACTGATGCTAGGTTCTTGGTTTTCCTCTGATCCTAGTTTCCTGAGGGACTATACACTGTCTCTGCATACTGTATATATTTGTATATGTGATTACTGTAACTTGCTTCTTTTTGTTGCTCTGGATAAATGCATCTCCTATAAATGCCTAAATTGTCTTTCCTCACTATAAACCTGGGTGGGAGCAGGCCTTTCTAGTTTCTACCATGCACATTCCACGTGAAATCACAAAAGACCTTTCTGAGCAGCACCAGCAGTGGAGAGAAAAGCCAATTCCATTAACAAAACATGTGGAGTGTTGGGAGGGGGAGGGGGGAGGTGGGGGAGGGGGGGGGAGGAAACCATTGACTTGCCGAGCTACTACAGTGCAGTTATGGCTGGCAGTACTTTGTATTCCACGATGATTTATGTTAATACTGGAGCTAAATGGGCTGTGAATCCAGCATTTCCCCCTCTAAGCTTTGGCTCATTTGAAGATCTATGTGGGGACCGGTGGAGGAATGGTGCCTGCAGACAACCCCCTCCCCCTAGAACCAGACAGGTGGGCGAACCCTCCCGTTCTAATTGATATCCCCATTGTTCTCCTTCTGTCACGCATGCACCGCTAACCTCGCAACAGAAACTTTCTCATCACGATGAATGCGCCGCAAATTCGCAGAGAGCATATCAGCGCCGCAGCTTCAACGTCTTTGTGATGTATGCTCTGTGGAGATAAAACGACGCTGTGATTATACAGGCCTACCGCGTGTGGAGCTCTGTTTCATTAGGCAGCTAAATCTCTCGCTAACTTTCTATTTGTCTTACGCGGTGTGCTAACTTCCCTCTGTAAATCTTTATTTTTTTATTTTCCTGTGGGGTTAAGTGTCATTATTTCTGAGTGGTTGCTTAACGTGCTTCAAGGGAATTATGCTTCATTGTACTGCAGTATGGTAGCCTGCTATAAGTGGTTTATCAGAGTCGGAATCGCTTAAAAAGCCAGCAATAGGTATACTGGGATTTGTGCTGGGGGCATTTGGTAGAGCCAAAATCTACATCTTGCATGAAGGAATTCATGTGTGGTATATGCACACACACACGCACACACACGCACACACACACAGTACAATGCATGACGGTACATAAAGTAGACAGCGAGAGAATAATTTGATATGTCCTTGTCTGCTGATGTCTGGACATTCACTGTGCCTGGAAATGATTTATTGACAGATGTCCTTGTTCAGTGACATGAGCCAATATTCCAAACTGTGGGCATCTGTCATGCTCAGCATAGGTCTATCTCTACACCCAGAAGACTCCAACTAACTGCCTATAATAGTGGTTTTCAACCAGTGGTCTGGGGACCACCATGTGGTCCGGGGACCACCAGTGGTCCTTGAGGGGGTTCCAGGTGGTCCCCCAGCTAAATGATGGAGAATTGGTAACCAAATGGACCCTAATAGATCTATAACTCTTGAGAGCAAATAGTTAAATTATTGTTAAACAACGGCATTACTTAATATTTACAAGAAGTCTACACAATTAGGGAATGCAGAATAATTGTGATTTTGATCAACGTTTGCCTGTTACCTCTCCTAATGGTACCAACATCAATACAGCATGGAATTGTGGACAAAATCTAAAGAGGCTAATTCAAATGGTGATCCGTGGCTCAAATGTCTAATAAATAATGGGCCTTGATACAATCCAAGTCCATCCTTGAACGGGTACATAATATTTGAGCATGCATTTAGTTTAGAGAAATATGTTATACGTAACCGCAGTCGCCCGACCTTGTTCTTCATTCAAATGTTCTGAACTGACTGGTTCAGATTGTGGTGGAGCAGAGAGAGAATAATGCATATCTGAAGGACTGGGAGACCATTTAGCACGGTTCGGTTGGCAGGCCAGAATATTATTCAGGGCTGGATGAGCATTCACACATTGGTGTCAGCGAGAGTTCATCACCTATAGCTGCTCTGTGCAGGTGGACTCAGTAAACCCCCACAGACTGCCTCGAGAAGTGTTTGGCACCTGCTAATTTGAATGCCGCTGTGTGGGTGTTTGTGCGAGTAGCATCAAATCATTTGTGGTTGGTCAGCGTACTGTGTGGTGTGCACTGCCTATTGAATCAATAATGTACACCGTATGTATACTGAAGATGCACAAGATGGTGTTGCAGCTTGTGCAAGTGCGAATACGTGTTGTATTTAGTTTTTGCTATCCCACTGTCCTTCTATAATCCTACTATCCTACTTCCTACTGTGACATTGAGAAAACTGTCTGTCCTTCTGTCTGTCCGTTGGCATATGCAGGGAATGATAACGATTATTTTTAAACCTCAAAGCTGGCCGTCCTCATCCATTCTCATTCATTTTTCGCTTCAGTGGGTTGGTCAATTGACCATTGGCATATATATAGGGACTGAGAAAGCTGACAAAACGTTTTCCAAATGTAAGCATTTTATTAGCATTATTGCCACCGGCCATGCGATCTGTAGTTATAGTCGTAGACATACAGTCGCACCTTTTCATGGTTTTATTGGTTGTTGGATAGTTGACAGGGACACATCACAACCAATCGGTTTGTTCCTGTCAGTTTGTTTATTGTGGCGAGGATGCCAACAGTAATTGCTCTTTACAAGGGAACAAACACTTCACAGTTTATTGAGCTGGAGGTCACATATTATAATAAATACACAAATAGAGCCAGCTTATGCAGTTGAATCAGGTATTTCAAAAGTACACTCCATAACTAATTTGATCATAGACATTCTAGGCATCACATATTTTGTATTTATAATTTGATACAAAATGGGAAACAAGTCTAACCTTTTTTGCATCTTTTATAATCCATCATAACATTATAATGGTTGTGCTTTCCTTTAATTTTGAAAGCAGGACCAACAGTAATGCAGAGAGTCTTTCAATCCTTCTCCATATAGCAAGTAGGGTCCAACTTGGGTTCAACAGGGGAGACCATCTTTCATTATGGCTTTCTTTATGGCTTTTAAGTTACAATTTACAATTTAGGCATTTAGCAGAAGCTCTTAATCCAGAGCGACTTACATTAAGCAATAACAAAACAAATAACAAAAGCATGGCATACATCACATATATAAAAAGTAGTTATCATGACTCAAGCGTAAACTAAGAACGTAACAGTGGAGTATCTAAGTAAACTATACATACTATATTATGTACTATATACTATATATACTATATACTATATATACTATATTATATATTATACATGTGTTCTATAAAGTGCTATAACTACATAAAAATGCAATTCTAGTGCTGTCTATGTAACAAGCTATTAGCTATAAGTCTGTTTAGAATACTATACATAAAGTGCTATCTAAGGGGGCTAGGCTAGGGCAAGTGCTACGGGTCATGGTGGAGTCTGAAGAGGTGGGTTTTCAGACTACGGCGGAAGATTGGGAGTGAGGCTGCAGTTCTGACTGTGATGGGAAGTGCATTCCATAGTTTTGGAGCCAGAAGGGAGAAAAGTTTGGGACGTGTGGAGCGTTGTCCCGGCGTTTTTAGTGAAGGTACCTCCAGCTTCCCTGCGTTGGCTGATCTGAGTGCGCGGGAGGGTTTGTATGGTACGATCATACTTGTGAGATATGGGGGAGCCATGCCTTTGGTTGCTTTGAATGCCAGCATCAGAGTTTTGTATTCTGTGCGGGCGGCGACCGGGAGCCAATGGAGGGAGCGGAGAAGGTGGGAGACGTGTGAGAATTTTGGCTGGTTGAAGACCAAGCGAGCTGCAGCATTTTGGATCAGTTGGAGGGGCTTAATGTTAAATTAACATGAGCTCAATATGTAATCCAATGAAACATTTGACAAAAATACTGGTATTTTATGTCCTTTAGTATGACTTGTACAACGTACACCAAATATGGCATTTCAGTCAGAAAAGTACTAGATTCACAAGTCAATTAATTAACACCTGTGTAATTTGGTGGTCTCACTGCACAAGGTTAGTACTACTAATTACCATGGTCAAATAACCCTTTGCACCACATTTTAATGCTGCACAACTCCTTAGTGAATCTGCTGTCATGAAGTGCTGTCACTTGGGTGTTCATGGGCTGCAGTACTGAGAAAATAATCTGTGCATATATTGATACTATTTCATTTTCATTGGTCAATTGTTAATCATCAATGTATTGCTATCTTTCCACAATGGCAAACTACCGCAGTAATACATGAGAGCAAACATCCAGTACAGTATCGTCTTTCTGTTGGAAGTAATAACTTCATTCAGGCATGGTGTGGTTTAAGTAAGGGCTGAACAATTTAAGCTTGTTACTCACAGTTATTTAATCAAATAACAATTGCAGAGTTTAAAGTTATTTAATCGTTTTTGTAATCATTTCTTTGTTGGGTGGGTAATCACTTGAGAAAGTCAATTTGATGTGAATTGAGAACAAGATGAAAAGTTAGTTTCTCAGCTGGCAAAAATAGATTTAACTAATTAAGTCACTTAAAAAACATTGCATTTCAACAGCTCTTCAGCTTATTTGCTTGAGCAACTGTGTAATGAGTGCAGGTTACCCGAGTGAGGGAGTTCAAGCAGGCATTGTGAGCTCAATGAGCTGTATTATTGAATCAACCACATTAGATGAATACCGGTAGTTTTATTTGATATATTTTACAGTTCTTTGTTTAGACTGAACACTGTTCGTCACTTCATTACAGCTATTTTGCAGATGAATTTTCTATTGAGCTCCGGTTGTGTTTTCTTCCAGTGCAATCAAGCTCATCTCACCATGGAATATCCGCACGTGTGAACACTGTGGCCTTGGCAAGTCCATTAGACCATATACTACAGATGTCATAGAACTATTCATGAATAATACATATTTCATTATATCATGGTTGTACAGGAGTCTCCCTTTGGAGATGTATCTGGAATATAGGCCAAAGCATCCCTAGTCTCCCCATGTATCTCGACTTGTTTGCTTTCATTGTACTTTGTGCACAGATTTAGAATTGATAGTTTTTACACTGTAATCATCTGTAACAATTCCAGCTGGAGGCAACCATTACACACATACACTTTTAAGCATAAGATCCGGTATCGAGCCGGGCGGACTCGGATTTAGGCCTAATCAGCCTAAATCCCCTCACCTGTGCAATTTCCAGCCTCTGCCTCAGCCAATTGATTGCCATGGCAACCCCACACCTGTCAATTGATTACTTAACATTTTCACAGTCAGTTTGCACTCTTCAGGCACAGGCAGACAGACACAGATCTCCATATACAGTATGAGCACAAAAGGGACACAGACAGATAGTTAAAACTGGTGCTATGACAATTTGTATTATTAGGTTCTCAAGTAGGCCGGTGGCCGAAGGACACATAGCCTACAGGTCTAGTAAGATTAAAAACTTATTTTATACTTTAACGATGATAGTCTACGCATTTATTCATCAGACTGCTGACTCAAAAGATGTATTGTTTAATTAGATCAGTGGTTCCCAAACTGTGGTGCGTGCACGCCTTTTGGTGCACGGACGCTTTCTAGGGGGTGCGTGACATGAAAAGGCTAATGGTGGTGCTATGGTTTTATTTTAAATCTATTAAAGGACCACTTCACCACTTTTCAACATCTCTTCATATAATAGGTACTCACTAATAATCATGAAAAAATGGCGCAATTCTTTTCTACTCGGTCTGTGTCTCATAGGAGGGCTGTGGGCAGTTCAGAAACCGTCTTCCAGTGACATCATCGATGGGGAATACAAGCTAATAAAAACTGCAGGAAACTGCTAATAAAAACATTTTTGGAAACAAATCTTGTTTAAAAAATAATCTGCCTAATGATGATGTCACTGGAAGACGGTTTCTAAACTGCCCACAGCCCTCCTATGAGACACAGACTGAGTAGAAAAAAATCGTGCCATTTTATCATGATTATTAGTGAGGACCTATTATATGAAGTTAGGTTGAAAAGTGGTGAAGTGGTCCTTTAACATATTATGCATGGCCAAAAAGGTTTGGGAATCGATCGCTGATTTAGACAATTCATACAGACATTTAGGATGACTGTTGTTTTCACCATTGTCTCGTCCATTTTCTCATGAAATAGAGAGGGATGTCTGTACCATAAGCATAGTGGCAGCGGTGGCCGAACGGATAGCGGCGCGGTCTTGATACCGGAAGGTTCCTAGTTCGAATCAGCCGTCCGACACGTTAAAATTACCACCGCTGAAGTGCCCTTGAACAAGGCATTGAACCACTACGATGAAATGTGTTCTATGAGCAGGGCCTGGCTGGAAACAAGTTCTTGAGCTTAGCCCAGATACCCTGGGTAAATATAGATTTAATTTAATTTAATTTCATTTCATTTCATTTCAAGCATGCTTCTGCAGTCAGAAATACATCAGAGGAGACATTGAAAAGAAACGGGGAGCAGTTGTTGGAGCCAGATGTGCAGACGCTGTCCCATCCTGCCGGCTATCTCGTTTACGCCGACATCAGTTTGTCTCTGTGACTTCCTCTGCTAGCGGCTCAGTGGAGGATAAACAATGCCCCTCCATTCCATGTCTGTACGTTTTATACAGAACAGTGGGCGGAATATAGGCACACGATAATGTCAAGATACCACCTTCCTCATCAATGTTTTAACAAACTTCGTTCAGCAACACCAGCATCTTGCAATGGGTCTGGTCCACAAGATTCGCTACACCACCAAGAGATACCCATGTTCCTGTCTAAATACTTCCTTAATGTCAACCAAGTTCACACCCAGAGGGAGTTCAACAAACCATGTGCAGCCCAGATTCGGCACAAACAAGGGACTAAATTCATTTTGCTCCTATGCTACCAAAATGTGGAACGCCCTACCAACAGTCATTAAGACATGCGAATCCCTTGACTCCTTCAAAACCGCTCTCAAAGGGCACCTACGGACGTCTGCAATTTGAAACCCCCGTAAAATCTGAATCCCCCACCCACCCCTCTTTCCCCTCACTGTATATGTTTTTTCCCCCTTTTTACCTCCTTTTATGATGATTTCCTGTTTTTGGCTATATAGAAGTGTATATTTGTACGTCTCTAAATGTTCTGATGAATTCAACATGGTGGACCCTATTGTAAACAAGTGTAATGCTTTATGGTGGCCTCCACAGTTAACAGTTTTTGTATTGAGTTGTGCTTGAAATGTACTGTAATTCTGCAAACTGTTAATAAATCAATCAATCAATCAATCAATCAATCAAAGTGGTCTCTGCTGTAAGTTCTGGAATTTGGGAGCCTTCTCAGCCCCTGACCCACTCTCACAGCACTGCAATGACCATGCACCTACACACCTTATCAAATTATACTAACCTCTAGGAAAAGTGAAGGTTTATAAGGGGGGAGCATAGTGACGCGTTCGGTAGGATTTTGGCTTATTTGGGCGCCATCTTTCTGCCTACATGTAGGCTAGTAGGATGCTAGGCTACTTGGCTGCCAGTCTGTAGTTCGTAAGTTTGCTTGTCAGTGACACTGGTGTGTACACTGTCACTGCAGTACGCCATCTTCCATCTCTCTACTATCTTTGACATGTCACAACTCTTCTACTCTATGGCTCTGGATCGACGGTGGTATTATTATTCACGAAAATGTTCGGGTGTTCTGATCTGATAGCCGCCTCCCCTCACGTCAAAACAGTTCTCAATGTTTACATCTTACTTGACGAGAAGACATGTGGACATATCCTTACGGAACCAGGGAGACACTACGAGAGTGACGAGTGACCAGTCAAAAATGTGTTCTCTCAGGCAGTAAATAAATAATCTGTCTGTATGCGATCTGACCATTATTATTTTCATTACACTGTCATGCTCGTTTGAGAACAGGTAGAGAGCAGAGCATACATGTGTTTGGGAATGTTGCTGAAGGTTATGTTATTTTGTCAGCTGACACCCAAACCATAGTGTTTATTTAATTGTATATCTACATACAATGGTATATGTCTCCACAGTGAGGCTGGACAATATAGCCTAGCACTGCAGCCTACTACTAGCCTATAGCCTACTGGTAGGCAGAAAAATGGCAACCAGAATAACCCGTGAAACTCCTCCCTATGCACTGGCCCTATAGGCCTATGTACCATTATATACAGTACATACAGAAGTTCTGCAGAGACAAAATAATACCTTTCACAAAATATTTGGTACCCCAAGGTCATGATTTCAATATCTTTCCTGTGCACGTTTGTTTGTTGTTTATCTAAAACGGTTGCTACAACATATGAATCATGGTGCTGTGTGTGTGTGTGTGCGTGCGTGCGTGTGGATTTGAAAGTAAAACACTTTGTATTGTTCTGACACAGAAGCTAAAAGGTTTCCCTGAAGGAGATTAGCTGACTACAGATCAACTGGATTCATATCGGTTAGGTGGGTTACGATACACAGTAGAATAAAGATTTACCAAAAGTCTATTTCTTCTCTTGGTGCAACGGTACAGTACACCACTGGAACACCCTGCACAGAAACAATCACTAAGTCCCTGAGGCACACACGCCGTTTGGGTCTAAAATATGCTGCACAGCCAAAAAACAAAAAATGAAAACACAACACAAAAAGCAAATCTACAGTAACAGCGAATAAATGCTCTGAACTTTTGCTTGTCCCCAGGACACACATAATATCAAAGGTCCCTGGAAACAAAACCGTGTAGAGAAAAATGGGTTCTAGCCCTCTTCGTCCTCCAACTTGTTCACAGTTCCCTTTATTTCCAGGGATGATGATGAGTGGGCAAACTTGCGAGCATTCGTGTGACAAATAACGAAAGCAATTATTGTTGTTTTCTTTGTGAAAGGTTTCACTTAGTTGCCCCGCCTCGTCGATTATGGAGGCGATCAAAGCTACAATGGTCTTCTACCAGCGTTGACAAGATAACAATTTGTCCGTGAGAACATTTCCGTTTACAAGGAGCAATTCACCACCTCACTATAAATAAGGGTGCATGGCTCTGCATTATGCTTGAAATGCTTGCTGTGGAAAGTAATTGAAAGAAAATTGCATAATGACAGAAATCCATCAAAGACACGCCACGCTATAGTATGTGTGATCTGCATTGTGTGCAGCACATTGATTTCTAAGTTATGGGCCAGAGAGCCAATTATGGGGCAGGCTGAAATGAGTGATAAACATGTAAGGAGTCCATTTGCAAGGCTCCCATACGCTCCCATAATCACAACTTTATTGGATCTACTGTGAGCCAACAGCATACTGTGTTTGCTGAGCCTTAAAAGCAAATAAAAAGTTTGAAATATGCAAACACAGCATGTGAAGAAGCAGCCCTTACATATCATTAAATATTTATCTGCTCTGCATAAAATGGTTATGGAATATATGTAAACAAAGAGACTTGCATGTGCACGCACGCACGCACGCACGCACGCACGCACGCACGCACGCACGCACACACACACACACACACACACACACACACACACACACATGCATTTTCGTCTGAACATATGCATAACTAATGCTAATTTTAGATTAGCACACAGAATCCATTTTATGGGTATGTACTGCATATGAGGCACATACATTTATTTTAATTGATCTTCTGAGTCATTAATAATTTGCATGAAATCCTCTCACTATCACTTTTACTATGCAACAACTTTTCAGTGGCCTCTGGACGGCATTATTTAGAAAAGGTACATGTAAGGTCTATAACTTTAACAATAATTTTAAGGGAACTGGGTCTATTTTTTACTGTAGTGCATGGTCAGAGTGTGAATTTACAGTATCTCCCTTTGCATACACCCCTTGCATTTCTGCAAAAATAATAATAATAATAATAATAACACAGATACAATGTAAAGTAGTCAGTGTACAGCTTGGATTGGATATCAATGTACCTTTTATTTTCTCCTCGAAATAACTAAAAACACAACCATTAATTCCAAACTGCTGGCAACAAAAGTGAAAATGTCCAAATTGGGCCCAAGTGTCAATATTTTGTGTGGCCACCATTACTTTCCAGCACTGCCTTCGCCCTCCTGGGCATGGAGTTCACCTGAGCTTCACAGGTTGCCACTGGAATCATCTCCCACAGCCTACTGTCTGTCCCTCCATAAAATATATAAAATAAAGGCGAAAGCCACAAAAAAACATAAAAAAAACAACAATTACTGTTAAACGGCAATAAAACTAAAGCTATACTGTATAATGTTCACTCCAACAAGACTGCAAGGTCTTTCTTCGGTGCTGTCCTTTTGAACCAAATGTGCTTTACTGTACCCTGTACTGTTTGCATCTTATTGTCTAATAAAATGATCAATTATGAAACTCCACAAGCTATTTCAGCTCCAGTGACCATCTCCACTCTCAATGGAACTCCCATCGAGTGGGTGGAGTGCATACAAATACCTTGGTTTTTGGTTGGATAAACACCTTAATTTCAAATTTCATATTGATTCCTTGTGCAAAAAGCTTAAATTCACTCTGGGTTTATTCTTCTACAGATGGAAGGCTTGTTTTGCTTGTTCAGCTCGCAAAAAACTGGTCACTGGTCTCTTTCTGTCCCAATTGGATTATGGTGATACCATTTATAGGTTTGCCTGCTCCTCCATCTTGGCCAAAGTGGATCCCCTGTACCATGCTGCACTGAGATTCATAACTAACTCACCTTTCATCACTGCACGTTGTATGCTGCAGTCGGTTGGTTCTCATTGACATCTTGCAGGCTGCAACATTGGTATATATTAATTTATAAAGCCATTCTTGGTGATCTGCTGTCTTACATGGTTACATGTGTTTGGTCCGACGATTCATTGATCCGATACCCCTAACCCCTAACCTAACCATAACCGCAAGCACGGGAGCAGGCGCTAGTCCGAGGTGCGGACGCTGTCGAACCAATGCTCCGTCGGACCATAGTATGCCTCCCGTCTTACATTTCCTCCAAATTCGATTTGGTCCAAAATGGTCTAAACCTCAGGTCAAATGCTTGGCTACGGTGTGTAGTACTAGCCTGGCTAATAAACCAGACTAATGTCACACAACACTGTTGCGGTATATTAGTCTGGGCTGGCTCCACTTGGATTTCATTTCCCGGGGGGCGGGTTCAAACATTTTCTCTTTGACGCAATTGGTCAGAGCTACTGTCAGTCAAAGGTCTCAAGCATTGAACGTCACTGTACCAAAGCCCGCCCATATTGCATACCGTGTCCCGATTGGCCCGACCTGTTCTCGGTTGTAGGAAAGAGGCGTGCTACTGAGCCTCGCCAGACCCTAATCCGCTGGCAGGCAAAAAAAAAATTGCCAACGGCTGATTCGGTCGGGTTTATTAACCAGGCTAGTGTAATACCAGTATTCAAATCCTAGGGGGTAAAAAATGTCTGGCCTTCTTTGGCACTTAGTCCAGACTAAAATTGGCTTTGAAGGTTCCATTGAGAAGTTTCAAAAGGATCTTCTTAGATGTACAGTTCAACACCTGCACATGTTTGGATATGTACTAGCCTATGTTCATGCCTATATTTAATATATTTTGTACATTGTAGATTTTGCCCTGCTACTAAAAGTTTAGTACTTTGGTGATTTGTTGTATTTATTTCATAGGTACTTTGAGGTGTATCATGGATGTTATATTTACGATGTGGTATTGAAGTGTAATTTTGTTTCTGCCTCTTGGCCAGTTCCCACTTGTAAAAGAGACTCAGTCTCAATGTGTTTTACTGGTTAAATAAAGGTAAAAAAAAGGTGCTTATCAGGGTGGAGCTCCCCAGTTCAAATTGGATTATTTTGGGGGGTCACGGTCTGAAAAGTTTGAGAACCACTGGTATATCCCAATAACATTAATCTTAATTCTAACATTCATCATTCACTAACATTCATCTAACATCTAACATTCATCTTAATTATAGAAATCCTTAATCCTAGTCGGAAATGGCTCAATGGCTGTAATCTCTGCTAATTCCTTTCAGCAGTAGAATTGATCACTATTGTACATCAAAACTGGTATGAGACTTGATGAATACATATGCATAAAATTGTATTATTGTATAACTGTACTTTTTGCAAACGGTTAACAGTTCTTGATTACACTGGACATAATGCTGTGTGTTTGGTGGGGAATAAATGGATGAAGAGAATGCAGATGCTGAACAAATCAACTGGTAATTAGCTTGTAAAACAAATAAGAGCATGAATGAAAACAGAGAATTATAGTTCTAATTAGCAACAACTATATTTGGTCATGGTTTAATTAGAAGTCACTCTGGCAACTACTTTGTACTGTGCACAGTGTGCAGTATCCCAAAACACAACAATTCAATAATCTAATTCACTCATATTGTTAGATTAGCACAGCGAAAGCTAAATTGATGCTACTTTGCGAATGCTAAGCATGGCATATTAGACGTTCCAATATTATATTAGGAGTCTCTTCCTCCCCTGTCCATGTGCGTGTCCGTGTGTCCGTGTGTGTGTGTGTCCGTGTGTCCGTGTCCGTGTGTGTGTGTGTGTTTCAAGGAGAGAGAGACAGAGACAGTAATGTGTGGAAACTAAGAGAGAGACTCTCTCTCTCTCTCTCTCTCTCACACACACACACACACACACACACACACACACACACACACACACACACACACAGATAATGAATGACAAAGGTTTTGTTCTAAGTTCTCATACACATCACTTTTCCTGCAGTGTTAATATACCTATGTGAACATGTCTTGAAATGTCTTAATTGACTGATGTGAGTTACAATGTTGACTGTGATAACATTGTCATTAATATCACCACATTGACATAATCAGTATTACATTCCATGTGCTAATTGACACAAACAAATAGGTGAAAATACAGTGGCAAATACGAGTACATTTGTGCCATAAGCAGCAGATGGTAGCATTGTCAGCTGTGTCAATGTGTGAACACAAACACAATTAAAACTTTCACACTTGCACCTGCTCAAACTTTGTCACACACGCAAACACGCACGCACGCGCACACACACACACACACACACACACACACACACACACACACACACACACACACACACACACACTACAGTCATCAATTAGACCAGACAGACAGCTATCTGTCCTGTTGTACAGTAAAGACCTTTAAGCCTTTCACAACAGCTGTCACTACCACCACATACACTAACACGGTCAAAATATAGGTAAAATATAGGCAATTTTAAAGTGTAATAATAATACGTGATTCACAGTTCTATACCTACCATCTGTTGGCAGCTCATTAGCATGCACATATGTCTTCTACTGTACTTTGCTAAACATCAACACAAGTGATGCCAACAAAAACTGAACAAGCTGGTGAGGAAGGCTAGCTCAGTAGTTGGAGTTTTATCCCCCTATTCATTGGACAGTCCTTTGTGCCAGTACAGCCATCAGGCTCCACAAGCAGGCTCCATGACCCCCATATGTTCTGTTCTGTTCTTTGGGATTAGGCTCCTGCATGCTTACCTCTGGCACACTTGCACATGCATGGACTGCTGGGACGTACACTACTGAACCATGACACATGCTGCCAGGAGAACTGACTGTTGCGAGACTTACTTACTACTTAGAAGTCACTCGCTCGCTGCCTGGAAAACACAGAACCATATTATGCGGGTCGGTGAGGGGGCCGCTGTAGGGCACTCTTTCCCAAACAGTGGGTCAGGAGTCGGCACCCATCTTTGGGTCGCCGACCAATTGTTATGGGCCTGTTTCCTACATTTAAAAAAAAAAAAATATTGTTTCAAAAATATTTAACAAAGTTTCAAGGACAAAATACACAACTTTCTATACATTACCCAAGTTTTTTTTATTTTAATATATCTTATTGTCTCCACCAGGCCGAAGGTATGTGGCGAGAGTATGTTTTGCACTCCGTCCGTGTGTCCGTGTGTCCGTCCGTCTGTGGACAGCTAATCTCGAGCACTGTTGGCTTGATCGCAGCCATACACTGCACACACACTCCCTGAATGCCACAGTTGAACCTCTGCCCCACGGTTTTCACATTGGCCTCTTATAGCGCCACCAGGAGGCCGCTTTGTGCAAAAAAAAAATCGACTACACCTACAGATTTTGTTCAAACATCACGCAAATTGGTACACAGTCTCTCTAGAGCCATTCAACGAAATGGGTCTTTCAGATTTTTCAGACTCCATCCTGATTGGCTAAGATTGGCTTCCAAAGTTCGCAGGAGTGCTCGGTTTCAAACAAAATGCCGCAAATCATAAACACATCGTGTGATTTCCGTGAAATTGTGCACACACATTCCCACCAGGCCGAGGAAGAAATGCCACTTGAACATTTTAAACTCAGCCTCATGGTGGTGTTTTTACCTCTAACTGCACGGATCTGTGTAAAACGTTGTATGCACACTCCCTAGAGGCCAAGGAAAAATCTTTGCCTCGAATTTTTCACATCTGCTCTTTATAGCACCACCAGGAGGCCGACATATGTAAAACACATTTTCTAATATTACTCCTTCAGATTTTATCCAAATTTCACGCAAATCACACATGCTCTCCATAGTCATGTGATCAAGACGGGTTTGTTTGATTTCTCATAATCCATCCTGATTGGCTACGATTGGCTTCTAAACTTTTCAGGAGTATCCCACTTTGTACCCGTTTTGTACAAATCGCCACAACTCCTCAACGCGGTGATACTGTGCGGTGATACTGTGCGCGCATACTAGGCTGAGGAAGAAATGCCACTTGACAGTTTTCAAATCAGCCTCATGGTGGCGCTACAACAGGCCAAGTGCATCACACACACACACACACACACACACACACACACACACACACACACACACACACACACACACACACACACACACACACACACACACACACAAACAACAAAAACATGTTTATATTACTCCTAAACATTTTGCCAAACATCACACACACTCCTATCCTCCTGGTGGAGACCTGTGCCCAGAATTTTACACTCAATGATTTAGTGGAGACATTTCTCCAAAGTGCTTTAAATCTTTCTGTTGTGTGTGTGCACAGTAAATTGCTAAGTGTTCATGTGTGTAACTCAATTTGTTACACTCAGAGTTACATTATAACGCTCAGGACTTTACTGTTTTACAAGTCTCTGATCCTGTTGGTTTACCATGCACTGTAATTGGTTAAAGCATTGGTTCCCAACCTTTTTATACTGAAGTACCACCTCAGAAAATATTTGGCTCTCCAAGTACTGTACCACCATAATATAACCTGTTAAAATACAGGAGCGTATATACAGTACCTGCCCTTTTTGTTCCATTCCTAAGCCAATAATGCTGCTGCTCTGACAAAACTCTGTCTAATCACTACAACTGATGATATTTCTAATGTGATCCGTTCTCAAATCTTCTATTAACATTGTATGCTATTTTTGACTCATATGTGACTTGACAAATTAATAAAGAAACTTTGATCCAAAAAAAATCTTCTATTAACGGCTAAGTGTGCTGTCATGCTCATTTCAGCATGGCTGGATAGCCTATTCCAACCAATTGCTTGGACAGAAGAACTACCTAGTAGTAATATAAATATTTCATTCCATTGTTGTCTTTTATCTCATTTTTTGGGGGCGACTCCTCTGTGTACCACCAGAGGGGAGCTCAAGTGCCACCAGTGGTACACGTACCAGTGGTTGGGAACCTCTGAGTTAAAGGACCTTTCTCTGCTTTGTTGTAGAAACCATGGCTCATGGATTAAGGAGAAATAAATTGAAAGTATTTTGGTGTCACAGAAACCTCTCTCTTATCTGGGAAACTTGGGTGGTCAGCTCAGATCCAACATGCACAACCAGCTAATATTTAATAAACATTTTAAGAAATCAACTAGCCGATCTACATTGACACTTTGCCAGCTTGTAGATCGTCTATTTGAACAATTTTAAAATGTTTTTCAAAATGGCAAATAGTTTAGGGATAAGGGTTCAAGGGTACCACAATATAGCCTACACCTTATGTACCAATACCATGTCTCAAAAAGCTTTTCTCTGCTGGACTCACACACACCTATTTTTTACAAGCTGAAACTCTACTCAGTCTAGATATATAAGACATACACTGATAATCAGATCACACCCTCCCCCAGAAACACAAAGTGTTCAAGGTGTTTCAGTTCCATGCAAACTAAAATGGTGGGATGGGCTCTCGACGGTCGCCATGGTGATGGAGTCACACCTACTCTCAGTCACGATGCATGCGATTATTAAATGGAAATGTTCTCAGTGAGCAATCACGGCAAAATGACTGTCATCTGCTAAGGCTTACGTCACAAGGCAGTTATCTGTGTCTATTCTTTGCCTCTTTTTCTCTTCTTGTGGTAGATCACTATAATATAATGTCTGATCATATTATCACATCCTATGATGGGACCAGAGAGGACCTTTGCAGGGATGAGCTGGGAAAGTGTGGTAAGGAATATTCTTGGTTAAAAGGATCCCTGGCTAATAACTATAATTAAAAACCTCCTTCAATATTGTATTTAGAAATGGTTCATCTTTCACTCCATAGGGAAAAACTCCTGTTGCAAGTTGATGATGTAATTTGCCCATGTGGTCCAGCCCTATGGAATGTAAGACTTTTTATTAACACATTTTATTACATTTCTCACTTGTGGATAATCTTCCAAAAAACAATTCATATTTAACTACATGAACTCTAGCATCAATGGGCAATAATTCAGTGAAAATAGCAGATATACAAGCTCACTATTATTATTGGGGGGGGTTGGTCAAAGAAGGAGGGACCATTTAGTGCCCTGGGGTGACCTCTGTCTGTGAAATGGTAATTAATCAGAACACTGGTTTAAGCACTCATTAAAGCTCTTGTTTTTTCGTTTCAGTTTGATGCACATTTTAAATAAGTGGTCTTTGGGCAACTTCTCCAGAAGGTTAAATACTTGCAAAATCCTCTGGAAGCTTAGAGGAGATTTGAATAATATGAATGGTGCTGATTTTCAGTGTCAACTGCGTCAAATGCATGTATTTACTGACAAAACAAAAAGCCGTCATCAGAACATGTTAACTAATCCAGCCTAAAAAAAACAAGGACCCACTGTACTGTGATCTCTCAAAGTATTATGGCTTATGAAGCTTGATTTTAAAATGTTGCGCCAAGCCGTCTAGAACACGATACAGTTTTCTGCACCACGAAGGGAGGCACTTTCGGCCCACGACGGAGGGGCGCCGTCTCAAGCGAGCTTGAGCCACGAGAGATGCCACCGAATGAGCCGAAAAGGGGGGGGTGTCGAACGTTGCGACGTTCGCTTGAGCCGACTCAGCCCCGTCCGAGTTGCGACCCGATAGGCAGAGAATAATAAATCCTCGTCCCCTGACAGGCTGACATTAAGACCGTTTTAGACCGACATTAAGACCCTTTAGGACGTGTGGAAACGTCATAACTAATGCAACCGACGGATTGCTAGGACGTGTACACATTGTCCTAGCGCATTTTCATTGATATCAAACGAGAGAAAAATATTCAGGGGGGGTTGGCCTCTCCTTCTGCACCATACTCCTTGATGTTCGCGCATGCGCGTTGCCGTTCTCTTCCCTGTTTACGGCTCGGAAAGAATGCCTTGTATCTCCTAATCTAGGGAGCTCTCTGTGGTTTTGACCAGATGGATATACTAAGCTCTTCATTTCTGACTTCAACATGCCTCTCGTTCAAAATATGAACGCGAGGGATTATTCAGCGACTTTATCGGAATCATAGCGAGGTAAGCAACATTATTCCTCCCGGTTTTTGTACGGAACGGAAGGGGCGGGGGGGCTTTCAGAGTAAAAGCTGACATATCTGCCCCTCTCTCTTCCAGCCCCTCTCTCTTCAGAAAACAGGGTCACGTCTATAGAACAGGGTCCGTCTGCAGCATTGTGTATATAGACATATATATACAGTTCATGCCGCTATGTGCATTCATACCAAACAGCAGCACCTCCGGCCACGGATGCCTGAAATACCTGGTGATGTGAAATTGAAACCTATACCTGTTGAGAGTCCGGCTTTTGGTACTTTTGTGTGGCTTCATTCACAAACTGCACAGTGTACAGGCTAGTAACTTAGCAACACTTCAATACTGGAGAGGGATGCCATGCCATTGTTATTAGTCTTGTTTTCTCCAGACACATGGTGACAAAATCAACAGCATAATTTCACTTTGAATTCATTTATTTGAATGGATTTTAAATAGTTTGTCAGCTTAGGGTTGACAGAAGTCATACTCATCTCTGAACTTCTGACCCTATCTCTAAGGGAGATGCGGGCCACCCGATAAAGAGAACTCATTTTGGCCGCTTGTATTCTTTCGGTCATGACCCACACTTCATGACCATATAATAATAGGTGAGAGTAGGAACGAAGATTGCTCGGTAGACAGAGAGCTTTGCCTTCAGGCTCAGCTCTCGTTTTGTCACAATTACAGACCATGCGAGAACATTCTGGAAAAAAAAAGACGTGAAAGACATCCCTGGCAGGGACTGAGTCATCATATACAGTAGCATGAAAACATCCAAGGTATATTTAAGTCATATATTAAGGATTTTGGTTCCACAGTATCTTCTTCACCATCTGGTTCAGTTGACAGCAGGTGAAAGGCCAACCAATAATGAAGTAGTAGCCGGCAGCCATTTCTTCTAAATTGGTCGTCTCTTTCTAACTTTATTCTATTGACAGTTAAGGGGAAATGAAAGGCTCAGGCGGAAAGTACCACTGTACTGGTATTGGAAACAGCTCAGTCACGATCAGTGGTGTAAAGTAAATTAAGTAATTAAGTACCTAGTACTGTACTTACTGTACAGTAAGTAAAATTTTGAGGTAATTTTGTACTTGTTTGTGGTAACCCTCTGAGTGTTTCAGTGCCCTATGGTGATTGGAGGCTGAGGGTACGCAAGCGACGCAATGCGGTGGGGCCCCCAGCAGGGGAGGGGCTCACTCGCCCAAAGCTATAGACAAATTCAGAAACGGGTCTCATGGTCGCAGCTTACGTATTTCCTGTAGGGGGAGCCGACATAGCTGCAGTGTAAACCCGCACCTTTTCTACTACAGTGAATGGAAAAGTGACTGATGTTGGTCTGCTCAAACGTTACTCTTTTACCTGCTTTTTACTAACACTAACTTTATAAAGATGCCCAGAACATCAATGAACCTGTGTAGTTTATGGCTGCTCCAACAGTGGTGGCAACATTCAACTTTGGAGAGAAACGGAATGTCAAATACACCACACCGCACCGCGGTGTCTGAGACAGATGCTTCTGTTTATAATTGACATTGCTATTCAGTTCCTGTAACCTCAACTTGTTGTCAATAATAATACATGTACACTTTTTTTGGTTACCTGTCTGTGTTACTCCTCCTTAGCCTTATGGCTCCTTTACTGGTTACTTTGTAGATTTTGATTATACTTTTTACAAAACATAGCCGATCTACAAGCTCACAATGCGTCACATCAAGCTTGTAGATCTGCTATTTTCAAATTATTTGTATATATTTGAAAAGTTGTGAAATGGGACCTTCAGCATAATGAGTACTTTCTACTTTTGGTACTTTAACCCATTTCGACCTGACACCAGATTCTACAAATGTCTTCTAAATCATGATAGTTTTCAGAAAACCTTATGTTTCTGTTGTTTTTAAACTATTTCATGTCATCTGAAAATATGTTGTTCCGGGGACCCCCCCCCCCAGAAGCAAAGATTTAAGTTAAAAACGTTCGTTCTGAAAATATATAAATTTGCGCCACATTTTCACGATTTTTCAAAAATAGCAGACCTACAAGCTCGTAGATCTGCTATTTTTCAATGGCTAAATTATAACAATGTTTAAAACACCAAAAGGGGTTCCCGCCCAAGTACATTTTGATACCAATAGAGGGTATGCACGTGGCATCATCATCACACGCAGAAGTTATGCGGGAACGCCTACTGAGTGGCAAGAAAAAAAACTACTTTCTGACTTTGACAGTCTATACTGTACATCCAAACAGAATGATTGCATTATATGACATTAAACAACGTCATACTCACTTTGCCGCTTGATTTGCCACTCACCTTATGCTTGCACATACTGTACATACTGTAATTTTGAATTCCGGACTTTTACTTGTAGTAGGCTATTTCCTACATTGCATTCCTACTGCATTATTGATACTAACATGCATGTCTCGCTCACATTCTCGCTAGGAATGGTTCTTCTTGAACCGTTACTGTACTGTACTGTAGGTCCCCTCTGTCAAGATGTCAAAACGTCACAGCACGGATAGCCGTATCAATGCATGCGCAGCATATGTCCTCCTGGGGGACTTATATATTATGAAACTTTGTCCGGCTGCTACGTTTGCTCACTAAAAAATGTAACAGCTGAGTGTATATATTCCAGGCCAAGATGGGAACGGCGGCCCATTAATCCTGCAAATGTCAAAGTCATGAGAAGCAGATTACACACTACAGAACAGAGACGAACAACATATTCTCATTAGCTAACAAGATGGTCGAAGTGGAGCTGCTGATGTACACCATTATGTAACAATGTATGCGGGGCCGTAGTTTTGATTATCCTTCATGAATTATAGGCTAAGTCACTGTGGTTGGCACATTACATTATGGCTTGTTGTAGATTAACGAAAGTGACAAAGCCACCATAGAAATGTGCATAAAAATAACCAAGGAGATGCTATTCAGTGAAATCCAATGGCTCACACACTGCAGATTCTCTCCTTCTGCAGTCTCTCCTGTCTGTTTGGGGGGTTCCTCAGAAGCCTACGGCAGTTTTTGAGAACCCTTGACTTAACTTATGTCCATCTGCAGTACTGGGAGAGAGTACTTTAGTCTTACAAACACCATACTTTTTAAGCAATCAAATATGTTCTTTCTCACGCTGGACGCACGCACGCATGCACGCACTCTCTCCCTCTATTTTTCACCCTCTTCCTTTCAATATGCACTGCACCATTGAAAAATAGATGTGCCCTCTGCTTACCCTTTTGTCTCTCTCATTTTAGGCATCTAAGTAGAAGCTGCTGGCCAAGATTATGACACATTCTGCAGCAAGCAGTCAAAGCTGAGTGAATGATGAGAGGAGGTGAGAGGAAAACATTTCTACAAATGTGGTGTTTGAACCAATTTGACCCGTTCTTTTGAAAGATAAATATTGTGTTTTACTATATGTGGGAATACAGCCAATATCGGTAGGTCACAGTAGGTCTGTGACTGTTAGCCAAAGACAAAGATACCCCTAGCTAGGCCTATACACAAACCTATATGTGAAACCTTTTCCACAAGCATCCCTATGGACCATATAGCTGCTTTAGTTCGTGCGTGCGTGCGTGCGTGCGTGCGTGCGTGCGTGCGTGCGTGCGTGCGTGCGTGCGTGCGTGCGTGCGTGCGTGCGTGCGTGCGTGTCAGTGTAAGAATAGTGGTCCCTTATTGGCTGTTGATGGTGACATAACTAAGGTTGTTTTAAGGTCAATTACGGGTCTAAAGGATTTAGAACAGCAGTTGTGATAGACATTAGTTAGTAGCAGTACTTGCGCGCTCAAGTTGGCACCTTGACAGAGTACATTTCTAGTTCACATATGTAATGTATGGTCATGATGTGCATATGTGGGATCGACCGACGTCAAACTCGGCTCGCTCATCGACAAGGACTCGAGGGAGTGCGGTGCCCGCCGTCCAGTTGTTCGGACATGTGCTTGTCCAGAGTGATCCCACCGATATGTCCATATATGGGCAGAGACGGATTAACCCCCACGAGGGCCCCAGCTGGGCCTGTAATTATTTGGGGCCCCCCATAGCACGCGTGTGCTATGGGGCGTTCTGTTATTTTAGTTTTTTTGAGGCCCTCCTATATAAAGGTTTAATGTTTGTTTTTAGTTTTTAGTTAGTTTTTTTTTAAAACGCCATTGACAATGAAGAGAAATTAATGTTTGTTTTTAGTTCAATGTTTGTTTTAAAGACGTAAAGGGAAAATGTACGTCATCTTGTCCCTAACACAAACATTAATGCCATTAACAATAAAGATAATTTAATGTTTCTTTTGTCACTGTTTGTTTTACATCATAGCAACATGAGTTAGACTTTAATATATTAGCGCCCCTCACTTCACACGGGTGTGATTTTTATCATCTTTTTAACCTAAATGTAACACAATCAATAGCCAATGAAGGTCTCCAGGAGCCCTTGTCAGCCAAGGGCCCCTGAGAGCCAAGGGCCCCTGAGAGCCAAGGGACCCTGGGACACGGCCCCACCGGCCCAGGCTATAATTCGACCTTGCATGCGGATATCGAGTTGTCCAGAACCAGCATACATCAGATCTCTCCATATATGGGCATAAAAGTGACAGGTAGACACAGACAGATACCGAGATCTCCATATGTGAACAAAAACGTGTGTGTGTGTGTGTGTGTGTGTGTGTGTGTGTGTGTGTGTGTGTGTGTGTGTGTGTGTGTGTGTGTGTGTGTGTGTGTGTGTGTGTGTGTGTGTGTGTGTGTGTGTGTGTGTGTGTGTGTGTGTGTGTGTGTGTGTGTGTGTGTGTGTGTGTGTGTGTGTGTGTGTGTGTGTGTGTGTGTGTGTGTGTGTGTGTGTGCGTGCGGCCATCAGCCATTCAGGGCATCCCGCATCCCAGCTCTCTCTCCCTCTCTCTCTCTCATCCCAACAGTAGCCTACCTGATGGTCATCTGATGTGCAGTGCACACAGTGCACGGCTCCGCCTCTAACACACCGTGTAGTGCGCTACGCAAGCCAACGCTCCAGCACACAAATGTGTGCCCGCGTTCCGACACAGTCGCTTTGCCTGTGCTGTGCTGTGCCTTGCCGTGCTGTGGTACTGGTGGCTAGTCTTTTTCTGGACAGGAGCGAAATCAAATCACTTTAAATAAACAAGGACCCCTTGCTTGGTTTCCCCCGCGTGTCTGGCGTTCCAATAATTAATCAGCGATGACAGCCAGCGGCTGCGTCTCAGCGAGAGAGAGAAAGGGAGAGGAAGAAGAGACGTTTCTGCTACCTGGGTGAGAAAGTGTGATCCGTGGGTTTAATCATCAGACATCACCTTCAGCTCCTCCTGCAAGTCAAAGCCAAACACCGAGAGATGCACTGATTGCATTTCCGACTCCGTGCAAGGTAGGTAACTAGCGGCATTTGGTTCTTGTCTACTTATGAAATAATATTCCATACAGCAGCATATCTAGACTATAACCAACAGTGGGCTGCACTGACTGAACAGAAGATTGCAGTAATAATAATGGTGATGTTTTGTTCTTTAGAATCATAGCTTTCCTTATCACCACCAGGCAGCTATAAGCACCGCGGCTAATAGAAGTAATAAGATATTGATATTGGCTAGATAGCCGCCCTACATCATTTTACATCTCTGCCAGTCTGTCTGCCCTTCGATCCATTCTATTATTATTTATTTATTTCTTGCTCCGGTCAGTTTTGACAAAAGTAGGCTACTTTCATCTTATGACTATATCTTAATCTTTGAGAGTAATTTCACAGTTTCATTTCCATTCCAAAATGCCATGTAAAACCAACACAACTTACATGCAAGATTGATTAAGTATTGGCAAGTTTATAGTATTTTATTTTTTCAGTATGCAGTTGATTAAATGGCATATAGTCGAAAGTCGACCATGAACCAAACAGCCAACTAAATGTTGAAACTTAAAACTTAAATTGTAATGTTTTAAGATGAGCAGCAGCACTAGCAGATATGTTTTGCATTGTGAATCAGGGGACTCTAATTGGAGGATGCAAATTGTATAGTGGAATGTCTTGGTGCAGGGCAGGATATAGTCACAGGATATTAACCTGCTACATTTGCCAAATGGAACTATGCTAATTCCTCCTCCATTTCAATTAGGAGCAAAACTGTTGACTCCCCCCCCCCCCCCCCCCCCCCCTTCAGCCATAGAACATCACTTGTGGGCTTAACCAAATGAAAATGTAGCAGCCCTCTTTATCACATAGGCTACTATGTCACATGATGGTATAACCTGTCATAGGCTGTCCATTCACCTATAATTATGAGTACGTGGGTGTAATCTTTTATATAGCCTCTAGCTGCAGAATTTTCCAAAGGTGAAAACCTTATCCTACTATAAATGCGCCACACACAGGCAGGCAGACAGATACAGAGATCTCCATGTGGGACACAGACAGACAGTTAAAACGGGCGCTATGACAAGTTGACAATGGGTATTATTAGGTTCCCAAGTTGCATCGTTCCCAAGTAGGCCGGTGGCCGACGGGCACGTACAGGTCTAGTATCATTTAAAATTAGACTGTAATGTGGGCAGCAATGGACTATTGTTCAAAATAGTAAGAAATCATCTGTATTCACTACCAATTTCAGTGATTTTTACAGTAGGCTATACATTATGGCAATGGGTGCAAATTGGGCTGTCATGATTGCAACATTTTACACAACGGTTAATTGTCAATTAACCGTTTGCTCAGACACATAATGATGTAAATTCTCCTTTCATTTCGATGGGAATTTCACAAAAAAAATCCAATTTGCTCGTCTACATATGACGGCAATTCTCCATTCATTGTCAATGGCATTTAATGTTTGTGTTAGAACAACAACACAGCTGAATATAGGAGGGGCTAGCGCCCCTCAAAAACATTAATAGTGAAAATTGCCGATCTACAAGCTCAAGTAGATCAGCTATATCCACTATATGTTTGAAAATGTTTGAAAATATATGAACATGTTTCACCGTGGAAACAATATGATGATCATGCAAACATAATTGTGACTATCTCTAATAATCGCCATTGTGTGATATGTGATAATTGCCTACTGTAGGTGAAAAAAGAAAAAGATTCTCAGTTTCTCACTGAGACTATACTGTTTTTCTTCTTACACACTAGTAATAAGCCCACTGCAACAATGAGTCCATCTGTTGTTTGTATATTTGGACACGCATTTGGCATCTCTTGAAACGTGTTTACATTTGGGAGTGTGTGTGTGTGGGGGTGGTAGTGGACAAGCATCGGTCAGCAGACAAAACATAATCACACCCGTGTGAAGTGAGGGGCGCTCTTATCATCATACATCATCAATCCAGCCAATCACAATTTGCGTCCTCACCTTCGTCTTCAATGTTTGTGTTTATGTAATGTTTGGTTACACACAAACACTGGCCATTCATTGTCAATGTTAGTGTTTGCACAAACATTCAAAACTAATGGCATTCAATGGTTGTGTTGGGACAATGTTTGTGTTTACAGTAAAACCCTCAAAGCTGGGCATAGGAGGGGCTGGCGCCCCTCAAAAAAGATCACGATGTCCTCAGAAATCGTAAAATTACTCGCGAACAGCAACTCCTGTAATTGTGTGCAAGCTAGTCATAGATGGCGTAAGAGTATAGGCAGAATTGTCTTTTCTTTCCCCAAAGTTGCGTCGGAAAGTGATGAAAGCTCTCTCTCCCCCGCCGAGAACTTGGACCGATTAGAAAAGTGGCACATGCAGAGCTTCTCACCGAGAGTGACTACAGACAGACAGGGAGAGAGAATCTTCTCACCGGGAGTGACTACAGACAGGGAGAGAAATTCTTCTCACTGAGAGTGACTACAGACAGACAGGGAGACACATTATTCTCACCGAGAGTGACTACAGACAGGGAGAGAGATTCTTCTCACCGAGAGTGACTACAGACAGGGAGAGAGATTCTTCTCACCGAGAGTGACTACAGACAGGGAGAGAGATTCTTCTCACCGAGAGTGACTACAGACAGGGAGAGAGATTCTTCTCACCGAGAGTGACTACAGACAGGGAGAGAGATTCTTCTCACCGAGAGTGACTACAGACAGGGAGAGAGATTCTTCTCACCGAGAGTGACTACAGACAGGGAGAGAGATTCTTCTCACCGGGAGTGACTACAGACAGGGAGAGAGATTCTTCTCACCGAGAGTGACTACAGACAGGGAGAGAGATTCTTCTCACCGGGAGTGACTACAGACAGGGAGAGAGATTCTTCTCACCGGGAGTGACTACAGACAGGGAGAGAGATTCTTCTCACCGAGAGTGACTACAGACAGGGAGAGAGATTCTTCTCACCGAGAGTGACTACAGACAGGGAGAGAGATTCTTCTCACCGAGAGTGACTACAGACAGGGAGAGAGTGACTACAGACAGGGAGAGAGATTCTTCTCACTGAGAACAACCACAGGGACAGCCTTTCACGGCTACAGGGACAGCATCACAATATGAGAGGCGGGTCGAGGCGAGCTCATTATTTTCATACTCGACTGATCAAGGTGAATGCATGGGGAGCTGTTTTGTCTGCAGCTCACTGTGGATGGTCCTGTTTTGTTTGTTTTTGCTTTCACTGTCTTGAGTCAGAGCCAAAACCAAGCAAGCGCCGGGCGGTGGGGTAGCTAGAGATGAGGGCATCATAGCATAGCGTGGTCAGGGGATGGCTGGTTAGTAGAATTGACGGCTACTGTTTTCTGTTGTAACACACACACCTTACGCCTGTGGGTAATATGATTGGCAAAAGTAATAGTCAGTGGATGTTATTAGGCAAATTAAGACAATTCTTTAAGGTGATGGTGTGTGTGTGTGTGTGTGTGTGTGTGTGTGTGTGTGTGTGTGTGTGTGTGTGTGTGTGTGTGTGTGTGTGTGTGTGTGTGTGTGTGTGTGTGTGTGTGTGTGTGTGTGTGTGTGTGTGTGTGTGTGTGTGTGTGTGTGTGTGTGTGTGTGCTAGTGTTCTATCTGCTATAGTATTGTTTTGTTTGGTGGCGCTCATCCAGTTGGCTTCACTTGAGTGAGGAGGGGGAAAAAGAGGCAAAAACAAAGTACCCTTTTCTTTTCTCAAGTTTGACTAATCAAGACCAATAAGAACATGAGAATGGAATTAATTTTTGATGATGTTATGAAAGAAATGTCTCCGTTGAGGGGAAAGAAACGGGCCTTTTTTTAATGCAAATTAATTCCGATTTTTCTTTTCTTTTCCTTTTTTTTCTGGGCAGAAAGCATGTTTGGGTTTATCCCTCAGGACGAGAAAGAGCTATTATGAAAGAGACAGCATTTTCAGCAGTAATATTTGCCAGATCAAATCTCCAGGCCTTAACTCATTCTAAACGGGAACCCCTTTTGGTGTTTTAAGCATTTATGTTATGCTTTAGCTGTTGAAAAATAGCAGATCTACAAGCTCATAGCGCGGCACTACAAGCTCATAGCGCGGCACCGAGTGCCGCACTACGAGCTTGTAGGTCTGCTATTTTTGAAAAATCTGGAAAATGTGGTGCAAATCTTTATATATATTCTTTCAGAGCGAACGTTTTTAGCTCAAATCATTGCTTTTGGGGGTCCCTGAAACAACATATTTTCAGATGGGGGTCAATTACATATATTTTTGGGGGTCCTTGACATGAAAATACCACTGACATAGAAACATTTTCAGAAAACTGTCAGAATTTAGAAGACATTTGTAGAATCGTCCTCAGATCTAAATGGGTTAATTTCCGAGCTAATGAATATTCTCCTGTTGGGAAACGGGCCAGACTAATTTTGGCCACATAGGGAATCGGGTATAAAAAAAAAAACCCTAGTTGCTATGGGCCTCTGTGAGGGTGTGGCTTCCTCCTGTTGCCATAGTGAATGGGGATTATTATAAGCAGCCGTCGAGGCTTCGTGGGTGGTTGGGTGAGAGTACCATTAAAAGAAAGTTGTCAGTTGTCACGCTTTTCAGGATTAACTTTGATCAAAGCTAATGATGACAACTGTTCATCACAGAGGGATAAGGCATTATGTGCTAGATGTCACTATATATCATTTAGACATCGAGTCACTTGACATCAAGTCACTTGATCTTGCGGATTTTGACATGATGGTGGGTTGGTGGTGGCTCCTTGATTTGGGGTTCTGTACTATTATTAGCTCACTTAACTGGAGTGATTCATCATGCATTGTTATGGTAGTGGGCAGTGGCATACGGAGGCTGATTTTGTACGCGTGCATGTCATGTTGTGCCCCCGGCCTCAGCCCACAACCCCACCTCCTCCACCACGGACCACATTGCTGATAGTGTTTCATATCAGCCATGATGTGGGGGGGAATTTAGAGGATTAGCAAACAACTTCATTCGTATTCCCTCCCCTACGTATCTTCCTGGTTTCCAAATCCTACAGAGACCATTGTGATTTTTTTAAGTAGCTTGGCAATTGAGCGTAGAAGCAGCAAACTCATTCTCCCCAGGCTTATGGGAGATTCAGTTTGGCATTATTATAACACTAGCGTTTTGGAACTACCTCCCCTTACTATTCATGCTCTTTCATTTTGTAAAAGTGAACGACTAAGGGAGAGTTTTACCGCGGCTTCCAGGCCATCGTCCCTGCGATACAGTGCTCATACATAATAGATAAGTCACTGTAACTTACAGTACAGGGGCATAACTAGGCTAATGCCTAAGATTTGCATATTTGTGCCAAACTCCATTATTCATGAGTGCACATGGCAAGCGATGTTTGGTGCGAAAAGCCAACCTAGGCCATGCTGAATCTCTGGAGCCAATACCCGCCATGAGCACCATCCATCCTGCTAGTTTTAAAAAGCAGTATTGAAGTTGTCATTTCTGGACGCACGTGAGCTGTGCTCGCTCCAGCATGTATAAGCCATGCGAGTCGGAGTCTGAACTTGGCCTTTCTGGGAAAGCCTTAGAAAAGAAAAATGGCACACACATTTTGATGAGGTTCCTTGATAGATCCTAGCAGACAGCAGGCTTTGTTCTGCTCAATTTGCTGTCATTTGGGAATAATGGGAGGGATCGTATAAGTGGGTAAAACCTAAGCAGAGCAGACGGATGGGGTCCGTGCCGCCTCGCATCGAACAGCCGAACAGATTTCATGGGCCACTTTTTCACCACGGGGGGTTGAAGGGAGGGTTGATGCCGCCATCAGTCTTAACTGTTATGAAGCCCATTTATCATTCTATTTGATGACTGGCAAGCCATGTTCTCACTACCTTTTGTTGTGTGGCTGTCTTGAGATGAGTCGCCACATGCCAGGCACCTACCTCATTATACATTATGGGACGTCGTGTTGTGTCACATGCCTGCCTTTCCTTTCCTGCATCGACTCCATCCGTGCCTTGTCATATTTGTCACATTAATAGTGGAATGCATCCTTTGAGGGTCAATCCATGCCGCCCCCTGTCATGCGGAGAGATTTGCTTTGGTACAGACGGAAGCTATACAACTCCGCCTTTACTGTATGTATGAATTTATTGTCGAGGTGTGTTTTACATGCGGATGTGTGCTGTGCTTGTGTTGTGAGATCAGAGATTCCCAGTTATATCTCTGAAGTTAATATACGCCCTGCGTATCTGCTCGGGTGTCTGTTTCTCTCTCGATACGATATAGTGCAATGTTTCCAGGGAATATTTATTTTTATGAATTTCGTTCAAATGAGGCGCTGGCTGCATGCATACATACAAGTCTTGTTTTCAATAAAAGTTGGAAACTTTAAGATAACGAGGAGAGCAATTTAATTGGGTCCTTTGAACAAGGTGAAAAAGGAGGTACATCACTTAACCCAATTTGGGCGGGAACCCCTTTTGGTGTTGTAAGCATTATGTTATGCTTTAGCTGTTGAAAAATTGCAGATCTACAAGCTCATATATATGAGCTTGTAGATCTGAAATGTGGCGCAAATCTTTGAATATATATTCTTTCAGAGTGAACGTTTTTAACTCAAATCCTTGCTTCCGGGGAACAACATATTTTCAGATGGGGGTCTACGGCCAAATACAGATAATTCTGGGGGTCCTTGACATGAAAAAGGTTGAGTACCACTGACATAGAAACATAGGGTTTTTCAGAAAACTTTTAGGATTTAGAAGACATTTTTTAAGAATCGTCCTCAGGTCTAAATGGGTTAAAGCTTGCGTTATGAACACGATTATGCAGAACTGGAGCAAAGGCTGGGACCTCATTAAATGCACATTAAGTGTTTTGTCAATCACCTTGAAAATGAATCAAAGGTAGGCCCATGTTAATTCAGCAGAGCTCGGTGAGCGCGGAAGCAGGGAGACGCTTTCCATTTCCCTTTGTTCTGTGTTCTGTCTGAGACGCATCTCCGCGCGCCACCAGCCACATCCCTCATTATGGGCTGTTGTGTCACATGCCTGCTTTCCCCGCATCACCTGCATGCCTTGTCATATTTGTCACATTAATGGCGGAAGCCTCTTTTGAGGGTTCATGGCCCTGTCATTTGGAGAGAGATTTGCTCTGGTACAGAGCGCTACATGCAGCAACTCTGCGCCGTACTGTATGTGTGAAATGTATTGTCTGGTGGGGTACTGTGTGTACTGTTACATATGCATGTGCGCTCCGTGCACGTGAGATCACAGACTCCCAGTGATCTCTGAGGTTGAAATAACCTGCGTGTTGTGCTGTTGTGTCTCAGGGCTTGTACAGAGTGTACAGTGCAACATTTCAGGGAATATGATTTTGTTTTAATGAATTTTCATTTAAATCAGGTGCTGGCTGCATGCAAGGACCCCCCCCCCCCCCCCAATACAGTTGGAAACTTAAAGCTAATGAGGAGAGCTATTCAACGGAGGCCTTTGAAGCAGGTGATATTAGGAGGTAGCCTACATCACTGCTTTATGAACATAATTATGCAAAAATGTATCAATGACTGAGACCTCATTAAAGTCACATTAAGTGTTTTGCCAATCCCCCAGAAATGAATCACCAGTAGGCTGTAAATTCAGCAGAGCTTTATAGAGGGGTTAGGACCCCCCCCCCCCCCAACACGGAACGTATGCCCTATTCAAACATTTAAAAAAATTACCAATCTACAAGCTGACAATGGGTCGCATTTTGAAAATCGTGGCCTGTAATGACATGCCCAAAATTGGGACGCCAGGGTGAAAGTGGTTAACCGTGAGTAATTTTAGAGGGGCGAGTGAATACTCATGAGCACAAAATGTCAAGCAGTCACTTCTCCTGGCTCACAGTCTCTGCCACCACCCGGAGCACTGTTTGACATTTTGTTCGAAAAGGTATAAGTTCTTGGTTTGTCTAAATATGAAAGTCCATCTTCATGACAATGATTGGGGCTTTCCGTGGGAAGGTCAAAAACCCAAGCAGAGAAATGCAGACCTACTTGGATTTTCACTTGAAGTGCAGGTCATGTACAGTATAGACATTAAATGATTCAAGAAATCACGAAAAAAGACAGAATTTCCATGGGGGGGGAATGGTTTTTCTTTTGCATGTCAACCATGTTCTTCATGCACAGTCACAGATAGCTACTTATGCATTTCTTGTCAGAGATGAGAGCACAGGTGGAACAGTCTTACAGCCGGCCGGGCTACACTGGGGAAGGAACAGAACCGGACTGCGGCCGGAGCGGAACGGAAGCAGCTATAGGTGGCTGCACTGACAACAATTCGTCCGTCCCGCGGGAAGTTCCGTATTATTATTTTTTCCCTCTGAAGGCGAGGGGCTGCATAAAAACAGAGCACTTGCGTAAAAAGAAGATTCACGCCACGCGGAGCTTACGCACAACCTGCGCACCGCACCCGTGCTCTGTGCAGCCGGGTTCCATTTATTATAGTGGTAGCGTACCGGTGCGGACTCCCAAGGAATCCGCTCTGTTCGCAAGTTCCGTGCCAATTCCATCCCCAGTTTTGCCCGGGGGCCCTTAGGCTACAGTGCCTTGCGTAACTTGGGGAACTTTGGCAGCATCAGTTGGCACCATAGATGTTAACACCTGCTGCTCAAGAAGTGCACAGCAGGAATGCACTGTCCTCCTGGCAGAGGATTGAGCTGGCAGCCTTCTAGTTTAAGAATAAAATCTGTCTTTTATAAGTCTTTCAAATAAGTGTTTTACAGTAGATGTAGGATATATTCCGCCGGTTTCCCCCAGACATAGATTAAGCCTAATAGGCTAATACCATACAAAAGAAAAATATATAAATGAAGATCTCCATTTGAAAAATAAGTTTTGAGTCTAGGACTAGGCTAATACTTTGTCTGGGAAACTGAGTCTACGGATAGAATAGTAAGCTGCTTACTAAAATGACTAAGAATGGCCAGAGGCATGTTTGACAGGGTTGTCGCCATAGAGGCATAGGACCGTATAATCGTATATGCCTACAAGTTAAACTAAATTAGTAAATTCCAGTCACCTCCTTTACTTCCTCTTGCTGATAATGTTACATGTAAGCGGATCGAATGACTTTTTCCGTTAGTGGGCATGTCGCTAAAACGTAAGCTGTGTTTAAATGTTTAATCCCCCTAGAAGCACAAACAATTATCTCCAACACTCTTCACTATGTTTATTTTGTTGTTCCTTCACGTACCAATTCTGAGCAGAAGAATTAAAAGGTAATATAAATTGTGAGTGTGTTTCATAACCAGCATGTACAGCCTGTACATGTGACTGTACTGGCACAAAGAAACACATAAATGGAACATAAACCACATCATTTCCGTACCTTCAGCCTCCATGTATTATCCACGATAAGCATGTCTCCTTTCTGCCTATCTCAAGTGGTGTTGTGGGTTACTGACGGTGGTTGCTGCATGAATCTTAGTTACCTTGTCACATTCAACAATCTGATTGGCTGTTGCCCAGTGAAATTTGCTTCTCATTTGCATAAAGACATGGTTACACATGTGCAAATGCAGAGGAATGACTATCACCTTCTGATGCTAAATTCATATCTTGTCGTGTCGAATCTGGGCAGTGATCCACATGGAAATCAGTGCTGATGTGTAGTACAGTTTGAGTCGATTTGGTTATTTGTCACACAAGAGTGCACACTTTTCTTTTTTTTTTTTTAATATTTGTTTTTGGCTTTTTGCCTTTATTGATTAAAGCGGAGGCTCAGGGGTAGAGTGGCTGGATGGTAACCGCAAAGTTGCCTGTTCGAACCCGGGCTCCCCGGACACTGAACCCCAAATTGCTCCTGATGTGCTGGTTGGTGCCTTGCATGGTTTCCGCCGCCATCGGTAGGTGAATGTGTGTGTGAATGGGTGAATTGATGCACAATCTACGTAAAGCGCCTTGGATAAAGGCGCTATATAAATGCACCATTTACCATTTATTTACCATTAGTGAAGACGGACAGGAAAGTGGGAGAGAGAGAAGGGGAGAGACCCGCAGCAAAGGTCGTCATGAACGGGACTCGAACACGCGACACTCTGTCAGGCCAGAGCCTACAGTATATGTGGCATGCACCTGGACCACTTGGCCAGCGGGCGCCCAAGAGTGCACACTTTTAAGACTCAAAACTACAACCTAGCGGTGTCAAACACATACATTGCTACTGGTTGAGGACTGGTCGACGTTCACCGAAGTTGAACTCCACACAAAGCAGAAGATGCAAGCGTTAGGACTTTTAGACACTCTCCTCGCCTGCTCTCTCTGACATCAATCTTCACTGCTTCCAAGGAGACATAAAGAAGGGGGAAAAAAGAATGCTCCTCCTCCGCCTACGTGTATCATTTGCACCTAGACTTACAACCAAGAGTGAAGCTGTCCATGGTTCTGAATAATACTATTGTCTTTGATGGAGACTGAACATTCACGCAAGCTGTTCAGCTTTGCTGTTAACTCCTTTTTCCATCTGGAATAAGAATAGGCTACCAGTCTGAATTTAAATTCTGAAACAGTCTGTACCCTAGAAATGTTCGTAATGCTGTGTAGGCCTGTCGCAATTATTACACAATTGTCTAATCGCAATTTGCATAATCGTTTCCGTGTTAAAGTGTTATAAAAAAAACAAATGGTGTTTGTGACACGTTGAGTCAGGTCTGCACTAATGAAGTATTAATTAAAATTGAAGTATCAATTATGACAAAGGTACTGAAGTATTAATTTAGAAGAATGGTGATGAGCGTGTGTGGTTATCTGAAAAATAATAATGCACAACCTTTGGCCAGTCAGACAGAAATGAGTATTCTCCATGGCCATGGTTGAACTTTCTTATTGCATAAAAACTGAAAAATATAAATAATGGAAAAGAGGGTTATCTTCTTTATCATGCTCACCCAAGAAATACCATATAAAACATTATTAGACCAACTGCACATAATTATTATATCACAGATATACGTATAATTTAACTACTGTATACAGATGTATCTCCTTTTCTGTCTGTTTAACCCATTTAGACCTGAGGACTATGTGTTCTAAATCCTGACAGTTTTCTGAAATACCTATGTTTCTATATCAGTGGTGCTCAAACTATTTTATGTCAAAGGACCCCAACAATTATATGTAATTGGCCGCCGACCCCCTTCTGAATATATGTTGTTCTAGGGCTTTGAAAGAACATATATTCAAAGATTTGCGGCACATTTTCACGATTTTTCAAAAATAGCAGACCTACAAGCTCGTAGCGCGGCACTCGGTGCCGCGCTATGAGCTTGTAGATCTGCTATTTTCCAATAGCTAAAGTATAACATAATGTGTAAAACACCAAATTACACAGTAATTAGTGTCAGAGACCAGAGTAAGTGGTCCAACCGACGTCACACTGTTGTGCAGCTGCACACGGGGGAGGATAATGATAGTGACAATGATGACAGCATCCCACATAATTTCCTCGGGATAAGGATACATTCTTTACTTACTTTAGGTCATTCAGAACGGGAACCCCTTTTGGCGTTTTAAGCATTATGTTGTACTTTACCCTATTTTTCAAGTGCCGCGCTATGAGCTTGTTTAGATTTTAGAATATATTTTCAGATGATGGTCCGCAGGCAAATACTGATAATTCTGGGGGTCCTTGACATGAAAAAGGTTGAGCACCACTGACATAGAAACATAGGTTTTTAGAATCGGACTCAGTCCTAAATGGGTTAAGTAGCATGAACCATATTTATGCAGTTCATCACTGCTATATTTGTTTCCCAGGTATTTATTTATAATGGTTTGCAGCACAGTGGGTGGCTTATGGTGCCTAAAAGGATATAATGATCATTACATATCGTTGTTTTGGGAGAAGGGTGATAGTTCATATCATATCCTCCTATTGTCAACTAAACAAATCTGTGCCATTATCACATAGTGTAAAATTAATTGAACCAAATGAGAGTAATGGGCCCTAAAATACTTCAAAAAGCTATTTAGACAGAGTGCTGACACACACACACACACACACACACACACACACACACACACACACACACACACACACACACACACACACACACACACACACACACACACACACACACACACACACACACACACACACAGTTAAATAGTCTCCTTATAACATTTAAAGCATGAGAGCTGCATTGAATAGCAGGGTGTTTATCGTTTAACTTCATGACCTCTTGAATTTGCTAAATTTGTGGCCATTTTCTTTACTTACTATTTGTAAAGGTGTTCCTGATTTAAGCATTCTTTCAAGTCGGTATCATGTCTGTATCATGGTCAGTATCATGTCAGAATCATGGTCAGTATCATGTCAGTATCATGGTCAGTACAGTATCATGTCGGTATCATGTCAGTATCATGTCAGTATCATGGTCAGTATCATCGTCAGTATGTCAGTATCATGGTCAGTATCATGTCAGTATCATGGTCAGTATCATGTCAGAATCATGGTCAGTATCATGTCAGTATCATGGTCAGTACAGTATCATGTCGGTATCATGTCAGTATCATGGTCAGTATCATGGTCAGTATCATGGTCAGTATCATGTCAGTATCATGGTCAGTATCATGGTCAGTATCATGTCAGTATCATGTCTCAGGAGGCTGTGGCTCAGGAGGTAGAGCAGGTTGTCCAATGATCCATGGGTCGGCGGTTCGAATCCCGGCTCCTCCTGTCTGTGAATGGGTGAATGTAATGCACAATCTATGTAAAGCGCCTTGGATAAAGGCGCTATATAAATGCACCATTTACCAGTAGTATCATGTCTTCCTACATCTGCAGACAAATCAGAAACACAGGTTGTTCAATCTAGTTACTCTAGTCTAGTGTAAAGTGTGTTGTAGTGCTGCACAATTAATCGAAACAAATATTGAGATCTAGATTGACATTTGAGCAAGAATGGTGCGTTGTTGTTGCTAATGTTCCAGCATGGGACTGTGGTGGATGTGCTCACTGAGGATGTCTGCTATGGTGCTAATGTTCCAGCATGGGACTGTGGTGGATGTGCTCACTGAGGATGTCTGCTATGGTGCTAATGTTCCAGCATGGGACTGTGGTGGATGTGCTCACTGAGGATGTCTGCTATGGTGCTAATGTTCCAGCATGGGACTGTGGTGGATGTGCTCACTGAGGATGTCTGCTATGGTGCTAATGTTCCAGCATGGGACTGTGGTGGATGTGCTCACTGAGGATGTCTGCTATGGTGCTAATGTTCCAACATGGGACTGTGGTGGATGTGCTCACTGAGGATGTCTGCTATGGTGCTAATGTTCCAGCATGGGACTGTGGTGGATGTGCTCACTGAGGATGTCTGCTATGGTGCTAATGTTCCAGCATGGGACTGTGGTGGATGTGCTCACTGAGGATGTCTGCTATGGTGCTAATGTTCCAGCATGGGACTGTGGTGGATGTGCTCACTGAGGATGTCTGCTATGGTGCTAATGTTCCAACATGGGACTGTGGTGGATGTGCTCACTGAGGATGTCTGCTATGGTGCTAATGTTCCAGCATGGGACTGTGGTGGATGTGCTCACTGAGGATGTCTGCTATGGTGCTAATGTTCCAACATGGGACTGTGGTGGATGTGCTCACTGAGGATGTCTGCTATGGTGCTAATGTTCCAACATGGGACTGTGGTGGATGTGCTCACTGAGGATGTCTGCTATGGTGCTAATGTTCCAGCATGGGACTGTGGTGGATGTGCTCACTGAGGATGTCTGCTATGGTGCTAATGTTCCAACATGGGACTGTGGTGGATGTGCTCACTGAGGATGTCTGCTATGGTGCTAATGTTCCAACATGGGACTGTGGTGGATGTGCTCACTGAGGATGTCTGCTATGGTGCTAATGTTCCAGCATGGGACTGTGGTGGATGTGCTCACTGAGGATGTCTGCTATGGTGCTAATGTTCCAGCATGGGACTGTGGTGGATGTGCTCACTGAGGTTGTCTGCTATGGGGTTGTTGTTGCTAATGTTCCAGCATGGGACTTTGGTGGATGTGCTCACTGAGGATGTCTAATGTTCCAGCATGGGATTGTGGTGGATGTGCTCACTGAGGATGTCTGCTATGGGGTTGTTGTTGCTAATGTTCCAGCATGGGACTTTGGTGGATGTGCTCACTGAGGATGTCTAATGTTCCAGCATGGGACTGTGGTGGATGTGCTCACTGAGGATGTCTGCTATGGGGTTGTTTGGCCAGAACTAGGGATGTTAATCGTTAATCGATTTATCGGCGTTAAGAAATTAATCAATTAAACTTAACAGTAAATATTTTTTACAATTCTGCGGTTCTAGCATTAGGCGGTTTTCTGTGCTGTCTGCAGAGGAACGCACATGTGGGCACATGTGGGCCCGTAAAAAAGGTGGGGGGGGACGGACTAGCCACAGAAACGTCTCTGCTTTTGCATGGGATGTGACAGACAAGACAGTGCACTTCATTTCATTTTATTTCTCATGCAAAGATGCCATTGCCTGGCCCTGTATCGCAAATGGTCAAATAAATTGTATTATTTCTGTATATCAGCAAAGTGTAGATTTGTATGTTAGACATTGAGGGAAATTAACACCTTGAGGGCTTTAAATTGTTTAATCCAGCATTCCCCCCTGCTTAATACGCTAAACCCGCTATTTGTTTAATGTGTTTAATTCGCCGTTTTAAAATAATTAAAAAGAAAGAGCGGATTTGTCCCGGACCTGGTGATGAGGCCGCCGTGTTTATAATGACGAAACCGGAAATCAAGCCATCCTCTGGGCTGCTAGGGCTTCTGGGAAAATGAGCCCAATGCAAGTGGACGGGCCGTTTGTTTGGACTACAACATGTGGAGGCTGTTGCCGTTTCGCATTGTAATGGCGGCCTGTTTTTCTCATCAACAAAACATTTCGCCGGATTTTCGTGGTTCAAAGCTGCAAATACTTCGGCGTATGCTCCAAAGGTAATAAGACAATCTAGGCTGCGTAGAATATTGGATTAAATAGCGGGGAACGCAGGTTACGCAGTAGATTGTTGTCAGATTTTTTTTTAAATGGCGGTTAATCTAACCGGTTAATCGATCGATAAGGTTATCAAAACGTATCAATTATCAATTAATATGACTTAATCAATAATTCCCATCCCTAGTCAGAACACCTGGCTAAATGTGTCCAAATTTTACTGAGGGACTGCCATTAGATTTTTTTGAATTTTCGTTTTTTTTCACGACATATGAAAGCAGGGAATCATAGCTTCAAATTGACATATTGGTTGTTCAGTTTGACCCATCAGTTTTGGAGATATGGATTATAGAGTAATGTCTTGCAGAAAACAGCGAGTTGAGAAAACAGGCTGCAAAGGTTCTTCTGTGGTCTCTAACATTACACATAGCTACATGTTTATCATTTATTTCATATTTACATGTCAATTTCAGCTCTGACACTTATTTCAGACATGCTAGTATGTGAAGAGTCTGACTGTGCTATTAACTCATTTTGAAAAATAAAAAAATAAGGTTTTCTCCTCTGGTGAAAAGCTGGAATTTGCGCGATGGCAGGCTCTCAGTCAAATCTGGTCACAAATGATTAGCACCGGTGATATTCTTTCAGACCCTTTAAGAATCAATCAAACACGTTCATTGTTGCGGGAGCAGCGTCAGGTGACATCATGGATCCGAGTAACTTGAAGTCTCTGCTTTCTATAGCTTTGAAAGTTTGGAATGTTTAGCTTCACTGATTACAAAAGTGTGTCATAAAATATTCTGCCAGGGACCAGACCAGTACTGAGAACTGAGAATAATTTGTATACGGAGGGGGAATCAGAGAAAATTGTGCTGTGGTGATTATGATTCTCGATGCATCATTCAGAATTGTGAAACCAGTCTATTCCTGAAATAGATGCACAATTATCCCCACTGGTCATAATTTCAGCCATAATGATTTTCAAGTGGGCAGCAGATGGAGCTGGGTGTGGATGCGCAGCTGTGGCTGTTTCGTTGCATATAAATCAGTTGTTACTCATACTTTACCCTGTAAATCAATACTATGCTGCCATGCATGCATGTGGAATCTTTTTAACTGTCAATGAGGTCAGTGGATGGGCACTTTAAAACATGCCGTAGTAAAGTTTGTGCAGTTGATAGCAGTGTGTCATATCTGCTACCAGAGAGAAAAAGGGTAAGGTTTTATTAACCCATTTAGGCGATGACGACGATTCTACAAATGTCTTCTAAATCATGACAGTTTTCTGAAAAACCTATGTTTCTATATCAGTCGTTCTCAAACGTGTTCATGTCAAGGACCCCCAAAAATATATGTAATTGGCCCGACGACCCCCATCTAAAAACATGTTGTTCCAGGGACCCTCCCAGGAGCAACGTTAAAAACGTTCGCTCTGAAAGAATATATATTCAAAGATTTATGCCGCATTTTCACGATTTTCTTTCAAAAATAGCAGACCTACAATAGCAGACCTACAGAATGGGTTAAGGTTGATGAAGAGCCATGAGGCTCGAAACGTCAGGTCCACTATGGTGTAAGGCAGGGGTTGGAACCTCAATAATACTTTTTATAAGCCTTGGAGCATTATCCAATGTGCGGACCTTGCCTTTGTTCTATTGTTCTAACCTCGCCCCGGTGGATGTGTGTGCTTAATTGTACTTTTCTATATCTGCTACCAGAGCAACAGATACATAAAGGTTGCACTGGCCTGTTTGTAAGTTATACGTCCTACTCGAGATTCTGAACCCAAAGGACAGTGGTTCTCAACTCTTTTTCATATCAAGGCCCACTATAAATTTGGCATTTGAGCCACGGACCACCATTCAATGACATTTAGACTCGCAGACCCCAAAACGAATTGTCGTTGGATAAGATTGTGTCCACAATTCCATGCTGTATTGATGTTGGTACCATTAGGAAAGATAACAGGCAAACATCGATTGAAATACAAAATATTTTACATTCTCTAATTGTGTAGACTTCCTGTAAATGAAGTATTTATTGTTAAACATCTGAATGCAGATGTTTAACAATGATTTAACCTCTTAAACCCCAGGGGGGTAAAGGGGGTAAATCCGCAACATCGGAGTTGGAACCGGAGACCAATTGGGTCTCCATTGACCCGCTGAGAGCTGTTCAGAGGTGGACAGCCGCTGCCCCCGCCGGCGGGGGCAATGGGGCTCAAGAGGTGACTCTTGAGAGCGTGAAATGAAACCAAATGGACCCATACGGTACGGGTCCATTTGGTTTCATTTTACGCTCTCAAGAGTTAAAGATCTACAAGGGTGTATTTGGTTACCAACTGTTCCATCATTTAGCTGCATGGGGACCACCTGGAAACCCCTCAAGGACCACTGGTGGTCCCCGGACCACTGGTTGAGAACCCCTGCCATAGGAGACCAAACATCTATGGATCTACAAAGACAGAAGCCCTGCTTGGTCTGGGTTGATGATATTGCACTTGCAGCTTCAGGTAGTGCTACTTGACAACGTGCTAGTTGTGCTATGATGTGCTAGCTCAGTGGCTCAGTGGTCCTTTTCATATCAAGGCCCATAATGTATTCGCTGTTTGAGCCACGGAACACACGCAGAATATTTCATTGTTGATAGATAAGATGTTGTCTTTGGGTGGGGCCTTTCTCGGCCCCACCCTTCTCCCATGTGTTTAGTTTCCAAGATGGCCGCAGCACCAGGAGGGGGTGGGGCGGAGGTGAGCAGGTGGGGTCGACATATGCCCTTACTGGGCTGCATTCACAAATTCAAGACACCTGTCTTGCGTTTGTCTTGTGTCTGTGTTTAATGGCTGCTCCAATGCATTTCCAATGGAAGCCCATATGGTTTGACCAAACATTTTGTTTGATGGGGGGAGGGGGGGGAGGACACATCCATCAAAGCTGTGTTCAGACACAAGTCAGGTGTCAGACACAAGGCAAGTGTCTTGAATGCAGCCCAGTAAGGTCATATGTCGACCCCACCCACTCACCTCCGCCCCACCCCCTCCTGGTGCTGCGGCCATCTTGGAAACTAAACACATGGGAGAAGAGTGGGGCAGAGCAAGGCCCTTATTCCATGCTGTATTGATGTTTTTGATTGATTGATTGATTGAAGAATTTATTAACAGTTTGCAGAATTACAGTACATTTCAAGCACAAACTCAATACAAAGGCTGTTAACTGTGAGTGGACGACCCAATTAAGCATTACACTTGTTTCCAATAGGGTCCACCATGTTCAAATCATCAAAAACATTTAGAGACGTACAAATAGACGTACAAATAGACACTTCTATATAGACAGAACAGGAATTCATCATAAAGGAGGTAAAAAGGGAAAAGAAACATATACAGTGAGGGAAAAAAAGGGGTGGGCGGTGGGGGGGATTCACGTTCAGCTCCGTTAATTTGTTTGTTTTCCTTGGAGGAGCTGCGTTGGGTCCCCAAGTCGGCTCCGTGGCCGTACCTTGAGTTGGCTGTGTGGCCGTGACCACCTCTTGTGTTGGGTCCCCAAGTCGGCTCCGTGGCCGTACCTTGAGTTGGCTGTGTGGCCGTGACCGTCTCTTGTGTTGTCCTTGCGTTGGGTCCCCAAGTCGGCTCAGTGGCCATACCTTGAGTTGGCTGTGTGGCCGCGACCGTCTCTTGTGTTGTCCTTGCGTTCGTGTTTGAGGGATTCCGATTTTACAGGGGCCAGTTTCAGATTGCAGCCGTCCGTAGGTGCCCTTTGAGAGCGGTTTTGAAGGAGTGAAGGGATTCGCATGTCTTAATGACAGTTGGTAGGGCGTTCCACATTTTGGTGGCATAGGAGCGAAAATAATTTAGTCCCTTGTTTGTGCCGAATCTGGGTTGTACATGGTTCGTTGCACTCCCTCTGGTGTTGTGGGTGTGGACTTCGTTAACATTAAGGAAGTATCTAGACAGGTACATGGGTATCTTGGTGGTGTATCGAATCTTGTGGACCAGACCCATTGCAAGATGCTGTACTCTGTCGTCGACCCTAAGCCATTCCAGCCTGTCGAAGTGGGCAGGGGTGAGGTGGGTTCGGGGGGCGAGGTCAAGTAGGAGCCTGACCATTTTGTTTTGGGAAGTCTGGAGCCTGGTTTTAAGGGCCTTTGAGGTGCTGTGGTACCAGGAGGTGCATGCATAGTCAAAGAAACCCTGTACAAGGGCTCCTGTTAAGGTCTTCAAGGTGTTTTTGTTGACCAGTGAGGAGATCCTGTAAAGGAATCTTGTTCTATGGTTGACCTTTTTGATTACGTTGGTGGCCATTTTATCACCGGAAAGATTAGCCTCCAGGATGGAACCTAGGTAGGTAATTTCATCTTTACGTGTGATAACATTGTCACCCACTCTAACCAAGAAGCCATTTGCCTTGTTGGTGCCATCGGAGAGATAACAGGCAAACGTTGATCAAAATAACAATTCTTCTACATTCTCCAATAATTGTGTAGAATTCTTGTAAATTAAGTCATGCGGATGTTTAACAACATGGGTCCATTTGGTTTCATTTTACGCTCTCAAGAGTTAAAGATCTATAAGGGTCCATTTGGTTACCAACTATCCATCATTTAGCTGGGGACCACCTGGAGCCCCCTCAAGGACCACTGTATGAAAACCATCATTTAGCTGGGGACCACCTGGAGCCCCCTCAAGGACCACTGTATGAAAACACACTGCTAGCTATATTGTATTAATACTTTACAATACAGAGACTGGTTAAAAATGTTTTCATTCAAATAAGTTCTGGATTGCAGCTTTAATGTCCACTCCAAGTGGGGAAAGTCATTGCCCACAAATTAAACCATTTCCTCCCCAGTTGCAGTTAAGTATGGAGAAATTACTCATTTAATGTCTGATTACTCCCTAATACAGCCTTCTAAACAACGGAAGCCAGTCATTCCCACATGCAAATTCTGCTTCCTCTCAAGATAAGACTTGCAATTGCTTATCGGGGTCACGGTGGATATAGAAGTTTTATTAAAACATGCACAATGAAAAAGAAGTTGTCTGTTTGGATTCATTATTCAATGACTCTCTAGTGTGAAGATTTGTCTTCATTATCCACCCAAGTACCAGGCAGATAACACGGCCTCATTTGCTTTCGGAGCCTCAATTTTCCCTGAGCGATAATGCGGGTTCTCTCTTTTGTGTGGCTAAAGACAAGCAAGCCATTTTCAACAGGATTACAAAGGTTAATCATCAATTTAAAGCTAATCTTTGTTAAATACCAATAGAGCCACGGTGTCTGCCCGATATAGATATAATCAGGTGAGCCCCCAGTACAATCCTTTATCTAAATTAAGTGAAAGATGGTCTATCTAGGGGTAGATGAGAGGATTGCATCACACTTACCGCTTGATGTCCTGCAATTGTATTGGTTAGGCGATAATGTTATCTATCTATCCTACTGGGATACAGTGGGGTAGTCTCGCAAGTTCTACTGCTTCTTAAAGTCCTTTGCAGTGGAGTGGTGTTGAGTGTATAGTAAACTATGCATATTTACAGGTTAGGTTACATTGTGTGTTAATTTCCAATACACACATGTTTTAACGTTAACGTTTGAGTAGCCTACAGGAGAAAACATGACTCATTGTGTCACTGTTGGAAACCTTGTATGTCCAAAACATTATTTTTTTCGTGAACTGGGAAAATATGATCTTTGTTCCAATTGATCCAATTTATTTAGTCAAAAGCTCAGAAGCTCTTGTTAATACTTTTCTCATTGGTTAAATATTTATAAAACCCACAGGCAGATGTAACCACTTTCACACTGGCATCCCTATTTTAGGCATCATTATAGGCCAGCGGTTCTCAACCAAGTAGTCCGGTGGTCCCCAGCTAATGAGAGTGGGTAACCAAATGGACCCAAATGATTGTTAAACATCTGCATTACTTTATTTACAAGAACTTGAATTCTGCACAATTAGAGAATGTAGAAGAATTATTTTGATCAACGCAAACGCCTTGTTATCTCTCCTATGGTACCACAGGGTCTGAGAGGCTTAATGTCATCAAATGGTGGTCCGTGGCTCAAATGCCGAATAAATAATGGACCTTGATGTGAAAAGGGTTGAAAACCACTGTTATAGGCAAACATTTAGCAAAAGTAGCAGATATGACTATGTCTTGCGACAAATGAAACGAAATAGGGATTATAAGTATTTAGTATTTAGGTAAAAGTTCCTGCTCGCAACAGCGACTGTATGTACATTCTTTCTCTGCCTTCAACGTTGCTATGGAGTTGAGATAATTATGGAGTGTTTAAATTATGCAATCAAGGACGAGATCACTCCTCAGTCTGGGAAAAATAAGTAATTAATCCGCAACCCCCACCCCCCACCCACCCTGCAGTTCTTATGCAGGCGACTGGGAACAGAAGACCCAGTCATTATCAGAGTCTGGTGAAATATGTTCTCCTGCTAAGCTAATTGAAACTGAAGCTAGTTATGTTCTACTCTGGCCTGTTCATTTTCTCAGAGGTGGCACTTCATTAAACGGGACCAAAATGGCAGCGTAATAAAAAATACATGTCCTCTCTCATTGTTGCAGGAGAAGAGAATGAACACAAACATCCTTTACAGAGATACGTTGCAAAGCAGGTTATTAAACCATTTGTCCTTCCTAAAATATGTCTAGCCATGTCAATGCGAACGAATGCTATCCGTTTTAAAGATTTGCGTGCCATAAACTCAAAGGTGTTGTCTTTCATTTGCATGTCCGACATGCAGATCAATATAACAGGCTTCAGCATGGACATCACATTTCCTGCATTGTGAATTGGATTCAGCTCACCATAATGGCTCCGGCAGTAATCCCATTGACAAGGTAGAGTCTCTTCCTTTAATAAGTCCATCTGAAAATAATCAATTAATGATTTTATGAAAGCTCTTGGACTTATCTAGACAAACAAGCCAATTGCACATAACACAGCTTCAAGTTTCACAGGCCTTCTTAATATGTTTCGTCTTCAATGATATTGATGTGAGGATACACAAGGCACATCTCCGTCATTGTTTACCAGACACAGTAACACAAGTGGGTCCAACGATCTTTTCTGTGGTACTTTTTATATTTCCCCACTAGGCCTGCTCTGATGTCGGGTCCACAAACTTCTCTAATTAAGAATTCTTCTATTGCGGTGCAGAACGTGCAGGCAGGGGTGATAAAAGGAGTTATTGGACCTGCGACCTCCGTCGCCTCTTATCTCCCATAAACACTTCAGTTGGTTTTACATGGCCATGGAGGCAGTGGAACGAGCAATAAGCCAAAGGGGAATAGCGTGGAACCGATGACTTATTCATGAAGGACAGTAGTAACAAGAGGGGGCACAGATGAAATTGACAGAGGCTTTTATATGATAACGCCCAGGCGACACTGGGCAAGTAACAACCGGTTCCATTGGAGGAACCTGGCAGCCACAACCAACCGGTGCCACTATAATCAATGGAACCAACCGATGCCACTATAATCAATGGAACCAGCTACAATGAGTATGAGAGCAACACGTAGGTCATGCTCAAACACTGTAGAGTTCCACATGACAATCTAAAATTATTCACTTCTGACAAGACTTTTCAAAAACTTTGGAGAGGCTGATAACGCTGTGGTATAGCCTATCGCTATGTCCCCATGGTAATGTTTAGGAAAAACATGTAAATGCATATTGCTTGTTGCTTTAGTTCAAGGAGTGTAAATAACATCCCATAGCTATACTCGTTAGCCCAGTCATGCAGTACTCAGACACGTGTGTAGGTTTTGCTGGCCTGCATGGTGCTATCAAAACCATGACGCTGAAAGGAAACGGTGCTTTATTCTTTCCCGCTGTCTCAACCTGATTCTGTCAGGCACCCAGGGCTGCACACACCGCAGGAACACTGTCGTTGCCTTCTAGACAGGCCTATTTAAATTAGTCCATTTAATCAGATCCATCTCGCATAATGGGACTATTTCCCCTTTTGACAGGGATTAAATTCACTTATATTCCAGGGCAATTCCTCCCCCACCACCACCGCCACCACACACACACACACACACGCGCGCGCTTACCTCCTTTCTCGGTATTCACGCTTGAGTGATTTAACTTGCTCCTACTACTTAGCCATCCAGACTTTACAAAAGAGAAATATATTGCAGGATTGTGCTGAAACTCCCATAATGCAATCGAGCAACGACTGGGAAGAGAGAACAAACCTGTTTCCTCAGGCTAATTTGTACTTTGTCAGGTAAACCATGTCGTACAACAAAAACAACATGCACTTTTCGTTAGCCAAGTATAAAATGTATACTTGCAACTTCTGAAGGCTAATTTAATTAGCCTTTCGTTTTGTGCTTTGACACCGAGAGCCAAGTTGGCACCAGAGGTTCCATCTTCTCTAAGGACAAAATTTAAATCTTCACTGAAGCCTGACAGTGAAGCCGGATGGTGCATATAGTTAGGAGGCAAATGCATGGATGCTTAATTTCAACTGTTCTTAAGTTGTACTCTGGTGCCAAAATAGCCGATCTTCAAGCTCACAACGCATCTCAATGCGGTGCGGTTGTTGTGAGCTTGCAGATGATCTTGCAGCTTATTTTTGGCACGCAACGCTGAAAGCAACTACTTATACAGCTTACGCTGAGCAACTGCTTTACAGCGAGCTTGCAGATCGCCTATTTTTGGCACGCAACACTGAAAGCAACTACTAATTAGGCTGAGGAGTGCCGTGATCGATGTAACTAACGGCACAGCCCCGGTTTAGTGTCACAACATCCAGGTAGCCCCATTACTTGTTTATATGCCCCCTGCTCACTCCCTAGCTCCATCTCCGTCCAATCAGATCTCTGAAGCACATCCTGCCAGCCAGGGTGAGGCACAGTCAAGGTGCGAGGAAGGAAATGGAGCTGGAGATTGTCATTATAGATTAAGACTTCCCCTTTGATCTAGTCGGCCCTGCAAGTGGAACATTGCAAGAATGTTGGTTGGTGGGAAGTTTAGCACCGAAGACGGCTGCCTACATTTATCCTCAACAGTACCAATATATACAGCTATAAATGGTTCAAATATGCTCAATAACCCCGACAGCCAAAAAAGCATTTATGCGGACATGAATGAATGCTTGCATAACTTTTGTATCTGTACGAATATTACGATTTCTTAGGACTTCGGTACCATGAGATGTGCTAATTTCTTTCCCATGAGCCATCTTGAGTTATTTTTATATATATTTAAAAAAATGGTGGATTCATCCTTTTTGAACCAAACTATTTGAGTGCACAGACACAGAGACTGCAAATTAATTAAAGGCATGACTTGGCAGTGTTGAAACCAGTGTACTGATTTGGCATTTGGCTACGCCACTTTAGTCCACATCCATATGATTGGGTTACAATCAATGGCCAGCATGTGAAACCAACCACTTGAATTACTTATGCTGATAAGGTAACGTAATACTGTGATAGGCTCGTGTTAGCGCGATGTTTTGCGCAAGTTCAAGGTCAGCCACTGTGGGCAAAAAAAGATATTTCAGAAGTGTAGGCCGTCGGTGTGTAGATATGATCGATTGCATACCACATCTCATCTACACATATGCCACTGCTAATGCTCCACTGGTTTGCTGCTCGGATACCATTAGCAAAATGAGTATCGCTGCCCTGCGAGTATACGCCCATGTGACACTTGAGCCTTCGTCGCTGTGGGTCAGTTGATAGCTCTGTTCCCTAACATGGAACAACTAGATCACGGTCACTATACTGGTTGAGAGACCTTTCCAGATATACCGTTGCCGGGCCAGCTGGTGTTATTTTTCTGTGGCACCCCTTCTGTTGTGACAGCTTCTGCTTATTCAGCCTCTTACAAAGTATGTGCACATATTGGGGTTTATAACATCCCATCTTGTTTACATATGAATGCTCATGCCGGTATTACTTCTCTACCGTAGTGGGGAGAGAGGAGTGAAAGAGAGAGGGTTAGGATAAACCTAATGCGGCGGTATAAATTTAGAATAAGTCAATTTACCATCTTACACAATAATGGCTAAACTTTTTGATATGAGCAGCAGTTCATGATTACACTGATGCTCTTTATCCACTCCTCCCATCCCCTTCGCCGTTGGGATTTATTTTTCCCATTTTTTCCCTCCGCTTGAATGCATTGCTATCATTTCCACAAAAACGTAGCCAGGAGTCGTATCACTCGAGTGTGCTTGGCATCCGGAAGAACATCACAGAAGGTCCAAACTCTAAGCCCCTCAATTCGCGTAGTGTTGAATACATATTTGGCATGGCAGAAAAAACACTGGCAGAGCTCTGATGTGTGTCTTCCAGTATTCCAGTCATTCCCGTCATTGTGCCATGGTAGAGGTTTTTCCATCTTATGCACACATACACCAGCTGAAGTTTGATGAAATAGGCACGAGGTGTTTGTGTGCATTTTTGCAGTTCAAAGAAACACAGATGGTCTGGGTGATGTAAGGTGCATGTAGGCTACTTTAGTGTAAGGTGCTACTATATAGTCTGTCTATTAAACCCTTTACCCATGAGTCTCAATGCTGTTTGGAAGTGAGACCAGATTCTACAAAATGACGACCTGAGACCAGATTCTACAAAATGTCTTCTAATATCCTGACAGTTTTCTGGAAAAACGTATCAGGCCTCCGGACCCCTATCTAGAAATATGTTGTTCCAGGGACCCCTCCAGAAGCAAATATTCGAGTTTAAAAAAGTTAGCTGTGAAAGAATATATATTGAAAGATTTTTCCAAAAAATAGAAGATCTACAAGCTCATAGCGCGGCAGCCGTGCTATGAGCTTGTAGATCTGCTATTTTTCAATATCTTAAGTATGAAATAATGGGTAATGTGGTTAAACGCCAAAGTGACACAGATGCGTTCCAGATCATAATGAGTAATGCATATTCCTTTTTTTTATAATATTTATGTTATTTGGAAAAAGCAGTACAATAACAGCATTTCTATCTATACATAGGACACAAGTGCAGTTCCCCGGATTTTTTTTCCCACCCCTCTTCCCTCCCTCCCCCCTCCAAGTGACTCCATCTCCAGTGTCTCTGTAACATCCTTGCTTTCTTCAGGACTACATATATCAAGTCAACACTTAACAGGGGCAAAGGGCAATATCGCTTCAAAGTGTACATTTCAGAAGGAGAAAGAGTAATGCATATTCCATTGAATAAAACCCTATAGGCCCCTGCTACAGTGCTACATGTTCACAAAACTCTGAGATGCATGTTGCCTTTTTTTGCACTTCCCTCAAGGCCATGACATCTTTGTGAGCAACCAAAGGGCCCTGCCATAGTTCCCCCCCCCCCCCCTTTTTCTTCTTCATTAAACTATTCATCATATGTGGCTCCATCAAAAATGTACCATATCCTCACAGTTCATTATAAGATGCCCTGCTTTTTATTTCATGAAGTAATTCATCCATAATATATGTGTATATTGCAGGATGCCTGTGAGAGACCATGCAGTTCTGCAGAGAGTAGACGAACTCGCTGCATTTGTTTAAATGGAGTTGGCAATTAAGAGCTGGAATATGTGTTCACTCTTCAAACAAACCGCAGTCTAATTACTTTTAACATGGAGTTCAAAGTAAGGATTTGATGTGATGCAACTACTCTAGGAAGGTATTATGATTGAGAGGAAGAAAGCTATCATTAAATCCATTCAGAAGTAAATTAGCTGCATTTTAGTAGTTGGTGTTTAGGAGCTCTTGCAGTTCACCAAGCCAGCTCTGGAGAGCTTAGTGTGAACTTATTAGAAGTGGCGGGTTGAATGAAGATCATCAGGCTCCGCTCTGATTGAATCCCATCTCATCATCCGTGTTGTCTCTGCCCGGCCACGGATCACTTCCTGAGTGAGTCAGTCGGCAGTGAGCCTTCGTGATTGGTCGCCTCCACTCATCCAGGGGGGATGAGAAAGTCAACCTATTTTGTCTGCCAAAATGCCTCCTGGGAATCCAAATGATGTCAGTCTGGTTGATGCTCAGGCATAAATCTCAGTGCATTGACAAAATGTCAAAGCGGAAACGGCGGGTGGAATGTTGTCCGGGGCATTGTGTGGCGAGGTAACAGAGAGAAGGCTGAGAGCTGTCCCATGTCAGTTCAATGTGCAGTCATTACTTCTGGATGAACAATGACATGTTTGGCCAGGGAATATTGCCGGGCCAAAAAGTGACGGCAGGCTGTGGGTTCTCTGCAGCAATCAATTTGTTGCGTTTGGACGCCTTGTGTTCTCCTGCAAGGAAGTGAGTACACACACGTTGCGCACACACACACACACACGCACACGCACACAACACGCACACACACAGGCGCGTGCCTTGTCACTACAGATGGTAGTTGGCAGAAGGATTTGTAATTGGAATAGGCTTGCTTTCCGCATTGAAGTCCGATGCAGGAAAAACTGCTGAAAAGAACTCTGTACTCTGTAGGCTTAACGAGAAAGCACAGGAGATTAGAGTTAAAACACCACAATTAGTGTCTCCACTGCATGAGGGCACATGTGTCTGCGAGTGTACCATTAAATGGCACATTACTCTCTTTCTTCCATTCCATAATGAATGCCTTTTGCCGACATGTGGGCGTGAATTACGTCATCCTTTAAAATCACACTCTACATACAGACAAATTAATGTTTGGGTTTAATTGTATGACTTCATTTTTCTATAGACAGACTTGTAGTTTCTTTCTTGAGTTTCTGAGCTTCGTACTAGCATCTCTGTTGACATTTACCCATTCACCATATTCACACAGCTCGGTAAACAGAGAGCTTTGCCTTCTGGCTCAACTCTCTTTCCGTCACAACAGTGCGGTACAGCGACTGCAATACCGCCCCTGCCGATCCGATTCTCCGGCTGATCTCCTTCTCCGTCCTCCCCTCACTCGTGAACAAGACCCAGAGATACTTTAACTCCTTCACCTGGGGTAATGCCTCATTCCCTACCCGGACTGCACAATCCACCGGTTTCCTGCTGAGAACCATGGCCTCCGATTCGGTAGATATGTCAGATCAACATATGAAATGAATTATGTACTGGCCATATATGGAGCGTGTCTTGAGTGTACAGGGTTGGAAGGGGTTCACATCAACATGGAATGTCAGAACAGGACAGCTCCATATATGGAGATCTAAGGGTTTCAGCGGGGGTAGTGTCTTGAGTGTACAGGGTTTGATGAGGGCCCAGGTTGGGACGGGCCTTAATTTTCCGGCCTGTTGAGAACTGTAGTTTTCGCCGACTGCATTAATAACTTTGGGGCAGGCCCGTCTAGAGTTTAAATGGACAGGTATCAGTCAAAAGGGAGACATTGAAGAGGAAGGATATATGGAATGTATGAACACTGCAGGTTCTGACATATATCCATATATGGAGATGAATGAATGAATGAATGAATGTTTATGAATGAGATCTAATGGTTTGAGGTCAGATGTAGAGTTGCTGGCCAATATTGATGACATCAGGGATCTCATATGGGCTTAATTGTGACAGCAGGTCACATTTACTATGACATCAGGGATCTCCATCGCTGATGATGTCACGTGATGTCACAAGACCTGGGCACCATAATTATATGGGGGCTTTCCCAATCCAATGTATGGGGATTTTTAGTGATACACTGACTGACGGACAAAACAAAGTAAATGCGACCTGCGGTCGCAATAAAACAATCACACCCGTGTGAAGTGAGGGGCGCTCTAATCATCGTACATCATCATCAAGAATTGTGGTCCCTTATTGGCTAAGGGTGGCCACCGACATACCCAGCCGATTTGCTCAGACACATGACGTAAATTCTCCATTCATCTTCAATGGCATTTAATGTTTATGTTCAGACAGAATCTACACTATAGCTGTTTATAGGAGGGGCTAGCGGCCCTCAAAAATCACACCTGTGTTAAGTGAGGGACGCTCTTTACGCAATGTTTGTGTTTACACAAACACTCAAAATTGTCCATTCATTGTCAATGGCATTTAGTGTTTGTGTTGGAACAAAAATTGGGTTACATACACCAAAAGCTGGACATATAGGAAAATATAGATGCCTCATTGGCCGCTGCAGTTCATTGGAGCGACCTGTATCGTCGTGAGGGCGGCAGGCACGCTACGCCACGCTACCATTCAAGTGACTACTGGCCAGTGACACTTATCACAGCGCATCTTGTCTTGTTGCGACTTGTCACACCCAAACGTCCGCTCTGTGACGCACGCGGACGTTTCTGTGAAGCACTAGTCTTGCGTGGCCAGACTGTTGCCTCCCGCAAGTTGTCTGGCCACGCGGGACTAGTGAAGCACCAACGTGGAAGCTTGACATCACTTGAGTACAGACAGACGCCCCAGAGCCGAAGGAGGCGTCTACCTTTCCCATGTCTACGGGCGCCACCCTGCTTTTTCAATGCAGAATGTGATGATATGTGAATATGTTCTATATAGGGAGCTGTTCTATGCTCTATTGGGCTGTCGGATAAAGATCATTTGTGAGATCAGCTGATTGCCGTCGTTTTAGACACGTGTTGTTAATGCGTTTGTAATATGCACCGTTTGACAATTCCAATTTCATGATTTGTAGATCTGTGCCCCGCATATCAATATAGTTTGTCATTAATGTCAGTTCCATTTCTCCCCACCTGCTGAATTACACTTAAGTAAAGTTGTAACAGTAATGGGAAGCTGGCAGTTATTTTGTGGAAAATGGTGATTGTGTTAAGTCTTAAAGTGCACAGCGCATCATCACTTCCACCGTGTAATCTGATTTCTGAAATGGATGAGATTGTTTTGACACTTCAATGAATATTTAGTGTAAGCACCTGCAGCTAACAACGTCTTACCCTTTCTCATAGCACGAGAAAGGATAATGGCATAATCAGCGTTTCTGAAGTGAACCGTCCCCTAATCTTAAGGGCGCATGGAGAGAACGACATGCCTAGATTAACAAAAAGTAAGAATTACTACTTGTAAAAAGAAAAACGCACACGTTAATAAGTTAATTTTACTTCAGTCATACATCATAGACTTTCAACGTTTTCAGATGATTGCAAAACGTGTCTCGGGGTCAGTTGAAGGCCTCTATGATACTCCTCCAGCAGGGGGCGCCATAGGAGAGTCTCTTACTATGACCTCCTGTCATTGTTATGCTCATGATGTAACTATGGCTCTGATATGAGCTCACCTTGCATCAGCCGAGCGAGTGGTATTCTGTGATACAGTCAGTGGTTCTCAAGCATTTTCATTGAAGGACCTCCAAAAAGTGTATTTGGCCGTGGACCCCCATGTGAACCCATTTTGTGCCGCAGGGACCCCCGGGTGTGCCAGGGTTAGGGGTCACTCATCGCCATGCTGGCCCTTACGGGTCCATTTGGTTCCATTTGTACACTCTCAGAGTTAAAGTATCTATAACCAATAATATGTCAAAAATTGTAATTACCTTTTATTTTTTGGGGGGTATTCAGACAGCCAGCAATGAGTAAGATGCTCCCAAAACCAATTTAGTCTCTGTTACACATTTAGGGGCCACAAAAAATGTGTCACAGAGACAAAAGAAATGTGGGGGCGTTTTACCCATTGCTGGCTGTCTGGGGGAAAAAAGGTCATTACATTTTTTACATATTATTGCTTATAGCAGCTTTAAGGGGATCATTGCAAATAAAACATTTGACCACCACTACTAGTTTGTGCCGTACATAGTGTGGTAGTAAATCAGTATCATGCATATTCTGCAGAAAACCTGGAGACTTGACATTCAGTAATTGGGTCAAAAAAAGAGAAAAGAAAACTTTGCCACGGACAAGATCAAGTCTTTGCCACGGACACATTTGTCCGTGCACGGACACACTGATGACAGCTGGTCAGGGTCGTTAGCAAAATATCTAAAGTCCAAATCTTTGCACAAGTCTTTGATTCTTCACATTGCGTCGTGCCTGTAAGTTGTCCTTAAATTGCCCCATTCTGGCATCGCTTTGCTTTGTCAAGCCTCAGTTATATTTATACTTTAATAGTTGCACACTGGTTATTGCCTGCCAATAGCAGATCTACAAGCTCGCAACGCGTCACAATCGTGACGCGTTGTGAGCTTGTAGATCTGCAATTTACTGAGCACAACACCGGCATGCAACTAAGTATAAATTGGGCTTTAGCCAGCAAGCACCTGTAAATGAATGGCAGTTTAGGGTTAAGAGCTTTGCTCAGTACGTGGCACCTAGATGGTACTGTAGTTATGGAGGCAAGGGGAGAGCATTATTCATTCACTTCCTCCATCCTGATTTTCATATCTGGTCCCAGTATTCAAATCAGAGCTTTGCCGAGCACATGCTCACATGTGTACCCTTCAAAGTAGTGCCATTTCATTGTTTGGTAAATGGTGCATTTATTTAGCGCCTTTATCCAAGGCGCTTTACAGAGATTGTGCTTCACATTCACCCATTCACACAAACCCCTGTTCTATAGACAAGCCCATTTCCGAGAGCAAGTAAAAAAAAGAAAACATATATTTTTTTTCATGTCAGAATTCTCGCATTTGCTCATCTCACAGTCCTACGAGACAAAAAAAACTCAGAATTCAGAAATATAAAGTTGTGAGAAGAAGACTCACGCAAACGTTTAATTGTATTCAGTGGCTCAAATGAATATATTGGGCCAGGGATCCCACTGTGCAGTAATATCTATCCATTATTCAAAACCCATAGTGCTTGTGGGATTTCCAACAAGAGTGGGAGTGGGAGGGAGGTGTATCCCAATGTTTTCTTGAGGAGAACATTTTAGCTATAGCTTCTAGCTGGAAATGTGTGTGTGTGTATCTATCTATCTATCTATCTATCTATCTATCTATCTATCTATCTATCTATCTATCTATCTATCTATCTATCTATCTATCTATCTATCTATCTATCTATCTCTATACTATACTAGAGTGGTGCCTGTTGGAGCCTCTACAGCGGTGCGCATTGGGCATTGGCCTACTTGGAACGATGCAAGTTGGAAATGCATGCCCCACCCAAATATTATGCCCTATGCCCATGTCAGGCATGCCCAAATATGGAGTCTATGCAGATGTCAGAACATGCCAGCTCCATATGTGGACACTGGGCAGGGGCCCTGTCCAGAGCCCGGGCAGAGGCCTTTTTGGGGCGGTTCTGGACAACCGTGGGTCCGACCGACTTGACACCGGGCACTGCACCCCTTATGGCGGGGTGGAACGTGTGTGTCAAATTTGAGGTTCTCGAGTTACGTGGATTACAGACGTACAGACGTACGTACACACACAGAGACCTGGTGCATTTATAGTTATATATATATATATATATATATATATATATAGTATACTGTGTATAATTTATTTTAATTAAATTCCTTTTATTAAGATGTTCCTCTCATTTCCAATTGGCCCTCTGCAACCCCCTCTTTGAAAACCTGCGGGGTGGAGTGCAGGAACAAATAAGGGCAAGTTCTGTAGAAAATATAATTAAGGCGTTGTGGATTACTGTGCATGTCTGTGCATCCTAATTATTGGGTGGAAGGGAGGATCACTGGATTATACAACAGGAACATTGCTGTCTGCCACAGATGAGAGAAAAGGTAGACAGACAAATCGCATTCGATGCGTGCGTGCGTGTGTCGTCTCTGGGCATAGGCAACCTAGGCACAGGTGATTTCTCATCCATGTACTGTATAAAAAGTAGGTTGTGAAAGGCTTATTGTCAGTATCAGCCGGTAACACGCAGGATTCTGTCCCCGTTACAATGCGCTATAGACCCCTGGGAGATGGAGTCTGTCCCTGTTACAATGCCGTAGAGACCCCTGGGAGATGGAGTCTGTCCCTGTAACAATGCGCTGCTAGACCCCTGGGAGATGGAGTCTGTCCCCGTTACAATGCGCTATAGACCCCTGGGAGATGGAGTCTTTCAATCAATCAATCAATCAATCTTTATTTGTCACATACATATTTAAAAACGTATCTTTAAAATGCAGTGAAATGTACGTAGGTCAGCCCCACAGAAGTGAGCCGTAAAACAGGACAAGAGGACTAAAAGCTAAAATACCATTTTACCATTTAAAACACTTCCATCCCTAACCAGCAAGACTATAATAAATAATTAAATATAAATAAGTTAGACTACAATACTAAAAATAATGTCCAGTCATGTCCATGTGAAGTCCCTGTGAAGGGGGGGGGGGGGGGGGGGGGGGGGGTTGTTGAATGTGCACGTGTACTCAACTGCCCCTCTCCACGCTCAAGTGCGTTACAATGCCGTAGAGACCCCTGGGAGATGGAGTCTGTCCCCGTTACAATGCGCTATAGACCCCTTGGTCTATATAGCGATGGATGGTTCCCATCCAGCTGCTCTATCGGCCACTCTACCCCTGAGCCACTACACCGCCCCAATAACGAGCCCTGGGAGCCTCGGCACAGGCCCCAGTGAGCACCATTTACATCATTTACACGGAACAACGCAAGACAAAACACTACATTATGTACGTTGTTGTGTACATGCAGACTCCCCCCACTGTCCCTGCTCCAAGATAACAACCTCTGTCTGTCAGCAAGCCTTGAAGACTAAACTAATCTTAACTGTGTGAGCGCGCGCGTGCGTGCGTTCAAATGGTTCATGGCATTTTCAGTATTAGCTTATTCACCATTGAAAATAGATGTTGTGCATTAATTTGTTACAGCAGCTTATAGTTTATTCGTGCAAAGTCTGAGGGGGAAGCTCAGCTCAGGTCCACACATTAGAATTGTTAACTGTAATACGCACACCTGACTCAACCTAAATTATTTTTTGATAACGCAAAAGCCTTGTAATTAAGCTCAACTGTACTAATAATAATTTTGTACTAATGTTTCTCTAATGAGGTTCCATTAAGAAAACAAAGCTGCTCTGCGCAGTAGTACCTGATGCTGCCTGTCACAGTTAAATATGGTAGGTAGCCTGCTGTAAAAGAATGAGGGGTTGTCCTCCTTGTCTCTCTCTCTCTCTCTCTCTCTCTCTCTCTCTCTCTCTCTCTCTCCCCGTGCTTTAGATGTATAGGGGTGGCTGTTTAGGTTAATTAGAGGGAACCTGGTTTCCTGCAGAGCTGTGAGACCCCATGGAGAGCCCTCTGCTTTGGCTTGTGGGATATGATGAATACCCTGGCCTCTGTGGGCCAGGGCTATGCTATATAGCCAAGGCTTCTCAATCCATATGCAGTGCACTGACTGTACAGTAGATTGCAGCTCCTACCTAAGCCATAGATGATTTAGAAAAGAAGCTGCAGTTCGTGCAAGACTGGCACAAGAGTGCCGCTTCGTGAGCCGTGAGTGTGTGTGTATATATATATTAATGTACAGTACATATACTGCACAGTATATCACACTGCATACATAACAGTACACTAGTATTAGGTGTTTGGGTGCATGTTGGCTCATTTCTATGATGGATAAAGGATGGCTGGGTTCAAAATTCAAATGTAAAAGTGCTGGGGTGAAGTTGATTTGTCGTGTCATCCTTCAAGCCACACGGTCCACTCAGAGTTATTAAGATCACAGACTCCAATCACAGAGTGGCCTCCATCTGCCCTTGTCCTGGGACCACCCGTCCGATCTGCCCCCCCCCCCCCCCCCCCCCCCCTTTAAGTCAGTATTCAGTCCAACCAGGCTTGGTTTAAGTGGTTATAGCGGCCCAGATAGTTTGGCCGCCACTGCTGTGTGTTCGGAATGAAAAGCTTGAGAAATAGATATGCATCAAGTACTGAATAAAGCAATAAGGCCCAGTGGGGATGTGGAAACAATGGCTCCTTCCAGGTGGCAGTGTAGCTGTGAGAGCAGAGAGAGGGGAATTGGATGAGACAGGAGGCTCGTCTGGCTGCCTGGCCCGCGAGCATTGGACTTGGCAGTTCTCTGCCAGGGAAACGCTGACAGTCAGGCGTGCCTGTCACAGCGCATAAGTGCCTCCGTGCACAACGCGCCCCGGGCACTGTAGTAGCGTAGGCCAGGGCCATTCCTACGGCTCGAGGGCTCCATGCAGGCCTGGCGCTTTGGCTATACAGATCGTTGTGTCGTGCTAGGCTAGGGCATGTGTCACTCTCTTTATGTGTTTGAAAGACGGAGCTGTTTAGGGTGAGAGAAGCGTCAGTGAGGGAGGACGTTGTGGGAGTGTGCAAGTGAGCAGAGACTGATGAAGAGATGACTTGGATGTTGAGGAACTACTACTGCATTCATTTTTTACTCAAATTAATCCATAAATGTTATGGCAAATCCATCCATCCATCCATCTTCAACTGAGTATCATGTCAGTATCATTGCACAATCCTTACCTGTGCTCTGGCTTGGCCAGGCTGGGCATAACACAGATCGACAGGTCACCACATTCGGCGCAACACAGCTGTCATCACCATGACAGGGGCTTGTTTAGGAGCAGACAGGTTGTTGATTGGGGTCATTGAGAGTTCAGAGTGCCGCTGCGCTAGTGTGCTACAACCGGGGCATGGCATTTTCAGTATTGGCTTATTCACCATTGAAAATAGATCCGCTCAGGTCCACTCACACTCCACACATTTGAATTGTTAAAGATGGAGTGCCGTGATTTTTGTCCACCCTAAAACATGACCATCAGGTCTTATTGTTATATAAGGAGGTATCATTTTTTCAAAAAAGTGTACAGTATTTGTTAAAATGTTGTTTTTATGTGGGCACGCCCACCAGTTCATTAAGTATGCATGGTTTGCCTGGTGGGTGGTGATGGGTGGTGATCCACCTGAACTGCCAAGGTAAATAGCAGTGGAAAATGTTCACAACACTAGTATGTACTCGCTATTTCGCTCCATAAAAGATCAACATGCCCAACAGCTATTTAATTAAATCATTGTAAAATAGAAAATAAATAGCTAAAAGGGAAAGGGCAGGAGAAAGGTATTAGAAGATGTTTATCTTTTTCTTTCATTTAGATTAAAGCTCAGCTCCTGAACCAAACTCTCTCTCTCTCTCTCTCTCTCTCTCTCTCTCTGTGAGAGTTCTCTGACAGGGAGCATCTTGGTTTGTTTACATTACCTAACCATGACCTTTTTTGCTGTTTCACTGCATGTTTGCATATCCCAGCCAGCCCAGTTGTTTTGACTACCCCCATGTAAGAGCACTCCTCTCAGCTTGATTTGGTCCTGTAAAGCAAAGGTTTCCAAAGACTTTAATTTATTCAAATGTATACTTTTTCACGTCTCCACTTTGGGGAGGGGGAGACTGGGGAGTATGTATATTGTGATACCAAAGAACTGAAGCCTCTCTGGGCCCTGTGAAGGGAAGAAGCAAAGCTTAATCTAAACTTTTAAAATTTCATGACTCCCTTTTTAAGGTCAGGACAATGTGCCGTCGAATTATAATGTTTCCCACGATTTTGAGGGGAAGTTGGGGCGATGCTAGAAGTCTCATCTAATACCCTTAATCCCGCTCCTTGTATCTGCTGAATTGCATGACCCCTTATATCGATCTTTCTTGGCATGTATAGGAAATCAAAGTCACCCAGAAGTGGGAACTCATCTGATTTCCTGCAAACAAATTCGTCCTTACGCCTCCCCTTACGCCTTTATTTCAGTGTTCCAGGGCGGATGTTAAGTGTATTGATCCGAGCGAGGATTATGACCTGGTAAGGGAAGATGAAGTGCTCAGGCCTCGTCCCCTGGCTGCATGGCTTTCTTTCTCAGCCACACTTGAATATTCCAGCCACACGTTTCTAATGAGCTGCCTGGCTGGAATGCTTTTCAACCACAGGAATTTCATTATCAATTGGAAGTGAAGTGACGTTTATCGAAAAGGAGAAAGCAGATGGGTCTAAGAGACAGCCTGAGAATAGTCATGGGAAAAAGATAGTCCTTAAATAGTCCTGGGAAAAAAATAGTCCTTAAATAGTAATGCTATTTGTCCCAACGTGACAAAATTATTTGTTTCAAAAAAGCTTTATACTCTGTATAACATGTCTATAACATGTTATAATAACATGGCTCTGTTTACAAAATGCTGTACCCCCCTCCAACTGTATATACTTTCCACATTTTCAACTGTTTTTATTATATCGTGACACTTGCTTTGGCAATGTAAACGTATGTTTTCTCATGCCAATAAAGCTCCATTGAATTGAAAAAATGTAATTGACTGCAGGGGATAGAAAAAGAGACTGTGTATAAAGAGAGTTAAATTGAAATGATCCATTTCAAACATGACACATGCTGAAAAATATGGGCACAAATGGGTCCCGACACACTGTTTGGGAACCAGTGTTCCCAGACCCTCGCTGTGCTCTGCCATTTCTTCTCGACATCTGACTGAAAGTCTTTTCTTTTCTTTTGTTTTTGTCTGTGTTTTCCACAGATGTGCTGTCGGTGGACCCACGCCGAATCCGTCTCCCCGCCGGCCTCTGTGTTCTCCAGTTCAATGGCAAACACCAAACACTGTGCTTCCCTGCTCCTCTGTGCCTGACAAAGAGACAGACCTGCTCCACGGCTGAACCACACAGAGAAAAACAGCCTCAGTTCTCTGCTTCTCTCTCTCCGTTGCAACCCCCCCCCCCCCAGGCGGGCATCTTCTGATCTCCCACTTCTCTCTTGTCTGTGTGCATCATGGCGTGTTTCCTGGTGTCTGCCCTGCTCCTGGTTCTCCAGACGTATGCTGCCCCGCCCCAGTTCGTCCGGGCGCCCAGTGTCGTGGGCGCAAAACTGAACCCCGCGATGATGATGGACCTCAGTGCCGCCGGCAGGTTATCGGCCAACGCCTCTGGAGACGACGTACCTCCACCACCCCCGCCGCCACCGGGGACGAGCAAGCGAGCCCCTCACAGCATCATCATCGGGGTGCGCAAAGGGGGCACGAGGGCCCTGCTGGAGATGCTGGACATCCACCCGGAGGTGGCCGCCGCCGCCACCGAGGTGCACTTCTTCGACTGGGACGAGAACTACGCCAAGGGCTTCGAGTGGTACCGCGACCTGATGCCCTACTCGTACCCGGAGCAGATCACGGTGGAGAAGACCCCGGGCTACTTCACGTCGGCGCTGGCACCGGAGCGCATCCGCGCCATGAACGCCTCCATCAAGCTCCTGCTGATCCTGCGCGACCCGGCGGAGCGCGTCATCTCCGACTACACGCAGGTGTACTTCAACCGGCTGGAGAACCACAAGCCGGTGCAGGCCATCGAGAACCTGCTGGTGCGCAACGGCGCGCTCAACACGCGCTACAAGGCCATCCAGCGGAGCCTGTACGACGTGCACATGCGCAACTGGCTGCGCCACTTCCCCCTGGAGCAGATCCACATCGTGGACGGCGACACGCTGATCCGCGACCCGCTGCCCGAGCTGCAGAAGGTGGAGAGCTTCCTCAACCTGCCGCCGCGGATAGTGTCGTCCAACTTCTACTTCAACCAGACCAAGGGCTTCTACTGCATCCGGAGCGACGGCCGCGAACGCTGCCTGCACGAGTCCAAGGGCCGCCCCCACCCGGCCGTCAACGGCACCGTGCTGCAGCAGCTCCGCTCCTACCTCCGAGAGCACAACCGCAACTTCTACAGGCTGGTGAAGCGCTCCTTTGACTGGCAATAAGCCCCGGGACCCACTGGTCGACCGGGGGGAGGTGCACAAACAGACGTTAGTCCCGACAACACCGCCGTCGCTCCCAACATGTGTGGCGGGTTAAAACTAACCCGTGGCTGGTTAAAACGGACCTGTGGCTCCCGACATGCGTGGCAGGTTAAAACGAACCCGTGGCTCCCGACATGCGTGGCAGGTTAAAACTAACTCGTGGCAGGTTAAAACGAACCCCTGGCTCCCGACATGCGTGGCAGGTTAAAACTAACTCGTGGCAGGTTGAAATGAACCCGTGGTTTCCTGTGAGGTTAAGGGTTTGGATTTTGGGTATAGGGTGTCGGACTAATGCCTGTCGGACTGTTAGTACGTCGGACCAAACACACGCACCCGATCGGCCGCGCGAAAAGGACTTAAAGAAGATGCTATTTTACCTGTGATGAGGACAAATAAAGGGGACCAAGAAGCACTTTACGAACCTTGACATTTAAACGCCCCCTTTGAATAGCCTCTTAATATAACTCTGCTGTCGACTGTGGTTGCAGCAGGGCAGATCTGTATTTACATATTATAAGAGGGACAATAAAACAAAACAAAACATGAAATTGTAACTCCAGGCATACGATAAAGTGTGTGTGTGTGTGTGTGTGTGTGGGGGGCGGTTCCTAAACTCAAAAATCATTCTCTCTGTGCCGAAAACCAGTTTCAAGTGATTGCATATCGAGATGAATACAATTTTGTGAAGCCGAGCATTTTTTTCTCCTCCTTGTTTGATATTCTTGTTCTTAATAAACCGTTCTGCTTTGAAACATACCAGCAAGGTGGCATGTTTCTCTCTTTCTCTCCCTTCCCCTTAGCCCTCCAACTTGAGTTATTTTAGGGAGCATGCTATGGTAGGCATAGAATAAGCCTTTGAATCGCTGTGGTAGAGGGAGGACATTAATGCAAGGAAATGGTTGCCCTGGAGCTGTGCTTTAGTAGTACAGGAATCACTAATAGCTTTGGACATTGAAGGTAGCCTGTGCCCGCAGCTAAATCAGTCCAATCTCCATAGTCAGCACGCTCCGGTTCTGGGGGAGCTCGTCTTGCATTTCACTGCTGCCTCGCTGCCTCGCTCAAACAATTTGCTCAGGTGTTTGACATAGCCATTAAATTATATGCTTAACAGGTCTCTCCAGACTTCTACGAAAAGGCAATTACATCACAATGTTATATTGGGCCATTTCATGCTTTTCTTAAGAATTGACATCGTGTCAACGCCTTTTTCCGGTATGCCGTTTTTGTCGTATAGTGTGAGGGCATTTTGAAGTATAAATTAGCCTATTATAATAGCTATAGCGCTTCTCGGAGGTGTGTTCATCGCATGCTTTTCCCAGAAGCATTGTGTTGTGTGCTGCTCATAACAGATAGACATGGTTCATGTTTCCTTCATCGATTCCTCCTTTAAGCAGCAGCCAAAGCTACCACCCCAGAGGGATCACTGATGCTCATGTGATCTCCCCTCTCTGTCTGCGAGCGTTCAGCACGGCCTGAATAAGCACTAGTACTCCCCAGAGAGGAACAGTCATCAATGCCCAGTTGGATCTATTTGCAGGCAAATAGCAGGGTGTCTGGCTGACTGTGCAACATGAAGTGATCATCAATAGTGCCGTTTATATCTTCATTTGGGGTGAAAATGGCAAGAGCTAATTGTAGGCCATGCTGATGTGAAAAGGAAATTCAGTTGAGTGCGGCAGCAGCCTTGTATTGCTGTTAAAAATATAGGAAGTATATATTGGGGGATGTGACTTCAAATCGATGTCATGATTATTTCAAACTTCTGCCTCGATTACGATTAATGAACTGAATACCACAGACGAATAACAGTCTAAGTCCACACTATTGATCCATAATGTATAAATGATAGATAAGGGGTCAGGACAACGAGGCCTTTTCGTGGAGGGGTCAGTCTGGACACACAAGCTTGTAAATTGGCTACTTTAGCTATTTTTGTACAACAAAACACACAACACACAGAAAGCCAGACAAAAGCAAGCAGAACATGTCAAATGCTGTGTGTTCATTCATGACCAAATGTGTTCCGTTATTTGAATCCCATTCTGAATAAAAAAACATCACTCCTCACCCTTACACTTTTTCCTCACCAGGGGGCACACAGACCCTGGGGGATAACAGGAGAGGACAGACGGTGTGAGTTAATGTGTCCAGACGTGCCCATTCCCACAATCCCCACAATCCCAGAGTCAGCTGTGCGCGCAGGTGAAGAGGCTGGGACAGTTAACTCGTGACCCTGACCAGAGCCTGTCTGCTCTCATGCCTGTCACCCAGCCACTCACCTGGAAAGGAACACACTGTCCAGCCTGCCTCACAGGGACTGTTTAGTACCATGTTGTGTGTGTGCGCACACACACACACACACACACACACACACACACACACACACACACACACACACACTTCCCAATCACTTACACTCCAGGAGTATAGTAATTCCATAAAGTAGAGTGGCAGGAAGGACAAAGAGGATATTGTGGACAGTGTGAAGGCTATATTGCTAAACATTGATTGATTTTAGTGATGTGATGGATGGGGAGTCTGAAATGCATTTCTTCTTTAAAAAGGACAATGAGACTTATTTGTGCACAAGGCCATCACTAGGCCTAGTGCGAATAATATGACGTTTTGTCAACCGAGAGTCTTCAGTGCATGCAACAAAAACAAGCCCAAACATGTTTTTATTTTTTGTGGCTTTCGCCTTTATTTATTTTTTTATGGAGGGACAGACAGTAGGCTGACAGGAAATGGGGAGAGAGATGGGGGGAAGACATGCAGTAAAGGCCGTCGGGATCGGAAGTCGAACCCGCAGCACACTGCCAGACTGGATTACCAGCCAAGGTGCCTGGACCACTGAGCCATGGCCCAGGCCAAACACTGTTCTCTTAGGTGGTATACACACGAGGACGATTTCGGTGTTTCTCGGGCAAGTAATTAGCCGATCTGCCCTTTTTGTCACACGGAGACGGCGTTTTGGGGGACTTAAACGGCTAATTTTGAAACTACCTTCCAGAGTGGGAAAGTTTGGAGACGCGACTTTCACGTCTCCGTGTGTACAGCGAATGCCGCCTAATTTGCTAAACGGTGATGTCATAGTCCCCTCGCCCCCTCCAAACTAACTAGTGTTAATGGTTTATTTCACCATAACCACTTACATATAAGTATCACAGGTATTTTATATTTGCACATAATGTCTATAAATCTCTTCTCCAAAAATAGCCGATCTGCAGCCCGCATGCACAAGCTTGTAGAGGAGCTATTTTTGGAGAACAGATCGCCTATCGCAAAGAGGTTATACATAGATTAATATACCGTACGTAGACTTTTATGGAAATAATATTTTTTTTATCTTTTGAATTATTTGGAACGTTTTTGACGATGACATTCCCAAAATAGGGATGTTGAAAGTGGTTAAAATGTCAAAACATTACTACAGTATGCTCATTATCTGTGATAGCCCATAAGCTGTCACTTTTTCAATTGCAAATAAAACAGAATGTCATTTAAGTATAACCTTCAACAGCAGCAAGTTACTTTAACTAATGGCCACTACTGAATGAGTTACATTTTGAGTTACATTTCATTGGATAATATGTCTGCGATAATTGCCAACCTCAACTGTAATTATAGGTCTGAGAGGCGGTGTGAAGCAATCTTCTCAGGGACCTTTTTGCCTTGTCTTGTCATTCTAGAAGCTTCTAATGATCTGTCTTGGATTGTGATGGATGAAGCACTTAGCACAGAATCAAAACCCAAGCAGCAAATGTTAGCTGCTCGCTTGCTAAGGCTGTTTGCAAACCAACAGCTGCTGTAATTGTGCGATACAAGTCTATTACGGTGATTGTCCTTGATGTGGATTAATGACCTCCATGTCAATATTAGGAGTGATATACTAATGCAAATAAACAATCAGCTGACATGCCTCAATAGGCACTCGGAGGTCGGGGGGAGGGGCAGTATGACCCAATGGGAACCCGAGAGTCACTTTGTCTTTGTTCACATTATCGGCGTTTGATTAAATTGATGAAAGCTTATGCCTCTCGAGAGAAACAAGCAACAACCAGTTCTATGAAAACAAGGCCAGAAGAAGGGACTATAGTCCACATGAGCACTTGGACCCTACCGTATATACTTTGGGTATTTGAAAATAAATGGCTAGATCTACAAGCTCAAAACGGGTCGAGATGCAATGCTATTTTCAAAAAGATCTACCGTATTTGGAATAGTTTTGACAACACTAATCTTTATGGGGGTCCATCCATCCATCAACCACTTATCCGGAGACCAGAGTAAGGGCAATAGGTGTTCCCTACTCCCTGGCATAAAATGTTTTCAGATGGGGGCCAGGAGACAACTACATACATTAATTTGATGGTCCTTGACATGTTTGAGAACCGCTGGGTTAAAGAACACTAAGAAGCAAGCCCAAATAAGCAATAACACTTTAGAAACAAGCCCCCCAAAAATGCAACCTGGCTGAAATAGTGTGTTAGGAGCTGGCGTAGTGGGGTTCCAGTATTTCTACCATAACCATATCACATTAACAACTACAAGGTGTGCTGTGGCAGGTCAACGAGGAGAAGAGAATAATATGTGAATTAAACATTTCAACACGTTTCTGAGTGAGCATATGACTGTAATGTCACGGTCACATTTATAGTTTTTTGTTTTTTTTTAACCTTTATTTAACCAGTAAAATCACATTGAGACCATAGTCTCTTTTACAAGTGCGCACTGGCCAAGAGAAGAGGCAAATAAATGTTACACAGCTCTGCCAGTAACAACAAATACAGGACATGACAAGACAAACATATGACATCCGTAATACCAAAAACCTACTACCAGGGAGACTCAGAGAGAGTCTAAATAGCTAACCACTAAACCAGTACAGACTAAAAGAGACTAATAAGAACAATACATTAAGAAACTACTAAGCTAATATAAAACTAAGAACACCGCAAATTACTACTCATCAAAGCAGGAGCAATGGCTGGAGAGTATGCCAGAGGCAAGCATCTTAAAAGTCACTAGGGGGATCAAGGAAGCCAATTTTAATCTGGTCTGTAGATCGTTCCAAGCCCAGGGCCCAAAAAACGCAAGGTTTTTTTTCCCTGCCTCAGATTTGGTGTTGGGTACGACATAGCGCATCCAGGCCTTTGATCTGAGGATCTGAGTTGAGGAGGATCTGAGTTGAGTCAGTGATAGGATATTTGATAGTGTTGTTGTGGTGTTTTGGATAGATAGTGTGACCCTTCAATCAGGACCCTAGCTGCTACCAACTGTGTTGCAGTAGAGGTGCTCAGGACTTGTCACTGCATACCAGAGGATCCAGGTCAGGTGCGCACAGACAGGTATGGCACTGGGTTCCCCAGCACACACAGACACAGACAGGTGAGGTACTGGGTTCCCCAGCACACACAGACACAGACAGGTGAGGTACTGCCATGAGTTCTTTCACCATCACACAGACAGGTGCAGGTGGGGTGCAGGGTTCAAACTTTCTGCTTCACTCATCTTGGGAAACTGGTTGCAGCCGTAACTGTGTGGGTACAGACAAAATACTTTCCTTGAGGATTTCAAATGAGCTCCAACAAACATGGCAACAGAATGTGTACATTAGTACCAATAGTTTAATTAAAACCCAAATGTATTATATGTGATTTTGGTCCAGTGTGACAAATGTTAAAGGAATGATTCACATGTTTGTGGAATATAGCTTTACATTACATTTAATTTTTGTTCATGTTTGATAGTAATGTGATTCATGTGGTGAAAACAGGGTGGTGACGTGGTCACAAGAAGCATGCACACGCCATGCATTCCGTTAAGCCTCATGCAGAGCTGTCCAACCTCCACGCCACTGCTGTGGAGCCTAGCTCTCATGATGAGTCACACACACACCTACACACCGCTTGTTTCACCATCAATGGATAATATAAATTGGGAATAAGGGTGTGTGTGTGTGTGTGTGTGTGTGTGTGTGTGTGTGTGTGTGTGTGTGTGTGTGTGTGTGTGTGTGTGTGTGTGTGTGTGTGTGTGTGTGTGTGTGTGTGTGTGTGTGTGTGTGTGTGTGTGTGTGTGTGTGTGTGTGTGTGTGTGTGTGTGTGTGAGAACACGTGGCGGTTGTTGATCTGTAGCTGCATGGTTTAACTGCTTAAGGAAATCTGAGACTCCTTCCACCATGCCATTCTCTCATCTCTCCATCGCAGCTTATTGCTCTCAGGTCAGGAGAACATGCTGGCCAGCCTCCAGCAGAGTTGTGCCCAGTCCAGGAGTCAAGAAGACACCCACTCAAGGAGAACTTACAGTGTCTAACTGACAGCTCATTGTCTGATGTGACTTTACTGCTGAAATGAAAATGAATGTATGTTAATGTGCAATTTCTTCAATCTAAAATAGCCCAATAGATGGGGTCCAATTAGCGTCCTCTTGCTAATTGTATTGCCATAAACCTTGTAGAATTAAGATGAAGAGTGAAAACATTCCTAATAGTGAACCCTGACCATGGATGTACAGATTCAGTCATTCTGTCTGGGATAGTGTTGTGTGCTGTACATCTATTTAAAATATGTTTTGTTTTGTGTAGTTAAAGTAAACCATGGTCATTCATTTTCTGTTGACAATGTTTGATCATAGGGGGAGCTGTGGGAAAAAGCATGTTAGCAATAGTTCCAGGAAGTGAGGTACCAGGAACAGCTATAAAAGTACAGGAAGTGAGGCGGCCAGCCGTTCCATTTTAGGTATCAAAAGGAGTGTTTGGTGGTGGTTTGTCAAAGAGACTCTTTTAAGGCCAATACTAAACTATAATCAGAAATTGATAAACCACAGAGTAGAGGGGTCGGAAAACTTTGAGATCTGAAGAAGAAAAGTTTGGTCAAGGAACATTTAGAGGGTTTAGCTCTGAATCAATTCAGAGCTTTTGGACAAAGGGGAACCTGCTGTGGCCTGACTTGAAGGTTGGGTGAGGAATACCTTTATTTATTTATTTTCCATTTTGAGGAATTATGCATTGTGTTTTTATTTGATGACTTTACGAATTAGGCCTACTAGATTTTTGGAAAAATAGAAGATCTACAATTTCTGGTTTGATTACTGTTACTGTTACCTTTGGGATTATGGTTTTAGCTTTTAGGCGGTGCTCAAAACACGTCATATCGTGATGCATTTTGAGCCCTTAATTGAATCAGCTATTTTCACTACTTTTTTTTAATGTTTGAAAATATTAAACGATAATTATGATTATATCCCCTCAAATAAGTATTGTGATTATCTAAAATACTTAATTGTACTTACTGTATGTAATAATTGTGACTGGCCTAATTTTTCCTTGCTTGATGCTACAAACTGCCGTTTGTGTTGGATAGATGCTGCTTGTGGTGTATGCTATTTGTGTTGAATGCTGATTAATGGTCAAGTTAAGTCAATTTTATTTATAAAGCACATTTAAAAACAGCCGACCGCTGACCAAAGTGCTGTACACCAAGAGAAAACAAAATTCTACACATTGCACAATATATAAACTCGTTGTGCAAAAACATCACATACTGTATTACACAACACATCACGATTATAAAAAAACATCAGAAAACACAGAGTAGGGGCAGCAAGTACAGTAAAATAAAGGCATCAAATACAATACATTTTAAGGCATCGGGTAAAAAAGGCTTTTCACCAATTTCAAGGTGAGGATTTAAAAGGCCTAGCTGGGAGAATTAGATGTGTTTTCAGTCTGCTTTTAAAATGTCCAGGAGGGAGCAGACCTAATATTTAGGGGGTAGATTGTTCCACAGGTTTGGAGCGGCGACCGAAAAGGCTCGGTCACCTTTTGACTTAAGCTTGGTGTGTGGAACCTTGAGGATAGCCCCTGATCAGTTGACCTAATTAAGGCGCCCTTCACACCTGAGAGACAGCTGTCTCCCTCTGTCTCCTGTCTCTGCTGTGTGTCGCACGACTCGCACGGCTCGCAATGCATTTTCAATGGGAGTCACGTGGTATGACGAGACAAGCTTGCTCCCTGGCTGTCTTCTGCCCTCCTCCTCCCCCCATGGAACTCGTCAAACGTTGTCTCGTCAAACCACGTATAAGGTTATCTCGTCAAACCATGTGACTCCCATTGAAAATGCATTGCGAGCCGGAGCCGTGCGACACACAGAAGAGACGGGAAACACAGAGGAGACGGCTGTCTCTCAGGTGTGAACGGTGCCTAGGGTTGTGGTGTAGGCTATGCTGTTTGTGTTGGATGCTGCTTGTGGTGTACTGTATGCTGTGTGTGTTGGATGCTGCTTGTGGTGTATGCTGTTTGTGTTGGATGCTGCTTGTGGTGTACTGTATGCTGTTTGTGTTGGATGCTGCTTGTGGTGTACTGTATGCTGTGTGTGTTGGATGCTGCTTGTGGTGTATGCTGTTTGTGTTGGATGCTGCTTGTGGTGTACTGTATGCTGTTTGTGTTGGATGCTGCTTGTTGTGTACTGTATGCTGTTTGTGTTGGATGCTGCTTGTGCTGTACTGTATGCTGTTTGTGTTGGATGCTGCTTGTGGTGTATGCTGTTTGTGTTGGATGCTGCTTGTGGTGTATGCTGTTTGTGTTGGATGCTGCTTGTGGTGTACTGTATGCTGCTTGTGTTGGATGCTGTTTGTGTTGGATGCTGCTTGTGGTGTACTGTATGCTGCTTGTGTTGGATGCTGCTTGTGCTGTACTGTATGCTGTTTGTGTTGGATGCTGCTTGTGGTGTACTGTATGCTGTTTGTGTTGAATGCTGCTTGTGTTGGATGCTGCTTGTGTTGGATGCTGCTTGTGTTGGATGCTGCTATGCTATGTGTAGAAATGTGCATGCTCAAGTAAAATGTGACGCATGATTTCACGATGAATATTACATATATATGCGTACAGGTGTGCACCATCTGCACCAATGCTTAATTTACACTCATATGGTGCATACAATGAAGTATAAAGTAGGCTTTATAGTCTTTGGAGATTATATCAATATGCAGCTGATTCAAGAAGATGCCTTTATTCTCCCTTTTGCTAGATGAATCAGTTCGCTTCATGCTTCACAACAATGACATAGCTGGAGGCAATGTGGAGTTATTTGTTGAGGGTTTAGGTTGAAAATGCAAGTAGCCTACAGGGAGCGATGTGCAGTGTTGCAGGCAACAATGCCTAACATAAAAAACAGCCCCACGCAGGCCTTCTTAACACGCTGCTTGGTCGACAAATGAACAATGGGTACCATTGTAATGAGATCAGGGACCGACAACCTACACAGCTCCCCAAAATACACCTTGTATAGCGGCAGACACAAAAGGCTCCAGAATATTGGAACGATAATGATTAGCATGTTGGTGATGTGGTAGATAGATGGTGGTACATATTTTAAGGAGCCCGTAGCTCTTGGTGCATGATTATTTATTCATTCGTTTGTTGATTTATATTTAATTGCCGTTGGGTGCAGAGGGCATGTGTTTGATGTGTTCCCGTGGTGCTCTTTACAAAGGGGGGGAGGAAGCTGCTGCTGTTTGCAGGTCAAAGGGACGGGAAAAAGACTTGGCTATGTTTCATTTAACCTTGCAACAGAAAAGCTAGGCCTGATTAACCCAATTGTCAATGATAAAAAAGGATTAGGAGCAGGGGTCACCAACATGTCCGTACACGGACAAATGTGTCCGTGGCAAAGACGAGGCCTGGTCCGTGACAAATTTTACATTCTGTTTTACACACCATTATAATGTTCTAATTTTTATCATAACACCAACTTACTGAATGTCAATCTCCAGGTTTTCTCCACAAAGTATGGCAATGATTTACCACGGCACAATAGGAGTCCAACTAGTACTAGTGGTTCTCAAATGTTTTATTTGCAAAGACCCCTGTAACTCTTAGAGTGTTCAAATGGAACCAAACGGACCCTTACGGGTCTGCTTGGTTGTTCCATTTGAACACTCAGAGTTACAGACCTGTTATTCAGGGCTATCTATTTATGTGTTTCAGGTATTATTATTGTCCAGTCATTTTGTATGTCTGTGGCAAAAACATTATGTCGACAAAAATGTCCACCACAAGCCAACATGGCGATGACCCGTGATTAGGACAACAACAAAGTATGGTGTGTGTGTGTGTGTGTGTGTGTGTGTGTGTGTGTGTGTGTGTGTGTGTGTGTGTGTGTGTGTGTGTGTGTGTGTGTGTGTGTGTGTGTGTGTGTGTGTGTGTGTGTGTGTGTGTGTGTGTGTGTGTGTGTGTGTGTGTGTGTGTGTGTGTGTGTGTGTGTGTGTGTGTCTGTCTCACATGAACGTAGAAAACAAACAAACGAAACCAAAAAGATTCTGGCCTGCCATGCACGCTGTGCGGGCGAGATGATGTAACTGGGAGTGAGGGAACTTGACAGGTGGCCCAATGTGTGGGAGTGTGTGTTTTACCTTGTGTTGTGGCAGACCCATGAAAGTGTGTGTTTTACCTTGTGTTGTGGCAGACCCATGAAAGTGTGTGTTTTACCTTGTGTTGTGGCAGACCCATGAAAGTGTGTGTTTTACCTTGTGTTGTGGCAGACCCATGGAAGGAGTGTGTGTTTTACCTAGTGTTGTGGCAGACCCATGAAAGTGTGTGTTTTACCTTGTGTTGTGGCAGACCCATGAAAGTGTGTGTTTTACCTTGTGTTGTGGCAGACCCATGAAAGTGTGTGTTTTACCTTGTGTTGTGGCAGACCCATGAAAGTGTGTGTTTTACCTTGTGTTGTGGCAGACCCATGAAAGTGTGTGTTTTACCTTGTGTTGTGGCAGACCCATGAAAGTGTGTGTTTTACCTTGTGTTGTGGCAGACCCATGAAAGTGTGTGTTTTACCTTGTGTTGTGGCAGACCCATGAAAGTGTGTGTTTTACCTTGTGTTGTGGCAGACCCATGGAAGTGTGTGTTTTACCTTGTGTTGTGGCAGACCCATGGAAGTGTGTGTTTTACCTTGTGTTGTGGCAGACCCATGAAAGTGTGTGTTTTACCTTGTGTTGTGGCAGACCCATGGAAGTGTGTGTTTTACCTTGTGTTGTGGCAGACCCATGGAAGTGTGTGTTTTACCTTGTGTTGTGGCAGACCCATGGAAGTGTGTGTTTTACCTTAGTGTTGTGGCAGACCCATGAAAGTGTGTGTTTTACCTTGTGTTGTGGCAGACCCATGGAAGTGTGTGTTTTACCTTGTGTTGTGGCAGACCCATGGAAGTGTGTGTTTTACCTTGTGTTGTGGCAGACCCATGAAAGTGTGTGTTTTACCTTGTGTTGTGGCAGACCCATGGAAGTGTGTGTTTTACCTTGTGTTGTGGCAGACCCATGGAAGTGTGTGTTTTACCTTGTGTTGTGGCAGACCCATGAAAGTGTGTGTTTTACCTTGTGTTGTGGCAGACCCATGGAAGTGTGTGTTTTACCTTGTGTTGTGGCAGACCCATGAAAGTGTGTGTTTTACCTTGTGTTGTGGCAGACCCATGAAAGTGTGTGTTTTACCTTGTGTTGTGGCAGACCCATGAAAGTGTGTGTTTTACCTTGTGTTGTGGCAGACCCATGAAAGTGTGTGTTTTACCTTGTGTTGTGGCAGACCCATGGAAGTGTGTGTTTTACCTTGTGTTGTGGCAGACCCATGGAAGTGTGTGTTTTACCTTGTGTTGTGGCAGACCCATGAAAGTGTGTGTTTTACCTTGTGTTGTGGCAGACCCATGGAAGTGTGTGTTTTACCTTGTGTTGTGGCAGACCCATGGAAGTGTGTGTTTTACCTTGTGTTGTGGCAGACCCATGGAAGTGTGTGTTTTACCTTAGTGTTGTGGCAGACCCATGAAAGTGTGTGTTTTACCTTGTGTTGTGGCAGACCCATGGAAGTGTGTGTTTTACCTTGTGTTGTGGCAGACCCATGGAAGTGTGTGTTTTACCTTGTGTTGTGGCAGACCCATGAAAGTGTGTGTTTTACCTTGTGTTGTGGCAGACCCATGGAAGTGTGTGTTTTACCTTGTGTTGTGGCAGACCCATGGAAGTGTGTGTTTTACCTTGTGTTGTGGCAGACCCATGAAAGTGTGTGTTTTACCTTGTGTTGTGGCAGACCCATGGAAGTGTGTGTTTTACCTTGTGTTGTGGCAGACCCATGAAAGTGTGTGTTTTACCTTGTGTTGTGGCAGACCCATGAAAGTGTGTGTTTTACCTTGTGTTGTGGCAGACCCATGAAAGTGTGTGTTTTACCTTGTGTTGTGGCAGACGGTCAGACCCATGGAAGTGTAGGACTTTCACATGGTGTTTGGCTCCTCATGAGCCACTGATTGTTGCCCTCTTACCAGTCTGTGCTGGAGGAGACAGAATGTCAATAGAAGAAAAAGCAGCAACATTGGGCATGCACTATTCCACAGCAGCGCCTCTCTCAGCACAACCATTTACCACCAATTTTCTCTTCCTAACAACTAACAAGCTTGTTTACTTTAATATAGTCTGAACCTACACATTAAAAGACGCGTGCGCGCGTACACACACACACACACACACACACACACACACACACACACACACACACACACACACACACACACAAGCACAACCTTAAATGCTCAGAACCGTAAACAAGCCAATAACTCAGGTTTTCAGACTACTTGCCGTCACACCCCTGGCATAAAAGCATATAAACAATCCCTACAAACCCATCTGAGTGTTCGGGTTTGACCTCAGGAGACACAGGCCATGCCACTTCACACTTGTGCGGGTAGACAGACTTTATGCTTATTATTATTCAAGTTCCAGTCACTTCTCTCTCCCCTCCCACTTTCATCCCACAATCCTAGCCAGCAGCGCTTGTCTATTTAAATCACAAGTTGGCGGAACAGTGCCGGGAGGCATTTCACTCCAGAATATGAAATCTATTCTCCTCTGGGCGTATACAGTAACGCGCCCTGAGTCCCTGCTCTGATTCCTCCCATGCCAAACAACAACACTCGGGATGCATGGCAGACATCCTTGCATGTCACTGCTAACGTAGCTATAGCAGCCATGCAGCCTGCAGGGCCCACAGGAGCAAAGTATCACACATTGATATTTCCAACCGTGGCAGCTGAATTGGGCTTGGGGGAGCAGACTAAAGAATGAGCTAGGGTCCCTCTCTCTCTCACTCGGCTCTCCTGAAGTCTGTCTGTTTTGTTCGCCTCTCCCAATTGACTAGGAGCTCAGCTCAGCACCGAGCTTGTTAGGATCGCTCTTGTTCATTTATCATCTCCTGTTTCCCTTTTCTGTACTTTCTTTTTTTGTTTTATTATGGATGCTGTGCTGAGGTGTTACGGGGGGAAGTAGCCATTTTGATTCTAATCATTTGTCGATGTCATGGCTGATCATCGTCTCGCTTATTCAAGCGCATTGTGGCGCAGCGGAATGAATGAATACACATAGGCCATGTCCTCTTTTTTTTTTCCATAATTTCTTTCCGTAATGTAATTTTTGTTGCACTAATTAAGCGCGCTCCACCGGTGAGTCAGACACCTTGCTCTCGCTATGATTTGCTACAAAAGGAGCTCTGGCTTGTTGTTCCAGTTCCAGCTAGCGGAGTGGAGAGATATTCTTATGAAGATAAAGATAGATCAAAGGAATAGCAGAGACTTCAGAGGTTGTGATACCATCATTCAGCCCCCAGGCCCGCTGCGGACTCAACCGGCCGTTCGCCCCTTCTGGGCAGGATGTAGATCTGCTTACATACAAGTTAATGAGTCAAACAAATGCATATTATCCACTGCAGTGTTGGTTTTGACAGCAAATTTAGATTTTAGTTAGTCTCTTGAAGCTTGTAGATCTGCTATTTTCAGCATGCAACCAAGTGTAAAATGACTAATACTAATCATAGCTTAGTTTTAATTTAGTTTCCACTTAGTTTTCGTCAGTGAAAAAAGGTAGTCGACAACCATAGATGGTATAGTCATAGTATTAGTCGACGAAATCAACACTGATCCACCGTGGAGGATATTATTTCACTTTACGAGTAGATCTGCTCATGTAGCGCTACCAGCTGGTTTAACTTTCGGTATAGTGTGCACTGATTTTTCAAACAGCATGTAGTGACAGAAAATACGGCAGGAAGTAATGATAAACTGAGTGGTGGAGTGATGGTTGTACGCACGCACACACGCACACACACACGCACACGCACACGCACACGCACACGCACCCCCCCCCCCCCCCCCTGCTATGGTTTGAATTATGTTGTTATGCACCTAGTAGTGTATAAAACATCTCAACTGTAGCCACTTGAGGTACACAAATGAAATGCAAGAGAGCCATAAATGTGCAGACATGCGTGCCCAAGGTCAATGATGACATTAACCACGTACTGTAGATCAACGGAGAGAGAGACGTTCTGTAAGCAAAGATCATAAATTTCATTCTAACTTTCATGGGAAGAAGAAGAAGGAATCATGATCATAAAGCATCACGTTTGGCATGCTATCTAAAGAATCCTTACCCTCTGGAATGTACATGAAATAATTTACTATTTCTGTTATTAATCTCTGCGGGTCATTTAACTCAGCATGAATCAAGGTTTGCCTACCTGGATATACTTTACTTATTGATGTGCTGAATTTGATACAAATAAAAACAGTAGTCTATAATTGTGCTCTTGAAGCAAGCTGTCACTAACATCTGTGTACATTTGTTAAAATGTAGCCCCAATATCTCCCTCGCTGTTATACAATTGTATTAACTGTATAATTGTATAATTGTTGTATAATTATTGTATAACAGCAATGACAATGGATCTACAGTACCACCACATACAGTATATTATATTATGTATTGTATATGTAACCTTTTGTTCTGAGTTGGCTGATTCAGAAATGCTAGATTTCTTTCCTTTGTATTCTTGTGACACTTAACAGTTCCCGTGCGTGCGTGCGTGCGTGCGTGCGTGCGTGCGTGCGTGCGTGCGTGCGTGCGTGCGTGCGTGCGTAAATCGTCAGTGCTGATTTATCTATTTGCAACTTGGAGAGTGAGACAGAGAGAGCTCAGTGATGCATGGATATCCGTATTGCTGAGGGAGTGTGGGGGAGTTGTGTGGTCAACCTGCGCAGCATGACCTTGTAAAAACTCAATTAAAAAAGAAACAAAAGAACAAGAGGAAAACGATAGTTTCTTCCCACAGCTGGGTTTTTTTAGACAGACAATAGGCCTCAGTGAAATATATATGACATCATCATTATTAACAGGCCAACGCAGGCTGTTAAATTAAAAAGAAACCTCAGACCTTTCATGTTAAACTGAACATCATATCCAGTTGTCAGTTTATCATTTCGAATCACCACAGTCAATTCACAGTGAATGAAAGTTTAGATACCAAAAAGTAGTATGTATTATACTTTTCATACTTGGACTCACTCTAGTCCTCTGCTGCATTTAAACCTTCCAAATGTCTTTGGCCCGCTGTTTGTGACCCCCTGGCGCTGACATTCTGATAGAGCCAAGGGACGGCTGCCATCAACGGCTGCCTGGCTTGGCTGTAAATTGCCCGGGCTGTGGATATTGCCAGGATAGCGAGGGGTGGATTACGTGCCTCTATATGGGCGCAGAGGGGACTGGGGAAACCATTTTGTTTATCACGTACACCACTGATCCGATGATCCGTACGTGCCGTGCCGTGCCGTGCCCTATCGTCAGGGTTATAGCCTCTGAGCTAACTCTGTTTTGCTGCTTTGATGAGACTGGACAGTTAAGAGTCTGCCCATCTAATGCTGAGCCAGCTTCACAAGACCGCTGAGTGCTGTTAATTTAGCATGCCAAAACACCCCTTACTGTGGATGTCAGGCCTGCGGTCAGTCCACTCCATTGGCTAGGAAGTGGGTTATATGAAAGAAAGATTATATCAAAAATATTAAATTATTTAAAAAGAGGGGAAAAGAGAAAAACAAGGTTGTCCAATCCAGCTTTTTGAAAGTGACTGACAGTGAAAGTCATTAGAAACGTGGTATCTGTAAGCATTCTTAACCACTGACATCACAATTCCAGGCATAGTCTCAAGATATGCGGAGTACAGACGGACGGACACGCAGAGATTCCATCATAGAGGGATCATGTGAAAAGTATTCACAGGCAAGAGAAAGTGTTAAGTATTAAGAGAAAATATATTCTGGTGTTTACTTCCTTATGCCTACTGGCAACAGTCACAAGAAATTGACCCCGGATCATAGTCCAGTGGTTTGCAAACCGTGAGTAAAACATTGGAATTCGAATCTCATCAGGTTTGGAAGAGTCTCAGTCTAGAATAGATCAGTGCATCTCAAACACCCACTTGGAAATACTTTGTGCCAAGGACCCCATAAGATAAGATTTGTCAAGATATTTACATTTTCTGGGGGGCTTTTTAGGGCTTAAATTTGCTGGGGCCCCCCTGGAACCCCCCCGAAGGACCCCTGGGGGTCCCCAGAGCTCACTTTGAGAAGCAGTGATCTCTAGAGAGCGATGCTTTATGGTTCCGTGCACACGGTGTCACTAAGACTTCAGCAGCTATATTGCCTGGAAAAATGGAGTTTTGCTCAGGTGTGAGATTGCGCATCGTACAGTAGTTTGTGCCAATTCCAATCTTATACACCTCAGTGAAGACGGGTTGATAAACATGTCCCTCCTCCGAACAACTCACACCACCATCGCCCATGTGTTCCAACGCATACATGGCTGTGTGTGTTTCGCGTGTATGTTGGCATGCTTCCAATCGCATTATGGGGTGTGTGTGTGTGTGTGCGTGTTGCGTGCGTGCGTGTGCGCGTGCGTGCGTGTGCATATTTGTTTGTTGTGAATGTTCCTGGTGACAGTCCCAGTAACACCTGGCCACCCAGCAGGAACTGCTGTACCTAATAATGAGAGCGGGTGTCAGGGACACACAGGGGGCGTCCCGTCCCACAGTGGGGGGCATTAGGCATCACCGCCGTGGACTTAAGCATCACCGTGGTGGACTTAATTCATACGTATAAGTACTGTCTGCACCAACAACAGCCGATCTGCAAGCTCACGACACGACACGTCACGAGCGAGCGAACCATGCGACAGGTTGCGAGCTTGTCTGTGCGTCTGTCTGACTATACTGCTATTTTTGGCACGCCACAGCGAGAGCACAAATCAAGCTTTATACCTGCAGGGGCTGCTAACAAACTACACATAAATCCATGGTGGCTCGCGTCCCATATCTCCCTCCGTCGGCTGCCATAAACTACACAGTGGAAAGAGGGAGAGAGAGAGAGAGAGGGAGAGAGAGAGATATAATCATATTTCCTGTCAAAGTGTATGGTAGATGGAAGGTAGGGTGAAAAAAATAAAAAGACTCATGCAAATTATGCCTCTTTGTTTTTTTTTCCTCCGTCACCCTCGGCTGTCATTCCAGCTCAGCTTTCAGAGAGAAAATAATTCTGTCCTTTCTCTGGAAGCTATAATAGACGGAAAATCAAATGCTGGTCATTTGATTGACAGCTCATTACCCTCGCCTTAACACAGACAACAACCTTGGAAAGTGGAGGAGAGAGACCGCGCAAGGAATCGGGCACGCAGGCAGGCACGCAGGCGCACACGCACACACACACACACACACACACACACACACACACACACACACACACACACACACACACACACACACACACACACACACACAGAGACACAGAGACAGCATCCTCTGACCTACATCCTCTCTAAGCAACACAGAATGTATGGCTTCAAGGTGGAATACACGCCACGCCATGCACACAGCGGTGGGCTGTGTGCATGGGGGCGAGAGGTGGCGAACAACTAGTTGCAGAAACTCTAGTTACTGCTCCCAAAGAAGGCTTTTTACAGTTTGTCCTGAGCACTTGTCAAAGCCCCTGCATGCTTTCGCACAGCAGTTGGCAGTGCTGTATAATACTGTACCCCCATATCCGCCCTACCATAATAACAGTACTGTATATACTGTACCCCCCATATCCGCCCTACCATAACTCTGTCTATATACTCTCGTCAGTTTGGCTTAATATAGGAAGCATCATCAAACTCTGGGCGGATGGATGCATGACTGATGACCCAAATAAGTAATTCAGAATCTTTCATAACATTCATGAAATGTTAATTGGATTCAGTTCTCATAAACAAACTTTGATTTAGTAAATATTTCCATTTTAAGGAACTGCATTTCTGAACGAAACGTTGCAGCGCTCTCTCTCTCTCCGAGCGAGCGAGGTGGCACGGTGCTGAGTCATCGTGGCCTTACACGGCGGTCCGCTTTTGAGCGTATAGGTCGTCCTGACCTAGTACGTTTTAGGATTTGACCTTCATCGGTTGTTGCACGCTGCAATGTTCCATTAGCACAAATCTCCTTAAGGGCATGCAGTTTCTGGTTGGATGGGCATGTTAATGTATTTTTGGGGAGCGCATATTCAATAAAGGAACTTATTTTTTTAGACAGGTCGAGTGATTCATACCTTTGCATGTCTTCATATGGGTCCACGCACACACACACACACACACACGTTCACACACACACACAGGCCGACGCCATCCTCTGACCTTCATCCTCTGTGCAACACAGTATCAGTGGACTCTGAGAACTCCCTGTTCCCAGGAGAAGGTCCGGCAGCCGCCCACCTTATCTCTGTCCTCCCTTCGAGGTTCCCACCATGCACCAGGAGAAAAGGAAGGTCTTTCATTTGGCTTCTTATCATCACTGGGATGGAAGGGGAGTGTAGAGGCTTGGGGTGGGTGGGTGGGGGGGGGGGGGGGGGGGGGGGGGGTGAGAAGAACCCCCCCCCCGCCGCTGCACCTTCCCCTTCATCCTAGCCGTTTCCCATGTCTAGGTCTGATGATCTTGTCTGCCAGAGCGCACAGGGATCCCACCTCGCTCCGGGTGAGGGGAATCAAAGAGAGGTATGAGAGAGAAGAGAAAAGTAATGACTAGATAAATGTCAAAAAAACCAAAGAGAGAGACGGAGACGAGAAACGGCTCAATTATACCCTCAGCCCTGGCACAGCGAGTAGGGATAGAATCTCATGTATGTGTAATATGTATAGATGTATGCAAACCAGTGACAAATGAAAGATAAGACCAAAACAAAATGTCTTTCAAACCACAGCAGTTGCAACTCCTTAATTGGGACAAAGGCGTGCTTTGGGCTTTAGGCCATCAAAAGCTTCCAGAACCGCTTCAATGCTCTACGTCTCTGGAACTATAAAGGAACGCCATTCTAACAAAAATATATTCCACCTGTATTCCTACCAAAATCATTCTTTAAAGGATAAGATCAATATTTTTCTACTTTTTATATGGAATAAAACTAACCCACACATGAAAAAGCCTACGTCGAAGATGGGGAGGGGGTGCTTTTTACTCTTTTTACTGCTTTTTACTAATTTCTTACTGGATTACTACTTTTTCTAATAAAGACGGCCCAGTTTGGTCACATTTGGAGCTCCAGAACGACCTTCCCATCTCCCCTATTTCGCTGTTGACTGCCTCTTAATAATAATACCAATTTAGATCCCATTTTGGTCTCAAAACAAGCCAATATTTTTCTTCTGATAACATATATAATATAAACATCTCTTTATACCATCACAAATTGATCGAGCCTTTAAGTTTTGTCACAGAAACGGTCTTATTGACATTCCTGGTCTATTCACCAACGACAATTTTGTCACATTCAACGGCATGTGCAATAAGAATAACATCCTGATTCATAATCGCAATCAACTGGACCTGTTCCACATGTTTTATACTTGCATGGCACAGAGCATGACAGGCTAGTTAATTGCTTGTGTCATGTAGTTGTCCACCTGTATGGCAGATGCATTAGTTGTTTCTCCACTCAGTTATTCAGGTTAAATTTCTATTTGGAATGGAGCATTACAAGTTTTCGAGTGGGTGCTTGTTTGGATGTGCGTGCGTGTGTGTGTGCGTGCGTGTGCGTGTGCGCGCGCGCGTGCGTGTGCGCAGCGTGCGTGCGGGCGAGTGTTTGTATAAGGTAGAAGAGAAAGAGAGAGTAAACAAAGGGTGCACTAGGGGTGCACGATTATGAAATTATGACCGATATCCAATCTCCGATTATTTGCAGGGTCATATCTGCCGATACCGATTCTGACAGATTCCGATATTATACAGAGGACGACAATGTAAACAAGCCTAGTATAGGCCCTATAGGGGCTTGGCCCAAGTATTCAATCAATCAATAGGGACTTTAAGCAACGACTGTTTTCAGGAGGGCTCCGCCAGGCGGAAGTACGGCGGCTATGACGCAATCACCGTAGCTGTCAAAATCGTTAAGCAAACAGCCGTCGACGACGGAGACATTGGTTCCCATGGTGACGCGTCTATACAGCATGTGTCAAACACCTTTTTCTTATTTTTTTTAAAAAACACCCCGTCGCGCGTCAGCTAACTTGCCGATATTGCTTAATTCTTACATGCGCTGGACAAAGGTGCTGGAGCAATCTGTGTTATTCTAAAAACGTTTTAATAAACATGGTTAATATGACATGGTATTAGTGTTATTTCTTCATTCAGAGCATGCCAACACATACACAGCATAAGAGAGGTGATGGAGCAATCGGTGTAAATGTATGACAGCTATAATTTCAATAAACATGGTTATGACATGGCGTTGTAGACACTACGTGTAAGTGTAGGTTCTGCCGTAGTAGGAATGGCTGTGACGGCAAGCAGGTTTATATATCGAGCACTGATCCATTTCCGGTTGCCGGAGCCGACTGCCATAGCCGTCGTTTCTTAAAGTCCCTAATAAATAGCCGATACCGATATGCCCTTTTTATGACCGATATGGCCGATTCCGATTATGCTACTATAGCGTGCATCCCTACTAGCCACACTACAAATGCAGCACAGCTCAGTCATGGCATTCAGAAGCACAGCAGACTCAGAGATATAATTGTAATTGATGTAGAAACGTTGAATATTTCATTAACCACGGTTTGATCTTTAATTGGTGTATTACAGCGCCATTAGCCAAGATCAAACCTGCCTGTCCCATTCAAACATCAATGCATTGTGCACTCTGTGCAGGCATTTCAGAGACACTGTCACTCTCATCGTCTTCACTCTATCTCTTCTTCACGCTTTGCGGTCCGCTCTGCTAGCTGCACGGCTTAATACAACACTCCCTCAAACCATACTTTGAGAGGAGCTCGATTGTGAGAGAGAGAGATAGTCATCATTCTTTTTCACCACACGAAACAAAATGCACCGAATGGAGCAACGGCGCAGTCATTCATTTCTGTGACACCAAACTTCTCGCTACATCAGGACAGCCTACAGCACTGTCTGTCTGTCACAACTTCAAATGAGATACATTTTATATTGTGTCAGCTGAAGAGCATGTGAGGCCTCAGTGCCTTATAATGGCCAAGAGCGGCTCAGCGGGATAGAACGTATGATGATGTGTATACGCATCTGTGACACTGCAGGTGTTGAACCTGTGACCTCTAGCTCGGTGGTTCTCAAAGTGGGGTCCGGGGGCCCCCAGGGGTCCTTCAGAGAGTTCCAGGGGGGACCCCAGCTAAATGATAGATAGTTAAGATAGGAACCAATGGACCCTTATGGGTCTGTAACTCTGAGAGTGTACTGTACACATGGAAAGTTAAATTAATGAGCATTTGTGCCTGTCGTAGACATGCGCAGAGCAAGTTCAGTCAGGGAACCTCAGTGCAGTTGCTGCCGGCCGTTAATTGGGCCGCCTCAGCATCACGCTCTCATTCACATGATTCACTAAGCCAATCACACACTCACTCCATCTTCATACCGGCTACTTTAGCTGATTTACAATATAAATTGGGGGTCCCAGAGATAGAAATGCCATTAAATGAGAGTCCGAGGCCTAATGCATGTCACACTGGGGGCCCTTGAAATTAAAAAAAAAAGTGCCCTTCTGGGCACAGGTCTCCACCAGGAGGATAGGACTGTGTGAGATGTTTGGCAAAATGTTTAGGAGTAATATAAACATGTTTTTTTGTTTGTTAGTTTTTTGCAACAATTTTCTTCATTTTGTTGAGGAAATGCAGAGTGCCTGGTGGCACTATAATAGGCCAATGTGAAAAGGGTGCCATTTCTTCATACGCCTTTAATGGCAATTGGATGATTTGAGGCATTTTGTTCCAAAAATGTGTTTTGCAAAAATCAACCTGTTGGTGGCGCTATAACAGGCCAATGTGAAAAGGGTTCCTCAGCCTAGTAAGAAAACGCACACACGGACGGAGTGCAAAACATCTCTCCCCATGCCTTCGGCCTGGTGGAGACAATTATTATGATGGTCGGCTTGGCCATGTGTTGCCCTACTCACGGTGCGTATTGCGTGTATACGTAGCGACGGCACTGGGAGAGGTGAGCCGCAGCCGTGCCACGCTCGGGAATCTTTTCTAGTTGATCTATAACCGCCTAACATCAGCATCAAGGGTTTGATGCTGAGTGCCAAGCAGGGAGGCTTTGGGTCCCATTTTTACACAGTCTTTCGTATGACCCGACCAGGGATCGAACCCCCGACCTCCCGGTTTCAGGGCGGACACTCTAACCTCAAGGTCACTCAGGCCCGGTTCTTCCTACAGGCCGACGAAGCAACGGCTTCGAGCGCCAACTCTGTCCCAACTCTGTCTGCACCGTGTCCCCCCAGTGCCCCCCCAGTGCCTCCCCAGTGCCCCCCCAGTGCCTCCCCAGTGTCTCCCCAGTGCCAGTGTCCTGCCAGTGCCTCCACAGAGCCTCCCCAGTGTCCCCACAGTGCCTCCCCAATGGACCCCCAGTGCCTCCACAGTGTCCCCACTGTCCCCCCAGTGCCTCCACAGTGTCTCCTCAATTTTTGGGACAGAGACTGGGGGGGGGGGGGGGGGGGGGGCGCCGCGAAAAATCCTGCTTGGGGCGCCAGATTGCTCAGGACCGGCCCTGAGGTCACTGCATGAGCTGGTGATTTTGTACAAGGAAGGTCACACTGCATGCACAAAACATTTGTGTTGCAAACCAAATAGACCAGCTCATAATCATCAGTGTTCTGTCAACATCCAATAAGCTATTCTAGCAGTTCTTTCCCATTTCCTATGGTAAAAAAAAAAAAGAAGCTACGAGCATAATTCCGCCCGGCACAAATTAAGACGTTACGCTATTCATGCAGCATAATGAAGTGAGCTGTTGTTTAGTATGGAGGGACAAGCATGCTCAAGGGTACCTCATCAGCATTGCTGAACAGTAGATGGGGAGGTCTATAGTGTCCCTACAGTCCCTCTGGGATAAACCTGGGGACCCACACAGCCTTTGAAGTGGTAATTTGCCCGAGCACTAGGGAGGGCAGCTAAATTGAAATGTCTTTGATAACGACAGACAGCCGCTGTTGTCAACTGATTGAGCCATGCACAGGGGTGGGAGAGAGGAAGAGAGAGAGACCAAGAGATAGAAAGGTGGAACAGAAAGGTGTGTGTATGTGTGTGTGTGTGGGGGGCGGTTAGGTTATCCTTACATATTTTCTTGCGCAGAAGCAAGTGTATGCATTTATTTAATTATTTGTTTTCTTTTGCGGTGTATGTATTTAATTTATTTCTACGTTTTACATTTGATTGCAAAGCTGCAACCTCTGTTTACTAATTTCTTTATAATATTTGAAATGATGTGTATAGCCTGCGAGCTAGTTCAGGCACTCGAGAGGTTTCATGCATGGTTTCATTATACTAACTATGGGCTCTATTTTCGTCCATGCTAAACCCCTTATCCCTAAAGTACTTTGCCTTTTTTATATTTTGAAAAACTTTTTTCTTTTTGCCGAATCTACAACCTCACAACGTGTCGATGTAGATCGGCTAGTTGAACTATTCAAAAAATATTTTAAAAATAGTAAAAAAAAGGCAAAGAAGTTTAGGGATAAGGGGTTTAGCACTGACGAAAATGGGGCCCATAATACGCCATAGTGTCTGGTGCTGTCTACATCACAAGTACTTAGCCGATCTGCCCTTTCTGCCACACAGAGATGGCGTTTTGGGGGACTTAACCAGCTTTTTTTTAAACCGCCTCCCAGAGTGACAAACTTCGGAGATACTACTTTGTCGTCTCCGTGTGTACAGCGAATGCCGCCTATTTGCTGAAACGGTGACACCATATTCCCCTCGCCCCCTCCAAACTATAACCTCACGTCACCAGGCTTTCCACCTCCAAAACAACTGATGGCTGGCTTTTTATATGATAGCCTACGTTCCTTTTTACTTAAAATGATGCAGGTTTATGACAAGCCTTTCATAACCGCCTGCTTAATGGTTATTTATTAATGTGTATATTGTATGTGAATGAATGCGGTTAGCTGTAAAGGGATGCCTTGGCTTTAATATTGTTTGTGCATTTGTTCATGATGTGCTAATGGTTTATTTCACCATAACCACTTACATAAGTATCACAGCTATTTTATATTTGCACATAATGTCTATAAATCTCTTCTCCGAAAATAGCAGCCTGTGAGCTATTTTCGGAGAACAGATAAAAAATTATCGTCGGTTTAATAATAGTCGGTTTGCACCCACACACAAAATAAATGTAATAATAATGAACATGGGCCATGAGATATGTCTGCAGATTTTCACTATGTAGGCATGTCACGTCATCTTCGCGTGGAAGGGGTCTGGAAGGGGTCTGTCCCTGGACTGTTGGTATGTGTCTGCTTGCAACTGTACCACCGCCTCCCCAGCACCTCCAGGGGGATCTGCTGTAATAGGTCTGCTCCCCCATGCGGGTTGTTAGTTATACTGCTGTATAAGCTGTATACTTATAATGGTTAATGATGGTTGTCTTAGAATGTGCTGAGCAGGGACAAAACATTTAGCGGAGCCTGAACGCCAAGATAAAAATACAATATTCACTTGTACTACTTACATTTTATAAATACAATGTTGGTTTCAATCTGTTTATGAGTCATCGGACTGAAATAAATGCACGTACATTTAATTGTCTTTATTGGTTTTGTTTCTCACTTGCTACGTGTGATTCCCATGCCAATAAATGAAGAGAGAGAGAGAGAGAGAGAGAGAGAGGGGGGAAGAGAGAAGAGACCAAGGGGGCCATTGGAGAGAGACCGCTAAAATGGGGAAGTAACCAGGTGTGTCAAACTGGCGGCCCTTGGGCCACATACGGATGATTTGTTTGTTAGATAGAGGATAGAGAATGAGATGGGGGGGGGGGGGGGGGGTAAAGGAGGAAAGAGACAGAGGTAAGGCTCCCGTTTTTAGAGAGAGGGCTGTCTGCTCAACAGACGGAGGGAGACAGACAGAGTGGCTGAAAGAGTGAGAAGAGCGGGGGGGGGAACGGGAAAAACGTGTTTTATCTGCCACCAAACTGACTACAGTAGAGGAAATGGGATCATTGCTGCTGCAAACAACAGGTTTACTGGTCTAATCCTGTTATGCCCTTAAATCCCAGGGTCATATATTGTGATGACCTGAGGCACAATCAGTGAAGGTCTCCTCACGGATGGGAGCCCTAGGCTATATCTTTGAATGGTATGAATATTTCATGCCCTGTACTGTATTCAACAACCTTGAGCACAGGACCAAAATGCATATCAATAAAAGATTGAAGAAGGAAAAGGGAAAATGTTGGCAAGATGCTGCTTGTAATTTATCGGTTATCCAATAGCAAAGCATACACGTCTGCCCTTTGTTGTTACACGGTGTGAACTGCTTTAGTAATAAAATAAATAGTTGCATGCAGTATATGCTTAAACTCCAATAATGTGCATTAAAGAGACATTCTGAACATCGAACAGTGATATACGAGCACCTGGCTTGTGAGATAGCTATATGGTTTATATATACAGCGCTTGCTTTAAACTTCAACCTGCTTTGAGCTGCAAATAGAACACACCACAGGGCAAAGTGCAGATGAGGAGCATTTATGCACATCCGAGCAGCGAAATTAAATCTGCGGCATTCATTTGAATGCAAAATGAGGTTACTCGTGGTTCACTCCACGAGCCCTGGCTACATGGAAGTGGTGGTAATGCAACACATTGCCATGCAGCCATCACTTCACGTTGGCTCCATTTTATATCGCAGAAAGAGAACTTGAGGCAAGGAGTCAGAGAGTAATCTGGCCTGCCATAATCAGTGCTTTGTTCAACCATTTTCCTGCTTTTCATTCTCCACTTGCTCCTGTGATCTTAACACTCTGTCTGACTCTGTCTCACATACTCAGATTCTCATGCACACACGTTTGCACACACGCACGAAAGTGCACACACACACATGCACGCACACATGCAGGCACGTACAGTCACACCCAGAGTCCCAGACACATTATTTTCCTTCTTTTTTATGTCTGCTACAATGTATGGCAGAACAAAATAATTGTACTTTTATACTTGTACACAAGTCACAAGATGTAACAATAAAGAAACCTTGAACTCTAGGCTAGAACATACCGCAACCGCTTGTACAGCCTCAGTCACAGACAATTCCACCCACCCACGCAAGCACGCACGCACACACACACACACACATGCCTCTGTAGATGAACAGATGAACGGAAGCAGGCTCGCTGTGTAGGGCAAGGAGCACCTTTAACCTCTGCATGCTGCAGGTGGACTCGGAGACCTCCTGGAGGGAGCCAGGTGACTGACAGCTTGGTGGCTCAGCTCCTCGGAGGGGAGGGACCATGCTGTTACTTGAAGTGTGTGCATCATCACCCGCCCCAGTGTGGCCTTATTCTGTCCTGAAGCAGATGAGGCCTACGTGAGGGGCCCAGGGAGGCCCCGTCCCCATCTGTCCCACCACGTCTCACTGCATCGCAGGATGACATGCAGGCAGCACAACACAGACAGAAGCAAGGGGAATAGACCTGAGAACCTGATTCTACAATGTCATATAAATCATGACAGTTTTCAGAAAAACCTCTGTTTCTATGTCAGTGGTGCTCAACCTTTTTCATGTCAATGACCAAGAATTATCTGTATTTGGCCACCGACCCCCATCTGAAAATATGTTGTTCCAGGGACCCACCCCAGAAGCAAAGATTTGAGTTAAAAATGTTCACTCTGAAAGAATATATTCAAAGATTTGTACCATTTATGATTTTTCAAAAATAGCAGACCTACAAGCTCGTAGCGCGGCACTCAGAGCCGTGCTATGAGCTTGTAGATCTGATATTTCTCAATAGCTAAAGTATAACATAATGCTTAAAACACCAAAAGGGGTTCCCGCCCAGAATGGGTTAAAATGCACTAAATGCTGGTGGAGGAAGAGTAGACATTTTCTCTCGCACGCTACATTGAATGCTGCATGGCCAAATTCTGCTTGCAGAACATAGGTTGTAACCACATGAACCCTAGCGTCCCTATTATGTGGCGAATATCCATTGCAAATAGCAGATCTACAAGCTTTAGATTGGCTATTGTATGAAGAGATTTGGTGTAGATGGTCTACTCTAAAAGTCAGTCTCCAGTCAACTAAGTATAGTAGTACTTAAGTTGCCAGGCTTAATTGTTGCTTATTGGAGTTTAAGTATATATAAGAACAATAAATCTCTTGATGAAAGTTATGGCATGTTTCTGTTGTCTTGCAATCAGGAAATGTCACACCCTTGTTCTGTCACACTGTGGCCTCATAAAGCATTTTGCCAGTGAATCAGTGCCTTCTGCTCAGTGGCACTTCTGTTTAGATGAACAAGCAGCTTTTGTTGCCTAGTTCTGAGGTGGGGAGACATTTCTGCTTAACTCTGCAAATTCAGCTCAGTTCAAATATAAAACTCTGCAAAAAAATACAAAAAAATAAAACAAACAAGGGGGCATGTAAGAAGCTGCGTTTAAAAAAAGTGTGCCCAATTAAAAGCGTGTCTCTTGTGGGATGGAGGTAAAATTAGTCAGGGATTTTTATTGCTGCAACATCCTCAATCAGTCTGCAGGTGCAGCTGCAACTCTCCTCAACGTGGGGCGGTTGTGTTTGGGGTAGGTCGGGGGGGGGGGGGGGGGGGTGACTCGGAGGGAGAGAGACAGAGTATAGCCATATACTATACCAGTGACACGACAACACTACCGATACCGAGTGGAAAAGTGAGTTTAACGTTGTTTAATGCAATCAGATTTTCTGTTTGGATGTATGGGCTGTCAAGGCCAGAAAGTTTTTGCCACTCTGTAGGCGTTCCCGCATAACTTCCGGGTGTGATTATGATGTCACGTGCACACCAATTCAATATGAAATTGTATTTTAATGCTGTTGTGCTTCCAGTAAGTAAGCCTTGCCGAGGCATGACATGAGCCTAACTCCTGTTTCTCTAGTGTGAGACATGAATGGACATGATGTACAAGCACACCCCCCTGGACATGACACTAGTATGTCGCAGGGACTGACCCCCAATCCAACCATGCTGAGTGCCAAGCAGGGAGGCACTGGGTCTTTGGTATGACCCGGCCAGAGATCAAACTCCGACCTCACAGTTTCAGGGCGGACACTCTAACCACAAGGCCACCGAGCTGGTCTTCCTGTGCTATGATGATATCATATTATTGCTCCCCAATGCTCCACAGAGATTGGTCGAATTATTTTTAGGTATGTATACTGACTCTGCTTTGCTTGCCTGCAATCCCAGAGAGGTGTGGTTTACTAGCTCCGGGTAATTCAGGACAAGGTTTAACAGTCTCAGAAATGTTGAATAAAGAAAAAACAACAGTCAAAATATTACTTTCTTATATGATTACCCCCCCCCCCCCCCCCAATCTAATTAGTACGCAAATAGGTTAAAGCAAACACTATAGTAGAAGTAAAATACAAAACCTCACTCACTCAGGGTTATTCCTAGCCTGTGCTTGAAACTGCTGCCACCAAGTGGTCATTCAGACCTGTAATGAAAACATCCCATGAACATATAGAAAATGAATAAAATCCGCACATCCAGGCGAGTAAGAGTCTTTGTTTAATGATCAAAGTGCTCCGCAGCAGCAGTCATACCAGACAGACAAACGCGTTTCGGCGCGCAGGCCTTCGTCAGTGTCAAAATTGGCAAGCAACGGAAATGACATAGCTATAGCTATGTCTAAGCTATAGCTTTTTGTTCAATTAAAAGGGACTGTACAGCCGTGTCTCATTATTAAAGACATACATAGTAGTGAACATACATATTATTATAAGAAATCAATGTCTCATTTCAGAATCCACATTACAAAAAAAGTTATTCATAGAAAAGAATCACTGAACATAAAAGCAACATCAGGACAAAAGAAGAAAAGTCCCCCATAGCTAGACTTCAACAGCACTGGACATGACATGTGTACCCTGAGGTTTCAAGGCATTGAATATATCAACCCTTTAAAGAGAGGTTATTATTGCAACGTGAAGCATTTTGGATCCATTTCTTAAACACTGTATTTCCTAAAGGTCTAAATGAAGAATTGGTGTTAAACTGTTTTCTATGAATAACTTGTTTTGTAATGTGGATTCTGAAATGAGACATTGATTTCTTATATTAATATGTATGTTCACTACTATGTATGTCTTTAATAATGAGACACGGCTGTACAGTCCCTTTTAATTGAACAAAACATTCTATATAGCTATGTCATTTCTGTTGCTTGCCAATTTTGACACTGACGAAGGCCTGCGCGCCGAAACGCGTTTGTCTGTCTGGTATGACTGCTGCTGCGGAGCACTTTGATCATTAAACAAAGACTCTTACTCGACTGGATGTGCGGATTTTGTTCATTTTCTATATGTTCATTTTGAATCTGCACCCAGCACACGCCTGAAACTATATGAAACTGAGTAGAGCGGGCCTTTTCCCTTGAAAGAAACATCCCATGAACACAATACAGTAGCCTACAGTCAGTGCATTAATCAGAATTCTATAATAATTTCCCATATATATTTTTTTAAACAAATCTGCATATATACCGGTAGTTCCCTTTCACGACAAATGATAATAAAAATGATAACTTTTGTTTGGTCAGGATTCAGGAATAATATAGTGAAAAAAACACATGATACTGTAAATACCTACTGTGTAATTAAGTACCAAATACGCATGTTGCACATTTGAGGCAAGGCGCACACGCACACACACACACACACACCACTATTGTTGGGAGTTTTGCTTTAATCGTTTGTCTTTGTATAGCAAACTCCCAAACCATAACAGGCAACGATACCATATAGGATTTCATTGCAATGGTGGTGCGATGACCTCATCTAGGACAACATGCTCATCCCTGACAGGTCTTCCTATACCGGGCCTTATGATGATATATGACTGCTGCCCTTAGCGGTGCAAACTCAGAGGTTCCGAGAATCGAGCACAGTTTCATCTTTGGCTGGTTGCGTTGGCCTTGACATACCCATGCTCACTCCCTTGGTTACACGGTGCAGTGTGTGTGCGTTTGCGTGTGTGCGTGCGTGCATGTGCGTCTCTCACCCCGACCCGAGAGTCCTTGTCTGGAGACCTTGAGTGCAACAAAGTACAGGGCCTCTCTTGTGGGAGAGGAGGAGGAGGCGAAGACCCTGAGCAGATAAGAAAACGTTTTCAGCCCAACAGAGAACGAGGCGTCCCACATCTCTCCCTCCTTCCTCGCTCTCTCCGCTGTTGACGTCTGTGGGATAGATAGATAGATAGGAGATAATAACTTGTAGCGAGTTCACCACTGACTGGCCACAATGATTTAGACACAGCAGCCAATGAACCTTTACACACACACAGACAAAGACTCTTTACATATCTCTGGATAATTAAAAAGTGTCTGTCTGACAGGACCGGGGCCCCCGCAGGTGCCATGTGCTCCATCGCCCAAAAAAACGAGGGGGTGGGGGGGGGGCACATGCTGACGGAGCACACAGAAAACAGCTACTATGTCTTTCTCAAACATCTTCAAGGTCCCCGTGGAGGGATAAATGGCCGACTGGAGTTGGTGTGCCGAGGGAGAGAGCTCTGGAGCTTTACCGGGGTAAGTCAGTCCGCTCGCTTCCTGCCTCATTGGGTTTTATGTGGCCTTTGGGGGTCTATATGCCTAATCGTCTCTATTTCAGTACCATATGAGACTCTTCTAGACATTACTATTGAACCGTTTTATTTATTTATTTTACTTTGTGATTATAGGAATGTTTTTCTTTTAATTTGTTATATATATATATATATTTTTTAATTTTGTTTGTTTGTTTAAATTAGTTATGAAAAAATAAAGGGAGGCTCCACACACTAAAATCTGTGCACAGTCAATGTATTGCTGCAGTCTACTCTACTGCCGTTCTTCAGGCAGTAGACTGCAATTAATTGATTGTGCACAGATTTGAGTGTGTGGAGCTTCCCTTTTTTTTTAATAGCTACATTTGTGTGACTCCAGCACCAGCAAGTCTTTTTTTTTGTTTGCATTTTCGTTTCGTTTACATTCCTTCGTCTATATATGTCACTGTGTCTGTTGCATAGCCACTGATTGTCTCTCTTTTTTGGGGGGGGGTCTCTTCTACAGGTGCCAACACCGCAGAGAGAGCAGCATGGCTTCCAGGACCTCCAGGACTTTCGTTCACTCGCTGTTTCTTTTTCCTATGCATATACCTCTTTGAGATGTAACGTTAAAGAGGCATACGGCATGGGAAAATGGGGCTGCAGAGGTATTTCACCGTGAAAAGTTGGACGTTTCGTCGTCGTCTGCTGCCGAGTGCCGACCCTCCCGGCAGCTGACCCCTCGGTCGGCGACAGGTTGGCCCCCAAACTCGATCACCACCCTGCATGCATGCTGGGACACAGTACAGTACGGAAACTGGAGGAAGCGTGCAATCTGCAAAACAATGTTTGTATAATATAATTTAATGCTGTCAGTTACCATAATTCCTTTTTGAGTAAATCACCTGCTGTTTGTTCTTTCGTGAATATATATATAGGCCTGTAACATGTAGATAATTTACCAAAATTATCATATTTGACAAATCCTTCTGTTGGGATGACCATGCCGGTTTTTAAAGGTTATTTTATGAAATAAAGACATTCAACATCATAAACAAGTTATTTTTTTCACTACTAAATGTGAATTACTGAATTGAATTATATTATATATTAATGCTAAAAAAAATATTTAGGGTGGTGATACACTAGGCAATATCTTTGGGCATCTCAGATGGGCAACAGTGCCCAAGAAATTGCCTCCGTATTGCTGCTTTATAATCTCATAGCAATATTTTTGTCATCCATGTACTGTACACGGTAAAGTATTGTGTACATTTTACTTTGAGAGTGTGCTTAAATGTTTAACTTTTAAATGTTTGGACAAAACATACACTCTCAGAGTTAAATTACATTTACTGTGTATACTTTCTCTTCTCTCACTAATGGCATGGCAGTGTTGTCCAATTGCCTAAAAGGGCTCAGTGTTTCATCACACGGGCATTCTTTGCAGTTAGATAATAGTGTGGTTGGAGTAGATGGTTTTAAATGCACTTTTGTGCAAAATGGTATTGCAACGAAAAGCCCAGTAAAACTGTGCAGCAGGTTAATTATGAAAACATTTTCAGCCAACCTGGAAATGTTCCTTTATACCAGTGTGTGTAGGAGAGCCAGAGTGCTTTTTATTGTCCATAACGTTTGTACAAATTTTGACTTTATAGTTGCTACTTTAAGACATAATAATGCAATCAAAGGGGGTAAAAATAAATGCCTAGACGCTTTCTCTACTGGCTCCAGTCGGTCTAGCCAGCAACCATCTCACATACAGTAGCTTCTTAGCATAGCAAGGTAGGCCTACTTAGCGTCCTTACCTGAGCGATAGCCCACTCATCTGATCTGAATGAAATGGTTCAAGTATCAATGAAATGCAACTGGTCTCCGCCCTTACCTTTGTAAAGGCTTATCAATGTTGATGTGACCATTAGGCTCAGTCCCAGGTCATGAATTACAATTGGGCTCAGGGAAGTGTGCGACATGCAGTTTTACTGTTTTATAAGGACTGTGATGATAACAATAAGCCTAAATAAAAAAAATGTGTTGAAGGTGTGTAGTTATGCGTGAATTATATCCTTACCTTTCGATGATTAGGCCACTTGGTGGGAAACATGCAGACAAATATGTCTGCATGATTGAGTATAGCCTATAGCTGCAGCTTATAGGAACATGTCAAGCATACAAATTAGATTTGTTTTTGCATTGGGTGTTTGATTATCATCTGGGTTTAATATTATGTTGGCGTTTGAAAGAGTGCACTGCAGTCACTAGATAGGTATTGCCTTTAAAATGGATTTACAAATCCATCCGTGGAGGAGACTATAGTAGGCTTTATGACAGCCAGGAGTGACTCAATCAGCCACCTCTTTAACTGCTGCCAACTAATGACTTTAACGTGAGACAATATAGCCTACACATTTTGGCAGACTTGCGGGCGCCGTGTCTCGGAGTCTTTCAAGTAAGTGCGAAAAGTTCAATTTAGAGACAATGGGGCTCAATGGATCTAAATGATCTGGCAGTTACCTCGTGCTTTGATGTCCCTTTGAAGATGCAAATCTACCAAAAGATCACGACGTAATGACGGCTCTGAGACATGCATGCACGCCCACCGGTCATCAACCTGTAGCCTATCCAGACCAGAGGCTGCTGAGAGCAGTGTTACCATGTCCGCTTATTATAAGCGACTTTGGGCTACCTTTTTCCTGTACAGTTCAGTAGCTTGTAAACATTGGTGGTTGCACGTTGCGGTTTTTTGGCTTGTTCCTAAAGTGTGTATATAGTTGTTTATTTGTTTCCTAATGTCGTTTAAACCATGCAGTGATTCTCACATTTTCATGTGAAGGACCTCCAGATTAATGTAGACTATTTGTCCAACTAAGGACCCTATACATCTAAATAAATATTCTGTGCCACAGTGCCAGGAACCCCCATACAAGAAATGTTTCAAAGAATATTCAACATTTTGTTTTCATGATTGTTTTTAAAATGTTCAATAGTCAGGCTTCTTTTGGGCTTGTTTTCATAGACCTGGTTGCTTGTTTCTGTCACACAATCTGGCAACACTGGCCTGGCATAGACCGTAAAAAAAATGAAGGAGTCGACTCATTCATTCACATTCAGTTATAAACCCATATAATGCTGCACGAATGGATATTCCAGCCAAACCAGTAGACCTATAGGCCTCTAAGCACACTAGCACAGCAGGCATACTCTTTGAAAGTACCTGTACCAAGTAGACCGCTAGACTACTGCAAGACTAGGCTACTGCAACAGAGCTGCTCCCTTTAGTTTAAACACATCTTAAATCTGAGTTTTCACATAGCTCTGTTTACAAAATGCTGTACCCCCTCCAACAACTGTAGCCTATACACTTTTCCCATTTCAACTGTTTTTTTTGTCGTATTTGCCAATAAAGCTCCTTTACATTCAATTGAAATAGAAAGTATTGTCAGTTTATGCATGTTATGCTGAAGGCTTTCGTCTGTCTATACATGACCATGCATGACCATTATACAGCTTGTGACGCTTGTCTGTGCTCACCGGTGTTGACAAAATGTGAAACAATACGGAGAGGGTCACAGTATTGTGTCAAATTACCGGCCTATATGCTGGAACCTAAGCCTACACCATTTGTTTCTTTGCAGCTCCCACAGCACAGTCACAGCCAAAAACTGGTGTCAAACATGCACTGTCTATCATTATTTAACTATATACAGTGGTGGAAAGTAAATTTACTTAAGTTTTGTAGCCTACTTATGGGTATACAATTCTGAGGTATTTGTATTTTACTTGAGATAATTCCAATTTCCAATAGGCTATACTTTTACTTTCTACCCCACTACATCCCCATTCCCCAAGACAAATATTGTACTTTCACTCCATTACAATTATTTTAAAACTTTAGTTAGTTACTTTGTAGATTGTGATTATTATTACAAAACACATACATTAACCACATATACTACATTTCGGCCATTTGAAAATAGCAGATCTACAAGCTCACAATGCATCTGTTTTTGCATGTGATTGTAGATTTTCAATAGATGTTTTTGTATAGATTTTGAAAACGTGGGACCTTATAATTGATACTTTTACTTTGGGTACTTTAACTTGGGACCTTGATACTTTTACTTTGGGTACATTCTGAATTCTGGATTTTTCAGTCAGTATTTCAGGCAGTATTGATACTTTTCCCACCACTGGCTATACATACTAACAACATTAATTGTTATCTATCATTGAACTTCCTCATGCTGTTCATTTGGAAGGCCCTTTCACAAATCTAATACCCCCGAATAGTTTTCAGCAACCATTTCAAGCAAGAAATTCAAGATGCATTTGTTGAATAGAAACAATTTTATTTGTTGCACATGACATAAGCCATAATAAAAAATATGTGTCTGTATAAATATCTTATTTACATCTTTTAACATACAATACATATTGTATACATTTTTGAGTGCTTCACTGAATATAACATCTTAAACCCCCTCTTACAAAGAGAGGAAAGAGAAGGAGAAAAACAAACATCTAGATTCTAGATATTATGAAATTCATCCACGACGACGATTAATTAAACGTCAGTTCCACATGAGAAACATAATATAGCTTTTTGAATCTAGAAAACGATAAGCTTTAGTAGTAGTGAGGATGCAGCATCATTGGAGCGAGATGTTGTTGCTGGACTGTGAGGTGCTGCGTGGGGAACGCGGGCCTCTGGACCGGCGGCGGGCAGAAGGAGCTGTGGCTGTAAGCGGCTGCAGGGAGCTGTCCGGTAAACGGGTGGTGCTGGAACGACGGCGGCGCCGCGAACAGGAAAGGCGGCAGCAGACTTGACTGTGCGCCGTGGAAGAACTCGGGCCGCGAGTCTTGGACCTCTCGCTTCAGTTTCATCCTTCGGTTCTGGAACCAGGTTTTTATCTGAGTTTCAGAAAGGTTGAGTTTCTCGGAGATCTTCCTCCTCTGCGTAGCGCCGAGGTACTTGTGCTTGCCGAATGTGTTCTCTAGTTTGCTGATCTGCTCCGTGGTGAACTTGGTCCTCAGCCTGCGGTTCTGGGCCGATTCCCCCTCGCTGTCTTCTCCAATCTCACTCTCTGAGCCCGACGTGTATCCACAGCTGTTTGGTGAGCTCGGAGAAAGTCGGTTTCTTGGTTCCTTTGCAAGCTCCTCGATCTCAGTTTGTAGAAACAATCCGCTGTGTACTTTAGGTTGGAGCGAAGCAGTCTTGCATTGCGAGGTTTGGATGACAACATCCTCCTCACAGTCTTGCGTGGCATAATAACTTTTGGAAAGCCATTCCACGGAGAAGTTGGAGTAAGCCATAGTATTTGTGTTGATATTCCGAGTCGACGGCTGCAGTCTAGCTGTGACTGAAGGCTCAAGGTGTGTGTGTCGCACTGTCGTTGTCCACTGACCTGCTCTTGGCCCACTATATATAGGAGGGGCACACGTCTTTATTTGCATATGCAAAGGGATCTCAACGGAACGATAAAACCCTGATGGCCGTTGTAATTGAGGCTAATAGATACCGCAATTGTGTTCCTTTTCTCACGTTCAAGATTGGATGGCGTGTCCAGGCGCCTCCGAGTCTGAGTATCATGTAGATGGTAGGCCTATAGGGGGAGTGGATGAAATGCCAATAACTGATGTTAGCTAGCCATACATAATATAAAACAAAGCATGAATGTTTATATAGCTTTTAGTCATAGTCACATTTCACCAACATTTGACCTGATTAATGGGTTGGTTAATTGTGGCACTTTTTACGGCCTGAATTCCTCATCACTGACTTTACAATATAAAGACAGCACATTCCTATATAAAAGGTACACTTCTGAATATCTTGGGTTGGCATTGTTCCCCTTCATATATTAACTAACTAACTTATTTTAACAGCAAGTATACTTATCCAACTATATCTAATTACCAAGGGACAGGCCTGACCTTCAACACAGAACTGCAGACACAATTCAGAGGGCTTTGACCTCTTGCCACATAATCTGCACCTTGTTTCTGCTATATAAAGTGCCATACATGTACAGTACATCCACTGTACATCCTCATTTATGTATAGCCTATTACTATGTGATTGTATAACCTCATTGTATGTATTTGATAAATGTAATACGCAGAACAGACAGGGGAGTTTATTTGCACATAGTGTATAGTAGAATACCATTTAGCCTATAAGCACAATCTCGCCTTTGTTTTTAAATTGGTTTAATTACATCACGTATCAATGTCGCAGGGATGCACAAAGTAGTTAACAATGAAGTTATTATAATCTTCTGTTCTCTTGTTAGAGAGTCGGAGGAAAATGAAATAAAACGTGCAAGTTAACACTGTATTTAAATGCATTATGCATATTGTGACAGTCTTATTCTTGCAGATGACATTATTTGGCCCCATGCATGCATGGTGAATGATTGGAGGCGCAGACAGAAACAGAAGCGCCTGGCTGTCTGTCTGCTCCGCTGCGTTGTCAACAGCCTGTTGATGAGCTCTGTGTGAGCGTAGCGTCTGAGTGGGTGGCTGTGACGCCATCATAACAATGTATCGACAGAAAGTGAGAAAGGTCCCTTTGATCTTCGCCAACATGCTAATTTCAAATGACATTTGCTGCTGCTGTTGGTTGGACCTCGATCCTCGCTGCTGCGAACTCCCTTTGCAGCTATGCTGGTGGTGCTCTTGTCTCTATACACATTGAGTGACAGGATTATATATTAGCCTACTTGTCTTATAATGGCAATTATAATCAGAAGTTTTTTTTTACTATGTTTTTGTATTATTATTTTAAGCATGTATACGTGTGCAGCTATGCTGGTGGTGCTCTTGTCTCTATACTCATTGAGTGACAGGATTATATATTAGCCTACTTGTCTTATAATGGCAATTATAATCAGAAGTTGTTTTTTTTTACTATGTTTTTGTATTATTATTTTAAGCATGTATACGTGTATTCTCACATTTGACAAAGTGTGAGTAAATATAAAGTAATTCGTCAATAACTTGGGCTAGCGACATAGACTTTTCTCATTGCGCTTTTATTGATGTTCCCTTAATTTATTTACAGTTGTGTGCATAGACAAAGGTGTGCTATCATTATAGGGCCTTACAATCTCATCACTAGGCTATAGTCAGTCTATAATACCTCAGGCCCGACTTCAAACCCAGGGATCAGACTCAAAGGCACACAAAACCCCAGACTCTCTGGAGCCAGGGCCCTGGAGGGCTCCGGTGAGAAGTGTAAACTCATCAATGACCGGCTTAATCTGAACTAATTGTTGACCATGATCCCCCCGTTAGCATGGCGTTTGAAGTGCAGCGGTGGGGACAAACAGAGGTAGTTGACTCGCATTTGAAAGCGCAACGTGGGGTCTCACTGTCCCTCAACTGTCTCGGATGACAGGTGGGACTGCTGCATGGGAAGAGAAACCGGCTCCACCCTCTCTCGGAGTCGCCCATAAACAAATAAATATGGTTCATTTTTGTCGTTTACTTACCCCCCCCCCCCCCCCCCCTCTATATCTCTGAGTACGAAATGCTCATTGCATGCAGGCCACTCTGTGATTTAATTGTATGATTTGTTTTAGGCCAAGCGTCTGCAGCCATATCGCTGCTCGACAGTCACGAGGGGATCAAATCGAGGAAGCCATACAATGGACTGTGATAAGAAACTTCTGCTATAATGGACTGATCCCCAACCCAACCCCATGTCTTTGATTGAGCACTGCAAAGATAACATACCCATCTGTTGCCTGTATGCTTATTGAAACAAGACTTAATGGTCTATTCATGTTCAGCTAATCCTTCTGTCAACCATCTGAGAATATATATAGTTCCATATATAGAGCTTCACCCACTGAATATAATAGGCCCAATAATAATTCTACTATACTAATAATAATAGCTTAAAGAAACGAGTACAGAAACAAGTATTTCAATAAAAAATATATATATTTTATTCAATGATACATAGATATTTGTATTTCTGTACAGCTTTACATATAAAAAACATATAATATATGTAACATAACAAAAAACAGGAATTGCACTTTATAACTCTTGGAATTCTTAAGTGTTTGAGTCGCTAATATGCAGGATTACGCATGGGCCATGTCTTTAGTAGAAAAGGGGGCTATGCATCATAGCATGCGTGGGATGGTGATGATGTGAAACCATATGTTGTTGGTGCATTGGGAATTGGGGGACCATGGCAGGGTAGAACGCCTGGTATTGGAGTCGCTGTCCGCCGAGGCCGGGGTACTGAATCTGGGGCACGGCCTGGAAGTTCTGGAACATGGCGGGAGCAAGGAAGTCAGCTCGTAAATCCTGCACCTCCCGTTTCAGCTTCATCCTTCTGTTCTGGAACCACGTTCTGACCTGTGTTTCAGATAGCTTCAGCTTCTCTGCAGTCTTTATTCTTTCCCCGGCGTCCAGGTATTTGTGCTTGTTGAAGATCCTCTCTAGCCGGTTGATCTGCTCCGCGGAGAACTTTGTGCGCACACGCCGCTGGGCCGCATCGTCGTCTCTGTCCAGCTCCTCGGTGCCCTGTACCTCTTCCACGGAGGGACACTCCGAGCCCGAGGACGCCGCTTCGCTCTCGTAGCCGGACCCGGACGAGTAGCCGCTGCTGATTTCTGAAACTGATGGCGAGTTCATGTCAGATTCCCGATGATGACTGCTGCTATAGTGTCCTCGCGATGTTTTCGGCTTCAGCTGCAGGTAGCCCTTTTCGTAAGAAGTAGGGGGACTAGGCTGCACCATGCATGGGACGTGGGGTCTGCTGCTTTCGGGTTGGATGTTATCAATTGCTCCTGCTAGTTGGTCCTCTTTCTGCGTGCTGTTGTTGTTGTTGTTGTTGGAGTGGCTCTGCGCCATCCACTCGACGGAGAACATTTTCACCATTATTGCGGCTGTGATGACACTGATGAGTGCGTGTAGTGCTGCTGGTTGGTCGGTGACCTCTGTATCCAGTGAGTGTCAGAGAGTGAGTGTGATGCTACCCCTATCCCAGGGCCGCTTTTATATAGGCCTGGCCCTCTCTGAGATTTGCAATTGTAAAGAAGTGTTAAAACGTCTGATCGATTCCCCTGATTAGGGGGCTAATGGCTCGTTATTGCAGGATTTACATATCCTGTGATGTGTGTGTGAGAGAGACGGACCATGGCGCCACTCGGTCTGTGAGAATGTCTTGAGCTCATACATTTTGTCCGCCGCTTGAAACCGTATCGTGCACGGCTCCGACTTTCATGTATGACAGTATATCCTACACTTTCGCCGAAGGAAATGTGTATTAAACGCAAATGGTCTGACTATTAAGAGCTCCAATTTGTGTCAAATTCTAACGCACGGTTAAATGCCATCTGAGCTAACCTTTTTCACAAGTATAAAGAGCTGAGTTCTGAAGAATGAAGTCTGTGTCTGTGCATAAGTTGTTGGGTTGGGTGTAGCTCAGATGCTAAAAATGCCCCTCAACGCAGACGACATGGACACACCAATTAATATGAAATGGACGGTATAAAGGCATAGCTATACACGTTGGAGAAAGTTTGCACAATAAATCAATGATACCCAGACGTTTTTTTTCCAGGGCTACTTTGTGCATTCCCATATGCCTATACTTGTCTGCACGGTTATCTTTACATTTTGAGGAAATCGTTAATGAGATTGCATGTTTTTATAGTGTGGGTGACCGATCGCAGAGACAAACCTGGCAATACAAAATAATGAATTATTCTGATTCTAATCAAACCAAGTTTAACCCGAAACGCTGGCCTCCTTCAGAATGCGAAGATATAAGGACTAATTTATGCTCGGTCATAAAGTCTGAATCAGGCTTAACCGTCTCTTCCTAAACCAACACATTCTGTTTCCCATGCGACACTTGTGCAATCAAATGGAGAATAAAGTAGTAAGGGCACAATGTAGTTCCTGTTATTTAGTATTGACACGTCTTCAATGCCCCGGTGGGCACTGGCGCCAGTTACCCAACAAACATGCAGCCATCATTTGGAACAGTGAAAGATCAAAGGTAAATTACAGTAGCAGCAGCAACAACATTATAGGGTTGATTGTCGGCCAGTTCAAATGTAAATATATGCAAAGACAATGATAATTCGAAAACCTATGCGCACAATGGCGCATATGCGTCGCAGTTTTACGCACGGCTTCATAAAGTCTATAAGTAGGCCTATTCACATAATAAAAATGTTCCGTGGCCGCCCCTCTTAAAGAAACGAAAGCCACTGAAGATTAGATGACACCATAGCAAACTACAAGGGCTTGAGAGCCTTTGGTTAGCTGTGCACCCCGCAGCCCAGGGACAATGGGAGGACTAAACTGATGCTTAGCTATGACAATGTGGCGATAAGGCTGCGTTGAATCTCTCCCCTTTATCGCGGTGATCTGTTGTTGTTGTAAGAGAGGGCCCTTGGTCCTTTTGCGGCCTTTATCTCAGGGATGCTTTGAAGATGGGCTCTGATCCCGCGAGATAATAATAATATAATCGAGACGAGGAGAGGAGGACTCCAGGGAAGTCGCCTCCGCCTCCACGCAGCGCCAATTTCCTCACCTCTCCGTGCCTGCATGGATTGGTTTCTGTCTGCATGGAAGCAGGCAGACTGGAGAGAGGGGGCACACACACACACGCGCGCACGCACGCGCGCACACACACACACACACACACACACACACACACACACACACACACACACACACACACACACACACACACACACACACACACACACACACAGAGATAGACACAAACACACACACACGTGCACACACACACGTGCACACACACACGCACATATCTTTGAAGGTCAGGCCACCATTGAAACAAGAATGAACAGATAAACGCCGCTTGTACGAAATGTAATTTATTTTACTAAATCCAGAACACTTCCATTGATAGCATAAGGTATCACATGCCATGTTTCATGGGAGGAGGAGAGCTGTATATAGACTATAGAAGAAAAATAGACCAGAAATAGAAAAATAGACTTAACACAGTATACTGTACTTACTCAAATAACATTATGCACACTGATACCTCATGTTAAAGCAAAACCTCTGAAATGCTAGTATTTACACAATAGATATAAAGCTTGTCAAGCGTTTGCCCTTTGTGTCACTATTATCCACACAATAAATATATCTAACATCTTCTGTTAGTCGTGTTTAAACAGAATGCTAGCGTCTGCTTTAAAAATCTCTTCATATGGATGTATTGTTAACATAACTAAGAGTTGTGCGCAGAGTAAGAATAAGACGGAGAAGAGTTGTGTGCAGAGTAAGGATAAGACGGAGAAGGCGCACAAGCTATCTAGTGAATAAAGTCCTGAATTTGAATTTCCATGTTTCTGTCGGACATCAAAGCAACATCCAATAATACTTGTGCAAAGGTTTAAAAGTGAAAGCTTGTCTATATATATATTTAAGAATGCAGACAGGTTAAGCCCAGGTATCGCTATATGAAGATCTTATTTAGGATTTATTTGATCCACGTATATAAAGAAAATCACTGGGCCAGGCCACACATAATTATCACATTGTCAGAATGACAATTAGGTATGATGATCTCAAATGACCCCGCAAGCAGTGCCTTTTCCACGTAATTAAATGAACTAGAGAGGTGCCAATGGGGCCTCTACGGCGGTGCCCGTTGGGCACTGGCCTACTTATTGGAATGATGCAAATTGGAAATGGATGCCCCACCCAGATATTATGTCTGTGTCGTCAGAATGATGTCAGATTTCTGTATGTGTCTCTCTGAGTCCCTTTATTCCTATATATGGAGTTCTGTGTCAGCCATGCCCAAATATGGAGTGTTGGGATGTCAGAACAGGCCAGCTTATATGGAGTTCTGTGTCAGGCATGCCCAAATATGGAGTGTTGTGAGGTCAGAACAGGCCAGCTCCATATATGGACCCTGGGCAGGGGCCCTGTCCAGAGCCCGGGCAGAGGCCTTTTTGGGGGCGGTTTTGGACAACCGTGGGTCCGACCGACTCGACACCGGGCACTGTACTGTACTGCCTGTGGTGGTGTGGAACGCGTGTGTCGAATTTGAAGTCGGTGCGGGCTAATGGTTCTCCAGTTACGTGGATTACACTCGTACAAGACTTGGTGCATTTATAGTTAGATGAAATGTTTTAACCACTTGAGCCCTGTATTCAAAAGCTTTCCGCATTAGTCGATTTACAAGCTCACAAATCCCGACATGCGAGCCTTTGCCTTTTTCATTTGTAAATAAGACTTTGGGCAAAGATCACTTTGGGCATGTTTTCTAGGTGAAAAATGTCTAAACATTTCAAAAAGCTCACGTGTCGCATCGTGACACATTGTGAGCTTCTATAGATCTGCTATTTAAAGAACATGTTTTTCCTATTATATAATGATAGGGAAGCCAGGTTTAATGTAAAAAATACTTTTATACGTAAGTCAGTGGTTCCCAAACGTTTTAGTCTGTGACTCAAAATAAGAGATCTAGATTAGACTCTCTTTTTGTCCGGGGAAATAGCAGATCTACAAGCACACAACGCGTCGCTTCGCGCCACGTTGTGAGTTTGTAGATCAGCTATTTTCACTACTTCTTAAACTTTTGGTTTCTAATTTATGGAATTTCTTAGATTTTTCTTTGATTTTAGTTTAGTTTTAAACTTAACCTACATTTTTGCTTTTGAAAATGTTTCGAAATAATATTAAAACCAAAATGCATAGGAAACCAAAATTAAAGGGACCCAAAAATGTGTCCGCGACTCACAGATGTATCACGACCCAGTGTGTGGGTACCACTGCTGTACACCAGGGGTGCCTGCACTTTTTTGACTTGAGATCTACTTTCAAACTGACCACCTCAACAAGATCTATACCCACCCAAAAAATATGATCCCATTGCTGAAAATAGTTGACCTGAAAGGGCTTTGGAATAGCGGCGCTGGCGTTACATAATAAGACCTAACGCACTCGGAATGGGAAATAGGAAGGAAAGGAATTGGTATACTGTTTTGTTTTGTAGAACTTTGAAATGCAACTGACGTTTGTGAACAGCCACACTTGCATTGTGGGTTTGAGCTGACTGGCCCTATTTAATCAATGAATTCCTATTGTTAATGTAATTCCACAGAGGAGGCGTGAACGATGATCCCCTCATCAACTATACACTGACTGAAGGTGAACACAGGTCGTCCATGTTTATGCAAAGCAGCCACAGACAATAGATGCTACAGTCAGTGGTTCCCAAACGTTTTAGTCTGTGACTCAAAATAAGAGATCTAGATTAGACTCTCTTTTTGCCCGGGGAAATAGCAGATCTACAAGCACACAACGCGTCGCTTCGCGCCACGTTGTGAGTTTGTAGATCAGCTATTTTCACTACTTCTTAAACTTTTGGTTTCTAATTTATGGAATTTCTTAGATTTTTCTTTGATTTTAGTTTAGTTTTAAACTTAACCTACATTTTTGCTTTTGAAAATGTTTCGAAAATGTTTCGAAATAATATTGAAGTCAATGAAGTCACCTTAATTCAAGTGGCCTTTTTTCCTTTAAAAAAATATTAGGGCCATGTCATGTGATCTACCTGAACAGCCTTTGTGATCTACTGGTATATCACAATCTACCTTTTGGGCACCCCTGCCTGTAGACTGTAATAAGGGTCTTTGCCTGCATGGCTTTGGAGCTCCAAACGACTGCCTGGGAGGGGAGGGTTCATGGCTCACTGGAAGGTAGCCTTGACCCTCCTCAATGTGTCCTGGATCCTCCGCGCGTGCCTTTCCGTGGTGGACTGCTGGAAGTTGGCATCGTTGTCCGCTGCCAGGAGGTGAACGTCGCGGGCGCTGAGGCTGGCGATGCGGTGCCGTAGGTAGGCCTGCAGCTCGCCGTCAGGGCTGTAGGGGTACGCGGCGACCTGGAACGCGTGCACTTGACTCACCACCTTCGCTATGCTCCTTGAACACACAGGGACGAATGACACGAGAGATAGCGATTAACAAAGAGGCGTGCAGGGCACGCAGACGCAAACGAAGAAGAGAAGAGGGAGAGAAACAAAAGGAGAATTTGTTGTTTTAAGTCTCGTTGCTATGATGTCGAGAAGGCAAAATCATCAAATACTTTTACTCCTGCATTTATGTAACAAATAGATTCTCGAATCTTCCGTGTTAATGTATTCATGCATCATAACTGAGTGTGCAAAAAATACCGAGTCCGACCCAAAGCGGACCCACGTACTGTACATACACGGATCCATGCCAAGAGCTTCACTAGGTACCTTGACCACTAGGACTATTAGGTTCAGGTTCACACATTCAGAGAACGTGCAAATGAATACCGAGTATTGTGTCAGAAAGAGAAGCCATGATAAAACACAGAACAAGGGATGAAGCAAAACTCCCGTCTGATATCACTTCAGTGTCACCCCCCCCCCCCCTCCCCCCCCCCCCTCTTCCTCCTCCACCCCCCCACACACGTAGGAGTGTGCCATCCAACGCGGGCTTTAGCAATAACCAGCTGTGTCTCTGTGCCCCCGCTACCAGCTATGTCCCCTGACCCTGGCATCTGGAGAAAACTATATGCCTCGCAGCATCTGGCCTTGCAATCTCTTTTTACCAATCCCACCCCCATCATCACGAGCGAACGCCATCTGGAGCCGCGCTGGACGCCACTATCCCATTACCACACCGCCGCCACGTGCCACGACCCTCAGCATCTGGTCAGACATATTGGAGTGAGCGAGAAGGACACAGTGGAGCATGTCCTCGCGGCTACTTGGCCTGACTTTGTTTCAGTTGGACGTGCGTGTGTGTGTGTGTGTCTGTGCATGTGTGTGTGTGTGTGTGTGTGTAAGGAGAAAGTTGATCTTCAGTTTATGTCATCTTGAGTTATTACTGGATTGACATTTTGTGTCAGTACTAGGACGCAGGGCATGTTTATCAGCACACATGAACTGATATGACTATCCTTTTATACTGTTTAAACTGGGGAGAGTGCATAGAACACTAGCAGCTTTCAACGGTTTCAATGATGGTTCATGGATGATTCCACCAGTATCGTTATTGCAAGGACGTTGTTACAATATTACTTTCTGTGCTAAGTACGGACAGACAGACAGACAATCAGATAGACATAACATTACATGGCAGAGGCTAGGCTGAATGGCACAATAAGATTACAATGCCATGTCATGTTGACACACAAAAACCTCAGAGGCAGCAGCACCCTCTATTGGTGCAGGGAATATTACTGCCAAAAATGTAATTGAAGTACCACTGTAATGGTAGACAGTGGTGCAGTGGGGATTTTAATGTGTATGTGCATGCATTTGCACATAGCCGCTCAGGTTAGTATCACTGTTTTTGAGGTTTTATAAATGATGTAATCATATTTATATTCAGTTAGTTTTGCATTGTTCATTTGAGTTAATGAAATGATTTCTTCCCTTTCTGTTTTTGTCTTAGTTAAAGCTGCACTGTGTAACCTTCCTGTTCGACCCCAGATATCCTAAAGTACTGACAATTGTATTGCCGTGTGGGCTGAGAACTTGAGTTTTTTGACCTTCAGAAATAGGATCATGTCAAAGTTCAAAGTAGTTGATGCAGGGATCATCAGGAAGGGATCATCGTTCCTTCATCCCTCCTCGGTGGAATAAATTACATGAACAATGGAACTGCCCTTTGTTCCTGTGATTGGCAGGAGATAATCCGCCATTCATCTGTCTCCTTCAGTCTGCTGTTTGTGTTTGGAATCATGTTGAGTCACAATTATTGGTTCACAATTTTAATTTTAACCTTCGGAAATAGGATGTGTAGGACACGACCTTTGACATGATCCTATTTCCGAAGGTTAAAACAATACAAAAATAAATCTAGGTTGGCTAGACACATAATGCAAAATGTCTCAATAGAAGAGCAGGGACACCAAATTCAACCAGCCCTATTATATTACTGTAGTTAGTTGTATTGTATTTTGTATTTAAAAAAATAAATAATCTGACAACTTTGTGTTTACTTGAACAATTGTATTTTAAAAAAGCTACTGGTGTTGTGGGTGTTTATAAAGTCATTTGGTGTATCATACAGGAGGATGGCTTCATTAGCGTATCATAGCTTAATTTAGCACATCATACATGAGGGCTAAATCTAACAAAAGAGAGTGACTCCAAATTGATTCCAAACACAAACAGCAGACAAGAGACACGTTCTGTGCAAAAAGAACTGACCTGGAAACTAAGGATTATCTGCCCTCAATCAGAGCACAAAGGGGCCAGTCGTTTACCTTCCTATTGTTAATGTAATTCCACAGAGGAGGCGTGAACGATGATCCCCTCATCAACTATACACTGACTGAAGGTGAACACAGGTCGTCCATGTTTATGCAAAGCAGCCACAGTTCAAACGACAGTAGATGCTACTGTCGTTTGAACGCAATTCTCGCTGTCATGCGCGTCATTCTGCTCAAACAGCTGTGTGGGGCAGACAAACTGCATTGTCATTAGTGCGCATGAAAATAATATTTTAACTGTAATAATTGTGAAAATGGAAAATGGAAGTTTTTGAATTAACTGATTTCAAAGCGCTCTATGATGGCAACACCGGGGCACTCTGAAATCTGGATAAGATTCCAGCATAATGTACGAATGCACCCGCATATTACATGTGTATGGCGCCACTCTATTGCGTTACCATTGGTATGTTTTGTTTATTAATATTTAAGCAGAGGAATGTAAGAAGACACTGTAATGATATTTAATGATATGAGGAGAGGAGACAAAAATGGTAATTCATGCTATTTCGACGCATGATGACGCACGCACACACTGCGGATCTAAAATAGACGTGGCTTTCCACTCACCTGAGCTTGGTCCACTTGTATGCTCCAGTGGTGAGGGTGTACGCTCCTATCTCCAACTGCTGGATGTGCATGGCCAAGATATGTGCCGAGGGCAGCGTGGGTCTTCTCCTCGCCTGCTCTCCTCCCATCAGACACAGGTCATCGCTCTTCAGAAACACCTAAAGAGAGCAAGGATTGTATTAGCCGGTTACGTTTTGGATCAAATTTTCAGTCTACAATTAGTGCTGAATTGGATGAATTAACGCTGAGGATTTTAATGTGTACAGAGCACAATTTGGATCTTAAAAGAGTCATTTGTACACACTTGAGTTATGAGGAAGGAGGAGAGACCCGCACACTGCCACTTGCTGGTTCAAGAACTTTATTTTAAAGAGTCATATAGCAACGTTTCGGCCTTTCGGCCTTCTTCAGGCATGAATCGCACCTGCTATAAAACTGAACCAGGTGTGCGGAAGTCATCCCTCAAATATACACACTTGAGTTACAAAGGGATAAATTAACACAAAAATACCTGGATTGGTTAAGCGCAGTCTCTTTTCTCTCCCCTCTCACTTCTACAACTCCCGTCAGCATGTGATGCTGTAATATGTTTGTTTATTCAACTGTTTGTTGACTCATGGCAAATAGTTGCACAAAAAATGTGGGGTGCAAGTGTGGTAAAATCAACAAACTGGCAGTGAAATGCAATATTTGCATCAAGTTCCTCTCAACAAAGCAATCTCAACAAAGCAAACACCATGTTTAAACATGTAGTTTCGCAAGCATCAAATAAAAGCATCAAATAAAAGCATCAACTTGAAGTCGAGAGGATCGTTCTTTTAACCTGCCAGTGTGTGAGTGCAGCTGAAGATACTCGGGTTGTGTCTTTCAATTCATATTATTCCTAATTGGAAAGTATGTAATCCACGTTGTAAAGTGCTTTGGGTAAATGTACCTTATCGCTTGCCTCATACATACTATGCTCTGCCTGAGATCCCATCTTGAAGTTTGTATTTACATGTTTTGTGCAAGCTTTGGGACTGGGAGCTGCAGCATAGACAAAGTTTCATTACATTTTGAACAGTGTTTGTATTATGGACATGCTTAGCATTGCAGAGTGCAGACAAATTGATATAAGGTGATTACAACATTAGCTTGGGGAGGGAGCTATGGGAGGGTAGAGATAGAAGAAGTGTTAAGGTGGTTGCACACTGGATGCGTTTTTCGTAAAACCAATAAAAATCGCTAAAGATCTGAAAAACACGCTCAGTGTGCAGGGACCTTTAATGTAACTATTAATTTTTAAATGCAATTTTATTGTGTAACACAGTAATTATAGAAAATCTAATTTAAAACACTGTTTTGGGCCATTTATGGTTATAGCATATTAGGGCTTAGATAGCATTTTATGTAGACATTGCACTATATAGTATATAATGCATAGTTTCATTATATACAGTAGATGCCACTGTTAAGTTCTTAGCTTGCGTATGATTCATGATGACTATTTTTTATGTATCACCACGTTTTTGTTTTTGCTTACTGCTCTGGATTCAGAGAGTCTGCTAAATGCCTAAATTGTAAATTGTAGGGCAAGACAGAAAAACAAATGGACAGAGAAGTAATGGCCTGAATATTGACGTTCCAGGCAGCTCAAATGTGATGTGGGTAATCATGCCATTTTGGAAGGGCAAGTCGATCTCGATGGGCTATTGAGTTGGTCTCAGAGAGAACTCATACAAAAACAAGTTTGCCGTCCATTCACACATGCTTGCTGATTTTAATGTGAACCCTAGAGAATCATATGAAGGGAGCAGCGCACAAGCTACATTAGCATAGGAATGTCCCTTTCAGCATATCAATGGTTCGGGTGTGCTATGATTAGTACTTTTGAGTTCCTGAAGAGATGTCAAGGGACAGAAGAAATATTTCCCATGTAGAACTATCTGACAAATTACAAATCCTTTTCCAGCCGACAGTGAGCTGAGAAAGAGAAACATGAAGAATTTGAAATCTCAGGCATTGGTAGTGAGAGATGGAGTCCAGAGAGCAGACTGTTTTCACAAAGCCAACTGGTCAAATCAACCCTACTGCAACCTCCTATCGTGTTTGTCACATTTACGCCAAACATAAGGAATCATTTCAGGATGCTGCGATATTCAAGGAGACGTTGCTTTCAGGGACTGGTTTAGCTTTGGGTCTGTACTCTGTAGCACAGTGAGAACACTCATAGCTGTTTTTGATTTGATTGTCTGCCCTCCAGCTCAGCGGAACAGTATGTGCCAAGTCCAGCCTATCTAGAGAAAAACACAAGCAAGTGTGCACACACGCACGTACGCTCACACACACACACACACACACACACACACACACACACACACACACACACACACACACACACACACACACACACACACACACACAGTCACACACACACACACACACACACACACACACACACACACACACACACACACACACACACACACACACACACACACACACACAGACCTGCACAGCTCGCAGCTCCTCCAGGATCTCACACACTTTGCTAGGCAGATGTTTCCAAGCCTGCAAGGGAGACAGAAGGAAGTTTAATTTAGTAATTTCATTTAGCCACAAAATGGAAACTAATTATGAATATAAGCAGCCTTCAGATAGAAATATGGAAATGTCCCTTATTCGGTTTAGATGGTTGTCTTTTCATTGTAGGTTATTTGATATTATACCCTTCTTTACAGGACACAAACCTACAAGCTCAGAGGAATACCAGACGACTCGCCCCTTTACCAACTCACCCCGGGCGTACAGCCGGCGGAACTGGTATTCCTAAAGTAACCAAAGAAAATTATGCTTAAACGGTTAAACCTAACCCTATTCCTAACATTAACCTCAGTGAAACTATGCCTAAGCCTAACCTTATACCTAAACTTAACCCCAGTAAAACTATGCTGACCCTAAACTTATTCCTAAACTTATTCCCATTAAAACAAAATAAAGAATACAAGAACCGAGCGGTCGGCCGAAAAAAATCGAGGGGCGAGATGGTTTAGAGGTGACCGCACCTGAGACCACTCGGAGTCTGTGCCCATGCATGTTCTACATAACCTGACTTCGCCAGATTGCGGCAGTATTGAGTTCACAAGTTCCCTCCTCCTGCCTGCATCTGGGCGCTCTCAAGCAGAAACGATGAACAGGAAGCAGCGGGACAAAAATCTGATATCTCCATAATAATTTTGAGTTGTAGTCTTGTTAGGTTGTGTTTACATTTGCGCTGTGGCACAGCTTCGATATGTCACCAGTCTCGCGTTTCGGAGTACATCGTCTCTGCCCGAGAGACACAAGACTCTCCCTTCTGGCAGAATTACATTTTTGTCCAGCAGGGGGAGTGGTTTCACCAGGCTATGTTCTACATCAGGAGTGTCCAAATCATTTTAGGCTGGCCGGACCGTGTAAAATGTGACTTCATTCGAGCGGGACCATTGTGCACACGTGAGAACTCATATGCATGTTGCCTTATTATTAATTTTTTTAACGTTTTTTTGTGGCTTTCGCCTTTTATTTTATATGTTTTTATAGAGGGACAGACAGTAGGCTGACAGGAAATGGGGGAGAGAGATGGGGGGGGGGGTGACATGCAGTAAAGACCGTTGGGATCGGGAGTCAAACCCGCGGCACACTGCCAGACTGGATTACCAGCCAAGGTGTCGGGACCGCTGAGCCACGGCCCAGGCCATCATTTATTTTTTATTTTTTTACCTGTTTGCATGTTTCCCCTCCAACATATTTCACTTTACGCAATATAGTTTCTTATGAAGAAACATTTCTACATGACTCTTATGATCGGTATTAACTTGCAACTTATATATCGGAGACAAATAACAAAACATTTTTTTAAATGCAAGGCGACACAATATAGCATTTCATTCTTTACAAAGCTAAAGAGCAGATGAGTAACAAAACGGACCACTAGCACCCACAGATCCATCACCTTCCATTTGTGTTTAATTTATATCATGATAGATTGAAAGGCATGCATTTTGTCAGAGTATTCTGTAACAAGTTTCTTACGGCCTTGCATGTTGACATTAACATTATGTAAACCTCATCAAGGCCCTGCGCAGACTGAAGCTTGATGAATAACATGCAACAAGCACAGTGTCAAGAGAGCAACTGCCATACAGCTAAAGACAGATATGACATGGGAGACTGCGCATGCGTCGGCGTCGGCTGCGTTGAATTTCCAGTGGCCAGTATTACCGTCAGTTTTAACTCATTTTAAACGTTTATAGGCCTTAGTTTTACTTTTTACTCTGGGCCACGACAGTTTTATTTGTCTTTTGTAAAATCAGAAGAAGCGAATTCACTGGGCTGCACCTGGCCTGCAGGCAAGGGTGTCTGCTGTCCGGCCCGTGAACACCCGTGCTGAATCAGCGCTTGTTATTAATGTTAATATGGATCTCATTTGAGGAGGACATTAACAGTACACCTTGAGGGCCCAGGACGGAGGTCTCCGCCTTATTAATTAATTACGTCGGATGCCCAGGACAGAGATTAATCAAAAGACGGATCATTAATCATTCCATAACCAAGCGCACCGCTCCACAGGCTGGGAGCGCCTATTGAGCAACATTCGATGTCATTTCCGGTTGGGACGTCATCCAAAGTGGTCCCCCTCCATTTGAATGGATGGGAGGAAAAATCTTAAAACGTGAATAACTCTTGATCTAAATCAATGCTTCCAATTCTAATCAAAGATTATGTGATAGACGGCCCATCGTGGTTCCGCCGCTAGTCGCGTTAGAAGTATTCATACCTCCCGTTGTTGTCGATCCCCTCAGGGTGTTTTGGCTACATCTAGCTACTTCAGCTACATCCAAGATGGCGCCTTGTGCACCTTGAAATGGGCTCCGAAGCTGCAAATCGCTGGGCACGCTGATTTACTGGTTCCAACTACATCCAGGCATTCAAGGTGTTTAAATATGGTCTCATCATCACATACAAATTCAACAGGTAGCTTGAGGGCACCGAATTCATGACGTGATGTGCAGTTAAGTTATTCCAGAATGTTTCGTGAGAAAGCATTCTATTATCTGCAGCCTTACTGGTAACTGCCTGACAATCACATTCTCCAGGCCTCCGAGGATCTGCATGGCCGTGGCGAAGTTCCTCCACTCATAGCAGTGTTTGCCAATCAACAGAAACTTGCTCAGCAACGCCACTTGTGTCTGAAAAAAACAAAACAGAGGACACATGACCAAAGACAGCATATAGAACCTTGCAGTGTTGTTTTTGGCAGCAAATTTAGATTTACATTTTAGTCATAGTCTCTTCAATAGTTTTCATTTAGTTTCAGTCACATTTTATTCACCTGGAATGTATTACTGTTAGTTAGCTAGTTTTAGTCGACTAAATAGCATACGATTTTAGTCGACTAAATCAACTGTAGATTAAAATGTATTTTGGCGGGCCTTGATGCCGTCGTAATGACTGATTTTACACTTTACGCTGAAAATAGCCGATCTACAAGTTCACAACGCGTCACAGCGTGACCCGTTGTGAACTTGTAGATATGCTATTTTCAGCATGCAACCAAGTGTAAAATGACTTATAATGGATCTCTTGTTCACTAGTCCCTTCCTAACATTTTAGTCTAGTTTTTATTTGTTGACGAAAATTGTCAGTATATTTAGTCTTAGTTTTAGTTATCATAGCTTAGTTTTCATTTAGTTTCCATTTAGTTTTCCATCAGTGAAAAAAGGTAGTCGACGAACATTTTTCGTCTTACTTTTAGTCGACGAAAACAACACTGGAACCTTGTGCGTACTATACACAGTATAATGCCCAGAATCCCATTCTGATGTGAAGAGACCAGGCATATTGTGTGGCAACCTTACCCTGGCTATGAATTGTGTGTAGTGATGATATCAAGCACATCACACGTTGCAGGGAATGTAATTTCCCATTTGTATCTCTGCGATTGTGCAAATGTAACCAAATAAGACCCGCAAACAAGGGTCCTGTTTTGGTTACATTTGTACAATCTCCGAATACAAATGAAAACCGAAGATTGTATTGTATTGTGTGTGTGACCATTACCACCAGACACAGCATTGCTTGTGGACCCGTGCAGCTCTGAGCTCTCATCTGGCAGAGAGATTTGATCTCACCTTGAGCGTGTCACAGATGACTATCTCTGCAGAGATCCAGTTGGTGACACTGTCTGCATATGTGAGCAGCCGCTGGAGGTGGCTGTCCCCTCTCTGTGTCCCCTCGCACACCAGCAGATTGTTTCCCTCTGCTGGTGAGACGTGCTGCTGAGACACATTCCTGATGGTGGTGGGAATGAAGCCAGGATGCAATATACTGTAGTTTAGCCACTTAAACTCTCGTGCAATATACAGTTTATACCCACTTAAACTCTCAATATTTACTTATTTAGTCAAACTTGACCATATATAAATAGGCTCTGTACTTGGCCTGCTCTTTTTCCCCCTCTACACCAAACATTTTTGTCAAAGATTTGAGGCGAAGTGATTAAGTCAGTGGTTCTCCAAAATGTTCATGTCAAAAAATTGGAAGTGGAATTGAAACAGTGTACTGGTACCGTTCGCATCGCTCTAGAGCCTTGGAGCGCTTGTTGCCCATTCCGATGACGTGTCAAAAAGTGACACGTCATCGAAAATGTCCCCTGCCTGTTAAGCTGACGAAAACGAAAATCTTAAAACAATCATAACTCCCGATCTAAATCATCCCGTCTAATTCTGAAAAAAGATCCTGTGTTTGACGGCCTTCCGCAGTCCAGTCGCTAGTCGCGATAGATTTATTATTACCTCCCGTTGTTGTCGATCGACTCTAGAGTGGTGTGGCACACCAGCTTCCGGTGCGCCGGTAAAAGTGGTCCGTGCGCTATAAATTATGGGCACATGGATGAAATGGATTAAATAGTTCCGGGCCTCCAAGGTGTTAAACAACTAGTCGACTAGTTGACTTAACTTGACTAGTAAACTAGGCAACTAGTCAACTAGTAAAAAAAGCCCTAGTGTGTGTGTGTGTGTGTGTGGGGGGGGGATCGGTTTGGGAGGCCCCCAATTGTGCGCTCGATCTGCTCCCCGCCCCGGCCTGGTATTGACTTGTCACCTGGTATTGACTTGCCACTGCCACACTTTGAGAACCATTGGTTTAATCTTTCGTCATGAAGGCGGCGACACCCAGACCCAGGTCATAAACGTGAGTTCATTTTGATACACATAATCGGAATCAATTTAATAACCAAATACAATAACATGCAGGACCTTGACAGACAAGCTTAACAGAATCTCCCACATTGTTAAAACTAGGGTGTGTGTGTGTGTGTGTGTGTGTGTGTGTGTGTGTGTGTGTGTGTGTGTGTGTGTGTGTGTGTCTGTACTCACTTGTTTATACTCAAAACCTTTTCGTTGACTCCTTGAGTTCTGGAGTTGAGGAAGTGAACTGGGTGACAGCCATGGAAAACGTCCTGTTAGACATAATTATTTTAGTAGTAACGTCACGCCGTGTCATTCAAGTGCACAGGAGAGCAACATGCCAGTTATTAATGGTCACTCACTTCAATGATAATTTACTTCTTCATAGAGGTATGTCTCCCTCCAGTGCTGAACACAAGCAACAGCACTTTAACCCATTTAGACCTAAGGCCGATTCTAAAAAAAAAAGTTTTCTAAATGATAACAGTTTTCTGAAAAATCTATGTTTCTATGTCAGTGGTGCTCAACCCTTTTCATGTCATGGACCCCCAGAATTATCTGTATTTGGCCAACCGACCCCAATCTGAAAATATGTTGTTCCAAGGACCCCACAGAAGCAAAGATATGAGTTAAAAACGTTCGCTCTGAAAGAATATATATTCAAAGATTTGCGCCACATTTTCACGATTTTTTCAAAAAATAGCAGATCTACAATCTATGAGCTTGTAGATCTGCTAGTTTTCAATGGCTAAAGTATAACATAATCCTTAAAACACCAAAAGGGGTTCCCGTCCTGAATGGGTAAAATGTGAGTATGAGAAAGGGGATTTGCGTGAATATATCCCATCGTAACGCATGTTCGTCTCATTGTATGTGTATGTGTAAGCATGTGGGTCCTTATGTGGCCTGCATACCAGCATGTGTATTATTGTCTCTACGATGAATTGAAAATAATCATTTCCAGTTTCCACAATTAATAAAACACAAAACACACTGAACCATTCCATTGAATCTATAATACTTGCAGTATAGTTGGAAATATGGAAATTAACATGTGGATCAGGATTAACTGTGACCATTGTGCAATAAACTGGATTATCAGTTTAGTTGTAATTGAAACATATAACATCCTGGTCTGGCCTATGTTTGTGCAAGATACAAGTAGGGGGGAGTAGGCTAAATATTAATTTCTTAGCAATTACTCTATTGATGGCATTTGTTTTTTAATTAATCAAATCGGGAACCGAAATAATCATGTAACCATTTAAACATTATGTTATACTTTATCGCGCAACAGTGTAGTGCGAAAATCCGACAAGTTGTGGAGCTTCATCAGCTATTTTCAATATCTTCGCTAATACTTTAAAGGACAACTTTAGTTTTTTTCAACCACGGTTCATGTTTTAGGTTATAGCGATTTATTTTTTTATTATTTACTATAGTCCTACTAGACCCCAGGAAATTACATCTGGCCACAAAATATCACAGGATCTACTGAATGTGAAGGTAGCCTACTGGGGGGATGCCATACTGTGTGTAGTAGGCTCAATATGTCAGTTTGACACATTCAGTAGATCCTGTGATCTTTTGTGGCCAGATGTAATTTCTTGGGGTCTAGTAGGACTATAGTAAATAATAAAAAAAGAAATCGCTATAAAATGTTGTGAAAAAATACATATTTAGCCCCATGTTCAAATGCCCCCCACCCCCTGTCAAAAACAGCTAAAATCCCTAAAACGAAAGAAAGCAGCAAATGAAAAACAAAAATGAACACTCATCTTTTACTTTCTCCAATAACAACCTAAAACATGAACCTTGGTTTTAAAAAACTAAATTTGTCCTTTAACATTTTCGCTTGTAGTAATAATAACATGCTCACAATAGGGATATAAGTATTAATCCATGACTTTATGCCAGTGGTTTTCAACCAGTGGTCCTTGAGAGGGTTCCAGGTGGTCCCCAGATGGAGCTGGTAACTAAATGGACCCTTATATCTGTAACTTTTAGAGTGTAAAATGTAACCAAATGGACCCGTACACTCTCAAAAGTTACATTATTGTTAAACATCTGCATTGCTTAATTTACAAGAAGTCTACATAATTAGAGAATGTAGAATTGTTATTTTGATCAACATTTGCCAGTTATCTCTCCTAATGGGGATATTCTAGGTTTTGGGTCTGAGAGGCAAAATGTCATCAAATAGTGGTCCGTGGCTCAAATGCCCAATAAATAATGGGCCTTGATATGAAAAAGGGTTGAAAACCTTTATACAATGATTTGAAGAAAAAAAAGATCAATTCAAGGGATGGATGAAGTGTTGTATTAACCTGCTGCAACAGTGTGAGCTGCTGTGCCGTCCGCTGTGCGCTGTATTCACTCTGGCCAAAGGGGCGGCGCTCATCGGCACGGTGGCGCCATCCGCTGGTCAGGTGGTCGTCCGCCAGGGAGCCGTAGGCAGGCACGGGCAGAATCGCGGCGATGGAGAAGGCCTTCTCTTTGGGCTCCACCACCCGAGAGATCTTCCACTGAAACGTCTACAAAGATACATGACAATTAGTGTGAAGAAGGCTAATGTGTTCTTGTTTTTTTTCTTGTTTTCTTTTAAAGGAAATGTCTGAATATACTTTAAGTGGAGTCTGATATGGGAGAGAAGGCCTCGCATTTCTGATTTAACAGGATAAGTGCCATACCCGTAAAGACGAGTTTACCGTAACTTTGTCCAGGTTGCCATAGCCGTAAATGCGAGCTTTGTTTAATCCACGTTAATCAGCGATTCATTAGCATCGGGTTAGCATGTTTGTGGCATTTTTAGCTAGCTACAGACCCGGACGATGTAAAAACGGCCAAAATTCCCGCGTGCAAACCCGTGAACGCACGCAAGCCGTGCGTTCGCCCTATTACACTGGTCTGAGATCAGAGTAATGATGAGTTCCGGTTCAAACTGGTGTAAACATCCGCTACTTTTTGGGACAGGTTATACAAAAAACATCTGGCACCCAGCACCACCCCATCTAGTGTCCACCCAGCAGAACATCATTTAAGGTTAAAAAAGGCTGCATGATGTAAAAGGAAAAAAAAAAAATGTCAGCCACAAGAGATCTTACAATAAGGTCGTCAACAGCAATGAGAAAAAAGGATAGACCACTGATCACTGATTACTGGTATCTTATATACAGAATACAACTATAAAAAGAATAACTAACTAACTAAAGAACATTTCACAATAAACAACTATATATATATACTTTTCAATAGATCTGGGCTTTTGGTCAAACGGATGGATATATTGGTTCAGGCTGTAGTTTTCATATATTACGGACCATTATATTACACTGACTTTTCTTCCCGGGTCCTCGACGGACGATTTGCCGCATAGCAGCTGGACAGACAGGGAGTCATCGGCCTCATCTGGGCTGATCAGGCTTTCACCTCCATGATGGCTCCTCCACGTCTTACTGGGAGAGCTGTGGAGGCTGGTGAGAAGGACCCCTCCTCGGCTGTCTAGCGGAGCCACCTGTACAGGGCAGTGTTGTTTTTGGCAGCAAATTTAGATTTTAGTTTGTCATTAGTCTCTTGAATAGTTTGCATTTAGTTTTAGTCGCATTTTAGTCAACTGGAATGTTTAATGTTAGTCTAGTTCTAGTCGACTAAATGTCATAAGATTTTAGTCTACTAAATCTACAGTTAATTTAGTCGACTAAAATGTATTTTTGCAAATGCCCAACAAGCAAGTTTACATACAAAGTTGTATGTCAACGAGTATAAAATAAACATAGGCGTTTGGCTGTTTCTGAGAATTTTCAATCCATAATGAATGATCGATGTGCCCAAAATAGGAATGCCAGGGTCAATGTGGCCAATGTTCTGCTCCTATGTGTGGTTACCTGAGTGATGAGAACGTTCTGCTCCTATGTGTGGTTACCTGAGTGATGAGAACGTTCTGCTCCTATGTGTGGTTACCTGAGTGATGAGAACGTTCTGCTCCTATGTGTGGTTACCTGACTGATGAGGAAGTTCTGCTCTTATGTGTGGTTACCTGAGTGATGAGGAAGTTCTGCTCCTATGTGTGGTTACCTGACTGATGAGGAAGTTCTGCTCCTATGTGTGGTTACCTGAGTGATGAGGAAGTTCTGCTCCTATGTGTGGTTACCTGAGTGACGAGAACGTTCTGTTCCTATGTGTGGTTACCTGAGTGATGAGAACGTTCTGTTCCTATGTGTGGTTACCTGAGTGATGAGGAAGTTCTGCTCCTATGTGTGGTTACCTGACTGATGAGGAAGTTCTGCTCCTATGTGTGGTTACCTGACTGATGAGGAAGTTCTGTTCCTATGTGTGGTTACCTGAGTGATGAGGAAGTTCTCCAGTGTTGTCAGAAGGCCAGACGGCTGTGTGAAGTCCACCAGCCTGCAGTCCATCACCCAGGCCTCCAGCAGAGCCAAGCTGCGATGGAACACCTTTGCATCGTCTCCTGACAGCTCTGGACCAGCTCTGGCACAGAAGAATGATTGCATTGAGGTTAAGCCTGATGCATACTTCATTCTCCCCTAGAGATAGGGTGAGAAGTTCAGTCACAGCGAGAGACTCGAAGTAGAGTCGCTGCTTCTTTGCTTGGAAAGGAGCCAGCTAAGGTGGTTCGGGCATCTGGTTAGGATGCCTCTCAATTGAGCGTCTCACTAGGGAGGTCCTCGATGCACGTCCCGCTGGAAGAAGACCCCAGGGCAAACCAAGGATGAGTTGGAAGGCTTATATCTCCAAATCTGCCGGAAACGCCTTGGGATCCCCCAGAATGAAGTTACTAATTTTGCTGTCGAGAGGGATGTCTGGAGCTCTCTGGTGGAGCTGTTGCCTCCGCGACCCGACTGATAAGCAGTTGAAGATGGATGGATGGATGCATCCTAAACTCACAATATATCGCGGATGATGGCTTTACAAAACTTAACGGATACACAATTTAAGCAAACACAAACCACACACCAGAAGTAGAGTGCTCAGCCAGAGGTAGGAGCAACACTAATATGGCATTCAATAAAAATGGGGTGTTTTCATGAGAGATATACAGTATATATATACCTTGAGGAACTGATGAATCTGTCCATTAGGAATTGAAGAAGCTCCTCTGGAGTACAGAAGTGGCGATACGTGTACAGGAAGTGTTGGACGTAACCTTCCAGAGCTGCATTTCTACAACAAGATGGAACATTATAATATCAACACACTTGAGAACATTGTGATATCAAATTCATGTCAGGAGTCACTGAAATGTATTAAATAAGATTGTCTTGCTAAAATGTTATGAGATCCTTCAGAATATTCAGGAATATAGAAGCTTATGATATTGTAATATACTGTATGGCCAACAGGGAATCGGGTCATAATCATATTGCGCCTAGTTGTGAGTTTGTAGATTGGCTACATTTGCGGAACGTTCACCTTAGTATGATTAAGGATAGATTTTACGTATGTCGCACTCATATGTTTGAAGCTATTTGCTTTTAACTGGAGTGGAGTTCACTCGCATAATCTTTGTATTTAGTAGTGGAGTGGGATGTATGGAGCTCTCTGCTGGAACTGTTTCCCCTGCGACTCGACTACGGATAAGCGGTTGAAGATGGATGGACACTGTTCCCATCTGAATCTATAATTGATCTAATTTATCATGTCTCATTCTCTCCATCTCTGCTACAGTAGGTAGGTACACAAGTACACATATTTAGGGGAATTTCAATGATGGTGTATTGGTAGGAGGGATCTGGCCGATTGTAATGGTCTGGTCTGGGCCAAAAATCTGGTTATCTACCTAGGTTTGTCTGTCTGTCTGTCATCACGAACGTAGACTGATCATAGCTCACGTCACTTTGTGCATGAGTTCTCCAAGCCAATGACCAAACCAGAGTCCTGTTGACAAACAGATTACTCAGATTTCGGGAGGTGTATAGTTCCAGACTGCTATATAGAGCGTCGCAGTCCTGCCTCCTACCCTGGACCAGGAAATGAAACCCAATGCATTATTCTCATAGACATTTCTTAAAGTATTTATTTAAAGACGGTTACGCCGCGGACAAAGCCAACTCGAGTCGTGACAACTCATGACAACACAAACAATATTTTGGACCAAACAAATAATTAGAAAGAAGAAAAAAACGGCAGGTTACAACACTTTTTTTGTTGTTTTTCTTCTTTGTAATTATTTGTTTGGTCCAAAATATTGTTTGTGTTGTCATGAGTTGTCACGACTCGAGTTGGCTTTGTCCGCGGCGTAACCGTCTTTAAATAAATACTTTAAGAAATGTCTATGAGAATAATGCATTGGGTTTCATTTCCTGGTCCAGGGTAGGAGGCGGGACTGCGACGCTCTATAGCATTCGGAGATTGTGGAATAGTTGTCTGGCTATACGCGAGACTAGTTTCCTACAATGCGTTTCCAGTCAAAGTGTATAATGAGTAATACCTAGCATAGAGGTACGCCATGAGACCCAGCGGAGACCCGGCCTGCAGTGTCCTCTTCCCTTTGTGGGTTCCAAAGCTCAGCACGGCAGGGTCTTCAGAGGATCGCAGTTCCAGAGAACCAGGACCACACGCTGCCAAGGACGACAGCTGGGACACGTCTAAACCCCACTGTTCCACCGTCAACATCTGGACATAAACACACCAGTCACGTCAGATCAATTGTTAGGAAGTGCGTGAACTGAAGCAGCCCATTCAGGTGGATGAACTAGTTTGTTAGTGGATTCGAATGTTATCAACCAGTAGGTTACTCATCAAGACCATGCAATGGAGCCAGTAGGCTCTATGGGAGTGGAGACGTTGTCGGTCGCATTGTCCGACTGCTAACCCAATTACTAAACCTAACTATAACCCTAACCTGCAGTCTTTACCGGCCACGTAAGTAAACATAAAGCAAAGTTGTTGTATAGCGTCAGGTTCACGATGTTTTCGCTTCGGCAGCAGTAATTTCACTCAGTCCCTATGCGCATTCTGTAGCTCCGAGATGAGGTCCCACTGTCTTAGCCTTGAAACCACGTTTCAGTGTGTAGTGTAATGCTTAATTGGGTCGTCCACTCACAGTTAACAGCCTTTGTATTGAGTTTGTGCTTGAAATGTACTGTAATTCTGCAAACTGTTAATAAATATTTCAATCAATCAATCAATCAGAACCGGCACGTGGTTTCAACTAGGAACATTTCTCACCCTTTTCTGCACATCGTATCCAAATAATAAAGGTCCGATAATGAGCTAAACTAATTTGACTTTATTCCCGGACAAGAAAATCCAAGTTTAAACGAGTGTTTAAATGACTTATTTAGCCATGTTTTGCAAGGAGGAGAGACAGCATTATAGCGCCTCCCCTGGTCGAATGTCGAGTGAACTAAAGTCAGTTGGAAAATCTAATTGCGACATTCGAGGTGGTGGGTGAAATCAACCCTCAACGGCTTCTGACAGACATATGGGAGGGGATGGGGGAGGGAAGCCGCAGGGGCGCTAATGCTGCCTCTCCGGCTGCAACTTCCTTGCAAAACATGGCAAAATAAGCGATTTAAACGCTCGTTTCAACCAGTAACTTGGATTTTCTTGTCCGGGAATAAAGTAAAATGAGTTTTATTTAGCTCATTATCGGACCTTTACTTTTTGGATACGATGTGCATTGTGCAGAAAAGTTTAAGAAATGTTCCTAGTTGAAACCACGTGCCGGTTCTGAAACGCGGTAGAAGGCTAAAACAGTGGGAGCTAATCTCGGAGCTCCAGAATGAGCGTAGGGACTGAGGGACCATATGGGGCTAGAGCTTGATGGTGAATATGGGTTGGTAACATTGGAAGCGGGTGGGTTTGTGTTGCACCTCAAGGTATTTCTTCACAGACTCCAGGAAGTCCACTCTGGATATCAGCTCTTCCAGTTGGGCCTTGAGCTTGGACGACATCAGTTTGCTCTCACAACCTTTTGGGATTAATAACATTATGTTAACGTTATTTGTTTTCGTAAATACTTTGCCATGCTGCAACTGAATGTTAACATTTCATTTTAATTTAAGCCATCATGTAGCACCATGCAATAGTCACCTTTGTTTTTTCTGTCTTGTTGGATCAGCTTCTGGTAGAAGTTTCTAGTCTTCCTCAGATTCCTCGTCTCAATGGTCAGTTGCTGTTGTAGCTCCTGTGTAGAAGAGGTGAATTCAAACTCAAGCAATTAACCAAAATCTTGTGAATTTGTTGTCATTGAAAGGAGCCACATGCTGTACACCTGTACCAGTGTGTTGATTTCTTTGACTAAAACTATGACGAAAAAATGTTTGTCGACTACCTTTTTTTCACTCAATCAAAACTAAATATACGTTACCATACTGTACCGTACTGTACGTTACGTACTGTGCTGTACTGTACCGTAGCATACTGTGCTGTACCGTATTGCTGCGCCATGTGTGTGCGTGTGTGTGTGTGTGTGCGCGCATGCGTGCGTGTATGTAGTGAAAAGGGCAATTTGGCAATTTCACATTGCCAAATGTAGGGAACAAGGTATCCTGACAAATTATACTCTGGGAAAATATTCTTGTTTGACAGTGCTGGCGGGCTGTGTTTAATTAGGAATGATGAAGCCGTGGGCCGTATAAAATGTGTCCTCGCGCCGCATTTGGCCCGCGGGCTGAACTTTGGACACCCCTGGTCAGTAAAGGGTCAGGGTTGACGTCATTCCTGGCCCTCTCCAGTGTGACGGGCTGTGGTGGAGCTCATAACAACAGCCCTATCCAAGTGTGCGCACAGTCGCGCATACACACACACACAGACTTCATTAATATTCTATTATAAATCATAACAACCTCTGCTGCCACAGGCTAAGTTCAACACATTACCATTCAATCAAGTTGAGGGAAAATAATGTGCAAATTACCTTAAATCCCCTCAAACCCACATCTCTCGTTCCTATTTACCCCAAAGCCTGACCATGGCCTACTTTATACCAGATTTGAATATCATTCTTGTAAAGGGTAAAAATAAACTAAGAAGTGGACTTAATTTGAATATCTAATTGTTCCTCCTGTAGTAAATAACATTGTGATAATAAAGAAAATATGCCAAATTCCCAACAACTGCATATTTCCAACCAGCCATGGGGAATTCAAGTAACTTCAAAATGACAACAACAATAATAGTGTTGCTTCAATTATCAGTTACGTTGAATAGCTGTAGAAACAAAACTTATGTGTATTGCTTGTTACCAAATTGACCTGTATCTGTCCATTTGGTTTCATTCTACGTGTTTAAAATAAATAAATGTTAATTATTTAGTTAAATTATTGTTAAACATCTCATTACTTAATTTACAAAAAGTCTACACAATTAGATAATGTAAAAGAATTGTTATTTTTGATCGTTTGCCTGTTATCTCCTACGGTAACAATTAAAGGACAACTTTAGTTTTTTTCAAACAAGGTTCATGTTCTAGGTTGTTATTAAAAGATGAGTGTTAATTGTTTTTCATTTGCTGCTTTCTTTAGTTTTTATTGAAAAATACATATTTAGCCCATGTTCGAATGCCCCCGCCCCCTGTCAAAAACAGCTAAAATCCCTAAAACGAAAGAAAGCATCAAATGAAAAACAAACTAGAAAAAGTGCCCTTCTGGGCACAGGTCTCCACCAGGAGGATGTTGTGTGTGTGTGTGTGTGTGTGTGTGTGTGTGTGTGTGTGTGTGTGTGTGTGTGTGTGTGTGTGTGTGTGTGTGTGTGTGTGTGTGTGTGTGTGTGTGTGTGTGTGTGTGTGTGTGTGTGTGTGTGTGTGTGTGTGTGTGTGAGACGCGGCTTGGCCTGTTGTAGCGCCACCATGAGGCTGATTTGAAAACTGTCAAGTGGCATTTCTTCCTCAGCCTAGTGGGAATATGCATGCACAGTTTCACCGCAATCGGACGCTGCGTTGAGTAATTGTGGCAATTTGTACAAAACGGGTACAAAGCGGGCTACTCCTGAAAGGTTTAGAAGCCAATCGTAGGCAATGAAGGTGGATTATGAGAAATCAAACAAACGCGTCTTGATCACATGACTATGGAGAGCATGTGTACCGATTTGCGTGAAATTTGGATATAATCTGAAGTAATATCTGAAGTAATATTAGAAAATGTGTTTTACATATGTCGGCCTCCTGGTGGCGCTATAAAGAGCAGATGTGAAAAATTCCAGGCAAAGGTTTTCCCTTGGCCTCTAGGGAGTTGGCATACAAAGTTATCCACAGATCCGTGCAGTTAGAGGTAAAAACACTTTTCGGCGAGTTATAGCGCCACCATGAGGGTGAGTTGAAAATGTTCACGTGGCATTTCTTCCTCGCCCTAGTGGGAATGTGCGTGCACAATTTCACAGAAAGCACACGATGTGTCCATGATTTGCAGCATTTTGTTGAAACTGAGCACTCCTGCAAACTTTGGAAGCCAATCTTAGCCAATCAGGATGGAGTCTGAGAAATCTGAAAGACCTGTTTTGTTGAATGGCTCTAGAGAGACTGTGTACTAATTTGCGTGATGTTTGGACAAAATCTGTAGGTGTACTGTCCAAAAACTTGTTTTGCACAAAGCGGCCTCCTGGTGGCGCTATAACAGGCCGTTCTGGAAATTCTGGGGCAGAGGTTCATCGTTGGCATCCAGGGAGTATGTGTGCAAAATTTGACATCGACCGGGTTAACGGTGCCGGAGATTAGCTGTTCACAGACGGACGGACGGACACACACACGGACACACACACGGACGGAGTGCAAAACATACTCTCTCCCCATGCCTTCGGCCTGGTGGAGACAATAACACTCATCTTTTACTTTCTCTAATAACAAACCTAAAACATGAACCTTGGTTGGAAAAAACTAAAGTTGTCCTTTAACATCAAATACAGCATGGAATTGCTGTAGGCCAAAATATTAACAACATATTCTATAAGTCTTCCAGGCTAAATCAATCTTATCAAACGGTGGTTCCGTGGCTCAAATGCCGAATGAATAATGGACCTCGACATAAAAAGGGTTGAAAACCACTGACCCTACCTGCATCTTCAGGTCCAGGCAGGGCGTTTCCGAGTGCTGGCCCAGATTCAGAGCGTACTGAATCACCTCCGCACTGAAGCAGTCTTCTCCATAGAAGGCCAGGGTCCATGAACGCGGGCTGCCGCCGCCGAAGCCCATGGCGGATTCTCCCGGTGATCGGGATCCGGGGGATGTTAGGAGTCTCTCTGAGACCAAAGAGTCGCTATCCTCCATGTCCTCCGAGCGGTCAGAAGAGCTCATCTGACCCTCGTTGTGGCTCCCCCTCCTCGGGCCTCCCCTCCTCCTCTCTGTTCCCAACAGCGAGTCATCGGCTTCAGAGGGGCTTTCATCGTCGACCCCCGCAGGGCGATCCATGATGACCCCGCCACTACCTGAGAGCTCACCACTGGCAGCCCGCCTCACCCCTAGAGACCACAGGACAGGGAGAGCAACGGAGAGAGAATTAATGAGAGAGAGAGAGAGAGAGAGAGAGACTGAAGTGGGTGCATGAGGAAAAGCAAATATTGCTGAGGAGGGAGAGACGGAGGGAGGGAGGCAGAGCGTTGGGAGTTGACTCTGTGAAGGCTGGATCATTTTGTAGATTTTACATTATGTCTATTAGCAGTAGTTGCTAACCTTGTTACTAGGCATGGGCAAAATAAATCGATTCACTCAAATATCGCGATTTTAAATGCCACGTTTTTTTGTTTTTTTCCATGACAGTAAGACTGACTGACGTTATCTGGCTGCATTGAAGTGTATGAGTCGACTTTTCATGGTCTATATTGTTTATAATTGTTTTAGCGTGTTCTAGTAAAAAAAAAGTAAAGTAACTTGGGGGCAAAATCGCGATATTGAATTGAATCGCAATATAATTAATAATCACAATCTAAATGGAATCGGCACCCTATAGGTATGGATATCGCATCGAATCGGTAGGTAAGTAAGTGAATCGTCCCACCCCTACTTGTTACCTTAACCCGCGAACAGATGAACCCTAGCGTTGCTATTTTGGGTCACAATTGAGGAACGTTCTGCAAAAATAGTCGGCCCAAATAGGTAAACATTTGGCAAAACCAGCAGATGTACAAGCTCACATTGCGTCACTATAGAAGTATAGGGTTTAAGTCGTTAAGTGAGACTCAAAACCCAACACAGAATGGTCTACTCTACTCTGTCTGGGATGGAGACGCATTCTGTGCGTGCGTGCGTGCGTGCGTGCGTGCGTGCGTGTGCACGCAAGCCTTTGGACGGAAGTTAATTCCTGTTTCCACGACAACGCCCGTCTTACAAGAGGATCTTTGCAGCCTCAACAGCAGGACTTGGACGTTCCTGAATGTGCTGCGATCTTAAGAAGCGTATCCAACAGTCAATCAAGGCCATACCAACCCTCCAACCCACGGCCAAACTATAGTGGAACACGTTGAAACTTCACAGCTGCATGTTTCGCTTACACCGTCCAAGCAGTCTGCACACTGCCACTCATAACATCAACAGTTATACAGTTATTAGTATGGTATTAAGACCTGAGGCCAGATTCTACAACATGTCTCCTAAATCCTGACAGTTTTCTGATTCTATATCAGTGGTTCTCACATTTTTTCATGTCAAGAACACCTAAAATTATATGTATTTGGCCACCGACCTCCATCTCAGAATATTTTATTCCGGGTGATCCCCCAGAAGCAAAGATTTGAGTGCTACAAGCTTGTAATTTGTACTTTTTCATCAGCTAATGTTTTGGGCGGGAAACCCTTTTGGTGTTTTAAGCATTATATTATATACTTTAGCTATTGAAAAATAGCAGATCTACAAGCTCATAGCGCGGCACCGAGTGCCGCGCTACGAGTTTGTAGGTCTGCTATTTTTCAGAAAACTGTCAGGATTTAGAAGGCCTTTGTAGAATCGTCCTCAGGTCTAAATGGAACAACAGTGATGGTGTTAGACAGTCTGTCTTTCACCTGGGCAGACATGGTTCTGATTCTCTTCTGATCTCTCTTCACCGTTTCTGCACCGATAAGGCTCAGATTTCCCATTAAGACCACCAGGCTTCTGGCCCTCTGTCCTTCTTTCCCGTGCTCGTTCAGCAGCAGTGGGTCGACCAGGAACAACAACGTGGACGTTTCCATTCAGGTCCAGCAGACGCCTGTGCAGGTGCACCTTGTTGCCCCCCGTCCAGATAGTGGCTGTCGAGTGTGCAGTGGTGGTGGTGGCGGCGGCGGCTGCCCTTTGGAGACCCTTTGATGGAGGCTTCTCATTAGAGCCCCTGCATGGGGGGCAGATCACACACACATTTTAACCATTTATTTATGTCCACACAAAGGAGATACAAGGACACAAATAGCTGCAGTGAGTATGCCAGTATGGCCATACTGGCCCCATTCAAAGGTGCTGATAATGGATGATTTCGCCGATTCAATGCAGAGAGAACGGTCAAATCCACTGAATAGTAAAGGTGCAGTAGAGTTACACTTACAAAATCATGGCATGTGTTTTCATGGTACAAAAGGCATGTCACTCAGCATCTATCTATAGGTATAAGCAGCAGCGTCTCCGCCATATGTGGCGGCTGCCAATTATAGCAGAGACACTAAAGTACTTTACCAGCCTTTTTGCCTCGTTTTTGAGCATCCCAAGTTGTTGGAACTCTCTAACAACCAGTCTGTGGGTATGCCCTAGGCTGCCGAATATAAACACAAATAGTCTGCACCTATAGCCCAGCTCTGAGATGGTATTTAGAAGTGGTTGGTATTTAATGACCTTGGTCATAAAGGCTTCCTCTAGGACGGACACACACACACACACACACACACACACACACACACACACACACACACACACACACACACACACACACACACACACACACACACACACACACACACACACACACACACACACACACACACACACACACACACACACACACACACACACGGTTTTTGCAAAGTATAAAATATGTCTTACTGGACATAGTTAACAACCAAACATGAGAGATAAAAAGAGACAGACAGCCCAGTGAGATACAGCATAATATACACAATTGAATGACATCTCTCTCTGGTCCAAAGTGAAAAACCACAACAGAAACAAACAGCCTGGGGGGGGAATCATTATGAAAGTCAAACTTTGCACGCCAAAGACAACACTTCAGACATCTTGTAAGTCAATGGAGAATAAATTGAGTCACGACTCTCTCCCTCACTAACCACACACACACACACAACGATCCTTAAATTATTCATCACTGGCTTTGGAGTATCCCCCACAAGAGAGAGTCCTTTGCTGCGCAGCAGTGGTACAAAGCTAGTCCAACTCTGACTAAAGGGATTACCCCCCCCCCCAAGCTCTCATCTGGAGCTGTGAAGGAGGAGGGAAAAAAACAACTACAACTCAAGAGTCTATGGTGTATATATCCATCTCTCCAAACCTCTGACGTCTCCACTAATACTACAACCACAGCAGATTGAGAGTTCCCTTCTTCATGAGTAGACCTGTGGGGTGAAGAAGAGAGTGCAGGCAGATGTCTGTCTGTCTGGGGTACCGTATAACCACGTCACTGTCCCTCAGCCACTCCCCGCCTTCCATATGGATGACGTGCAAATGGCCAGATTGTTCATTCATACACTTAAGGCTCCTCGAGGCTAATTGGGAGTGTGTCTTCGCTGTCGGACAGAAACCTTGTATCTCCATATTTCAACGTATTATTGTTGTGTGAATGTGGGAAGTGAGGATGCTGGTGTCGACTGTTCACCGCTTCACCTCCCAATGTATGAATGAATGAATCATTGTAAAGCGATTTGAGCACTTGAAAAAGCGCTATATGGTGTCCGTTGGCCTAGTGGTCCAGGCGCATGACAGCGAATCGCGTGTTCGAGTCCCGTTCTTGACAACCTTTGCTGCATGTCTCTCCCCGTCTCTCTCTCTCCCTCTTTCCTGTCTTCACTTGTAACTATCAATAAAGGCAGAAAAGCCAAAAAACTAATCTTTAAAAAAAAGAAAAAGCGCTATAAAAGGAGACAATAACTATATTGGATCCATTTGGAACACTGGCTCCTCTTTCCATTTCCTGAACAGTAGGGCTTTTTAATGTACAAGGTTTCCCTGCGACAGTGAAGACGGGGCTTTGAATGTCTCTTCAGCGGTGCTTTGGCCGATCCCCTCAGCACCAACGAAAGCACACTTCACAGGCAAGGTTGCCATAGGGACCATTCTAGCTTGCGAGTGAAGTTTTGCATGTGCAGCGTGAACGCTATTTTGAGGTGCATGTTAGTATGTGTAGGAGGATAGGTCATTTACCAGTGTGACTGAAGCACCAGAAGTGTCATTTACTAAGAATACGTGCCTTCCTCCTCCTTTGATATAAATAAAGGAATAGGATATCCGATATTGTCTGTTCAAAGTAGGGTAATTATTCGGACACTGCACCAGGACACTCACGGTAGATTTGTATTCATATCATAATCATTCTTTCCACCTTTTCTTTTTCCACCGTTTTTGTGAATTTGGTAGTTCAATTTTGCTTCAAAACATTGACCACACATGAATCATTTCAGCTTCATTTATATCACTACACAAGAGTGGACATGCATTTTCTATGCTTTATTTCTTAGAAAGGAGAGATATGCAAGTGTGAGAGCAGTGTGTTGACGGTGTTGCATTTGCAGCAAATGATTGAAACCTTTATTTCAGGGGAATCCAATTGAGACCAGGGTCTCTTTTTCAATGGCGCCCTGTATACAAACAGCAATGATTTTACATACATGACATGGACACACAGTACAAAAGATATAATACACAAACACATACACACAGAAACAAAACCTTATAACCAAATATTACAAAAAGAAAATAGTAAATGAAACAAGGACATTCAACTTCAATTTGTTTTGACAATTAGGAAGAGTGACAGTTGTAGGAAGAGTTACTCACAGCGTGGATGGGCTGTAGTTGACCAGGCAGTGCAGTACACCCAGCAGGTCGTCTTCCCAGTACAGACCATTGAACCTCTCCTTGACAACGCTGGCAAACATCTGGTACTGCAGGTCCTTCAAAGAGAAGATGTACTCCCCTCGGAACAGAGAAACACAAAGGCCCGTTTGTATACAGTATAGCTATGAAAAGCACTACTGCGTTGCCAGGCGTAGATTTGTCTTCATGAATGGCCAAATGCTAAAAATACAGGTCAATTCTTGCACTCAATAATTAAGAATTAAGGAAGTCAGGATTTTGCAGTGTATCAAATCAAATCAACAAAAGGAATGATGTTATAAGACGGTTATAGTGTACAACAGGCTTTTCCAAACTGTGGTGCGCGCACCACTTTAGGTGCGTGAACGATCTCTGGGGGGTGCGCGACTTGAAAAGGGTAGTTGAGGACAGTTTATGGTGTTATTTAGCACAAATAGCAAAATCGGTAAAACACCGTTTTACGGAGATGTATAGAGCCGCAGCCGCTCCGTGTCTCATACTCTCCGTGTCTGAGAGAGAGAGTGCAGTCAACATTCCAGCTCCCCGCTCCTCCCCCTCCCCTCACACATGCACAGATTATTTAGTTTTAACTCAAGACAAGACCACTCACTTGTTTGTAAAGATACAACTGCCTTGCTGTTGTATCTTTAGTTAACCAAACTAAAATCCAGTAATCCACATGTGTCAGAAGGCTATGTTAACCAGGAACTGTGTGTGTGTGTGTGTGTGTGTGTGTGTGTGTGTGTGTGTGTGTGTGTGTGTGTGTGTGTGTGTGTGTGTGTGTGTGTGTGTGTGTGTGTGTGTGTGTGTGTGTGTGTGTGTGTGTGTGTGTGTGTGTGTGTGTGTGTGTGTGTGTCTCACTCTCCCTGAAAAACTGAAAGGATGTGCAGGACTAATATTATTACTGCATTTTGGCTGTGTAATAATAATGCACAATATATATATATTTATATATACACACACACACACCGGTATATATATAATTTTATTTATTTTCCGGTCAAATAGAACATTGGGGGGTGCGTCAGCTTAACCTGACTCCGCCAGATGGGGCAGCAGAGAGTACACTGGGTTCCCTCCTCCTGCTCCCATCGGGGAACTCTCAGGCAGACTTGATGCCCGGCCACAAAACGGCCTGGCCAATCAGCGGCAGCTAGAGGCGGGATCAAGGCAGCACTGTGTATGTCAGGGGGAAATAGGGGGTGCACGAACAAAAATGTTTGGGAACCGCTGGTTAGGAACTAAATGTCCAAATGGAAACAAATGGACCCGTATGAGTCAATTTGGTTCCATTTGTACACTCTCCGAGTTAAATGAACACGGAGGATTATAGACTGTGTAGATTGTGGTCACAGAGATAAACATTCAATCATTGGACTAATCCATGTGAGACTGGGGGAATCATTGTTGGTGATGGTATACATACCCATAGCCAGGTCCTCTGTTCCATCCTCCAAATAACCATCAAAGGCAAACTCTCCCCTGAGCAGGTCAATCACCTCTTGTAGGGCTGGATGGACATCATTGGATCTGTGGAGTTCTGAAGGGGATGCGTCCTTACCTCCCCCATTGTGGGTGAGGTGCACGGCATGCTCTGGCTTTCTGCTGTGTGTGATAGAGCTACCGTTGGCAAAATAGAGAGGCGATCTCAAAAGCTGCTGTGTGGTGGGACTCAAAGAAACAGTCACGCAATCAACCGACAGGCCATTGTTGCCCCCTGTGTGCGTGGCACAACAACCCTGGACAGAGCTTGTGATCAGGGGCAGAGTCAGCTCTAACCCGGGGATGGATTCTGGCGTGGCGATCTGGACTGGCACCAGGGTAAGGTGTCCAGTCGCGGGGTCCTGGCGTAGCAGGTAATTGTTGACAAGACTGCAGCCGTTGAGAGGGGCGGATGACAGCGGAGGATGCGAAACTCTGGGGCCCTGCTTGGCTTCGTCGGGGGACGTGAGAGGAGAGTTGACCAGTGTCCTGTCGCTAGAGGCTGTGGATGTGAGAGGAGAGTTGACCAGTGTCCTGTCGCTAGAGGCTGTGGGTGTGAGAGGAGAGTTGACCAGTGTCCTGTCGCTAGAGGCTGTGGATGTGAGAGGAGAGTTGACCAGTGTCCTGTCGCTAGAGGCTGTGGGTGTGAGAGGAGAGTTGACCAGTGTCCTGTCGCTAGAGGCTGTGGATGTGAGAGGAGAGTTGACCAGTGTCCTGTCGCTAGAGGCTGTGGATGTGCTGGTGGTGCTCACTGCCCCGTGATGATGATGAGAGGGGAGGTCCGGCCGAACTGCGCGTGAATCTGTGTCAGGTTGTGTGAGCGTCGTTGGGTCCTCAAAGTGTGCTGCTGTGAAATCCAGGCCCGTTACCTGCATGTGTTTATTGTGTTGGCTGCCTCTGCTTCTTGCAAATTCATGCACAGCCCTAGAAACACAATTGATTTGTTGACTGATAACACTTAACCCACGGGGGGACATTCAGGGTGTCACAGCAGATATATAAGAACACACAAATCTCAATAATATAAATTTTCTTCAGCCCTCATTCTGTCTTTAGATTTACTCTATAAGTGCACTTTAGTTTGACTGGGCCGCATTCTCAGCCTATGGTTTTTTGATTTCATGTGTCATCTTTTACAAAAGCACTCTTTTAGTTAAGATCAATTATTATTATATTAACCACTTACACCCTATTGTTAGTTGACCAGATTACCAAGGGCTCTAGATACTAGGACACTTCCTGTTGGGTTGGGTTTAGAAAGTAACTAGCTATTTTTTGGCGAATAAATTGCTCCTACAATAGCGATGTTTAAGGTTCACCCCTTTTGGTGTTTTAAGCATTATGTTATACTTTAGCTATTGAAAAATAGCAGATCTACAAGGTCTGCTATTTTTGAAAAATCGTGAAAATTGCGCACAAAACGCTTTTAACTCAAATCTTTGCTTCTGAGGGGTTCCTGAAATTACATATTTTTGGGGGTCCGCGGCCAAATGCATATAATTTTTGGGGGCCTTGGCATGAAATATTGAGCACCACTGATACAGAAACATGAAGGTATTTCAGAAAACTGTCAGGATTTTTTATTTCGACGTCAGGCCACAAGCTTAAAGTGAACAGCACATACCCCTCAGTGGCAGCCTCGGATAGTGGGGTCTCCTCCCCCGAGTCCTCCTCATTGGTCAGGATGATGGGGGTGAAGTGTGTGGCGATGGAAGTGAAGGCCTCTGGGAGTGTGAGTCCTTCTCTGACTGCATAGCTGTGGGGAATAGGGCCAGGCATAGGAGCCAGACGGCTCTCAGTGGCCATCGGCATAAAGCCTAATACACACAGTCACAACAATGGCAGTTACAATATCGGTGATATTGTCTCATGCAATGCACACTGGAAAATGTCACTGAAATAAAGGTAGTCAATTATTGCACTTCAGTAAATCCAAAACGAGGTTAAAATGGAAAAAAAGGTTGAAGAACCTTTTTCACCACATTAACCCTAGTGTCCTTATTTTGGGCAAATGTTCACCTTTTAGTTTTTTCCCGTAGTTACTTTTTTCTTTTTGTTTAAAAAGAAATAGCGTAAATCTTCAAACTCACAACACGTTGCGATGCGCCATGTTGGGAGTTTGCAGATCAGCTATTTTCTCTATTTGTCGTACATTTCAATATATATGGCTTAATTGCCCCGGGAAAATTTGTTGTAAACGTCATATTAAACTTTTCTTTTTTCATTTTTTTTTTCACTTTCAGTATTGCATGAGGGTCATCTTTATGAAAGTTGATGCTTCTTACCACCGTTGATATGTTCCGATTCCCCCAATGGCCTCCGCTCAGTGTCCAGTCCATCCTCCTCACCTACATCAGTCCATCTGGACAGTGGCCTCGGCTCAGTGTCCAGTCCATTCTCCTCACCTACATCAGTCCATCTGGACAGTGGCCTCGGCTCAGTGTCCAGTCCATTCTCCTCACCTACATCAGTCCATCTGGACAGTGGCTAAAAGCAAAGGCAGATCAGCTAGCTATAGGTCTGTCTTCAACAGTCCCTCCAGGCAGGATACCATTACAAGACTGCATTAAATCAACTCAACCTTAAAGTAGCTATAAGCAATAATATGTCAACATTTTAATGACCTTTTCTCTTTTTGGTATTCAGACAGCCAGACAAAAAAATTTAGTCTCTGTGACACATCTAGGGGCCGCAATCTGCATTCAAAGATTTTACTAGAAGCTTTGTCATTGGTCGATTTGCCAATGGATTTTTACCAATGACAAAGCTTCTAGGAAAATCTTTGAATGCAGATCGCGGCCCCTAGATGTGTCATATATAGACTCATTTTCTGGGAGCGTTTTACTCATTGCTGGCTGTCTGACAATTTTTTTTATAAATAAGGTCATTAAAATGTTGACATATTTATTGCTTAGAGCTACTTTAATATTATCATTAGTAGTAACAGTCGTAGCAACAGTGGGTATAGCACATTTTGAGGAGGCTTACCTGGTGAACCTTATTGATGAGTTTGGACCACACAGCTTCAGCGTTGGTCCCTTGACGTGACAAGTAATCACCACAGATCTAAGACACAAAGACAGCAAAACACCATGTACACTTCACAGTTCACACAGGATCAGTTGATCACACACACACACACGCACACGCACACGCACACGCACACGCACACAGAGAGAGAGACACCTCTCCTTTCACGTTTAATTTCATACCCACATACGGATTTTGTTCCACAATGAGAGACACAGTTTGTAATAATTTAGGATACTTAAGATGTAGCCAGCATTACCAATGATTTATTTATTTGTGATGTGACGTTGCCAACGTTGTAGAATGTAGCAATAAGCCACAAGAGGGGTGAGGTTACCGTGTATTTTATAATGGCTGAGAAGCGTGGTGAGAGGAGGGACGTGCAGCGGAGGGTTGGAGACTCTCCATTATAAAATACACGGTACCCTCGGACCTCGCATGGCTTATTGCTTTTCTGAAACGGTTACCAACATAAAGCAATTAATAACGTCATAAAACTGTTCCTAATTCACTAAAGTAGTTACACTTTCCGCCCACCAGAGCGAGCCCCACTTCCTTGTTTACTCGGCCATGCAGTCCAGCCAGCCGGGAATAGGAGGCGCTTGCTGTCTAGTTACAATGCCACCCATGTAACCCCTAGTTACCCATTCCCCCATTCAGTCATATGTGTGCGGGCGGTGCTTAGACACCCGCACGGCCAGGGTGTGTAAGGAAATCAAGCGCTTCCCTTCCCTAGTTCAGCTACAGAGATGTGGAATCAATGTAACGCACCTGGGAATGATATAAAGTGATTGACGGTGTAGATTATCGTGATATTTACTACATGGTCTAATCAGAAACCAGCCAATCAGAATCAAGTATTGGGACTACCCGTTTTAGAATAACAAATGTTGCTGTTGTTATCATTATACAGGAGAACATGCACACGCCTGTGAAGTGTAAAAGACTAGTGTAAAGTTTAATTTCATGTTAAGACTGGCTTACAGAACAGATGCTATACCTTCTTCGCCATAACAAAGGACGGCCTCTCGATGGGTGTTCTCTTGGCCATCTCAAGCAGTAGTCTCTTCAGTTTACGAGGCATGGCCAGCTTCTGATGAGGTGATAAACTGAACTTGGCTGTGGCCCAGAGAATAGCAGCCACTGCGTACACACAAGCCTGGGCCAACGCAGAAAAACACAAAGAGAAACAAGCTCTCATAAAAATACAAAAAACTAATTATTGAAATGACCTTTTTTTTTTTTTTAAAGCCAGGGTTCAGTCAGAGTTGAGATTGATAAACCTTTTCTGTTAGGATTCCATGTTCTTGATATTCAGGAGCAAGATAAAATGCATCACGGGAGCCTGCAATAAATACAATAAAGTATTTAAGAATTGAAGAACGACTTTGAATCTTCCGTTACAATAACTAGAATGCTTTTGCCGAACTCTAGCCTGTCATTGCTGCTGAGCACTGAAGAATAGAAAGATTTGTTGTACTTCAATGTTGTAATGTAAAGGAAGACCTCAGACGGTGGTAAATTATAAAAGTACATAATATTATACAAGAAAGACTTTACCTATATTTTTGGGTTTCAGGAAAAGCACTTCTCCTTCGCAACCAACATACACTGTGTCGAGGCAAATATAGGCTGTTAGAAAAGAGAGAAGATGGTGTTAAAGCAAACATGAACTCTCCCTCCAAAGTTACTAAAAGGTAACTCTGGTATAGGAACTGTATGTGTAGTCTTTGATCTGAAATAGGAAATTATGTAACAACATTGGTTTCACTCAGCGGCAGATTTGTTGTTTTTGGCAACAAAATTTGATTTTAGTTTTAGTCATAGTCTTTTGAATAGTTTTAGTCACATTTTAGTCACCTGGAGTGCCCTAGTTTTAGTCGACTAAATGTCATGTGATTTTAGTCGACTAAATCTACAGTTGATTTAGTCGACTAAAATGTGTTTTGGTGGGCCTTGATGCTGTCGTAATGACACTTGCTGAAAATAGCCGATCTACAAGTTCACAATGTGTCGCAGCGCAACCAAGTGTAAAATTACTTATACTGGATCTTTTGTCCACTAGTCCCTTCCTAACATTTTAGTCTAGTTTTTATTTGTTGACGAAATTGTCATTATATTTAGTCTTTAATCTTAGTCATCATAGGTTAGTTTTCATGTAGTTTCCATTTAGTTTTCGTCAGTGAAAAAAAGGTAGTCGACGAACATTTTTTGTCTTAGTTTTAGTCGACGAAAACAACACTGCTCAGCAGGACGCACTCTACTCACTTGGGAAGTCGATATAGGTCTGCAGCGAGGCGAGGCAAGTGGAACACAACGCCCAGAGCTCGTTGACCGTCAGCCTGCGTCCAGACAGCACCAGCAGCTCTCTGAGAGAGATCCACTGGATTCAGACATATAGACCACGAGGAATAGAACAGAGAGAGGTCAATCTGTGCACTCAATTGCTCCACTATTTTTGTAAGCTTAGCCCATTTTGGGAAATGAAAATGAGAAACATGGGTTTTTCAGAAAACTGTCAGGATTTAGAAGGCATTTGTAGAATCGTCCTCGGGGCATAACATTAAGTTCTTATCATTATATAATGTTTTGTTTCTGGTTTCTTCTGTTAAGAAGTTCTTAGAAGTTCTGTTAAGAAGTTGTTATCTGAAGTTCAAAAGACATTTCCAGTTTGTTTATATGCTTTGTTTGGTCCATTGTTGCACTATGGGAGCTCAGAACATGTTTTCAACACTCATGACAGAAATAAACTCCCTCATTATAGCTCAATATTTTCGAAAATATCAAAACATTTTCATAACATTATTTTCAGAATTTTCAAAAAATGTGAAAAATAGCAGATCTACAAGCACACTCAATGTGAGCTTAATGTAGATGGACAATTTTTTTGCTATTCGCCGTATGATGTAAGTATATATAGTATACACCGGTTAAAATAACCTGTCTGATGTGTACATCTGCTTCAATGGAAACTACAGCAATATCAAACAAATGAATAAAGCCAGTGGAGCACTGAACCTCGTCCTGAGACTCTTCGTTGAGGCACAGCATGCTTTTGGTCATGTGGTTGTTGAGGCTGCAGAGGCTGCTGCTCAACGAACCCTCCTGGTCATCATTGTCGGCACAGTCGTGGTCCACTCCCCGCTCTCGACAGGACGTGCAGGGGGACTCCGAGGCAGATCGCTCTTCACTTTCGCTACACGTCCGAGTCTCTGATTCTCTCCGACATTCTCCCGAGTCCTCACTACACGGCCGAGTCTCTGATTCTCCTGGACATCCTCCAGAGTCCTCGCTACACGACAGAGTCTCTGGTCCTCTGGCTCTATATCCAGAGTCCTCGCTACACGGCCAAGTCTCTGCTCCTCTGGCTCTATATCCAGAGTCCTCGCCACACGGCCGAGTTCCGGGGTCCAGTAGAACACTCAGGCCGCCGCCGGTCCTGCCGCTGTCGTCGTAAGAATCACAGGACACGCCCCGGGTGAATCGACGGAGACTTTCGCCCCACACGGCGACGGCAGACTTGCCGGCGGCGGCGGCGGCAGAGCGTTCGTCCGCCCCTATCTCCGTGAGGTCAGTCACATGCACGCTGATGTCGGGGCAGAGCGTCGGCGGGGGATTGTTGGAGTCGGGCATGGAGCAGGAGCGATTCAAGACGCCCCTCGCCCCGGCCAACCTCTGCTGGGCGCGTCTCCTCACCGGGGAGCTGCTCTGGGATCGGTAGTCCAACTCGTCGTCTCCGAGAGCCATGACGACGTCTCCTCCTCCTTCGCCGCTTTCCTCCGCGTCGTCCTCGGTCCATAGGGAGGAGTCCCAGGCCCCACACATGTGCTGCCGGGAGAGGCCGTTTGCGGTGTTGTTGGTGCCCGGGTCGGTGCCGTCCGCTGGCGAGCTTGTTCGGTTGAGCGGGCATCTGGTTTTGGGATGCTGCCATCTCGCCTCCCACGAGGCTTCCTTTCCATCTGTGCTCAAACACGGAGAATAATTAGCGCCACGAGACATCACAGCAAGAGGCTGAGCAGTGCCATGTTTTAACCACACAGAGATGTATCATCGCTGTTGGGAAGAAACCACTTAACTCCATTTTTGTTTTTGTTTTGTTTTTTCTCTCTCCATAAATCAATGCTATTTGAACACACCTTTACGTCTGTGTGTTGGTTATAACAAATTGTAACCAATGAAGAGTATTTAAAAGTGCTTCAGACAAAACCTCTTAACGCCATTGGACCCTCAAACTGCCACCACCTCTCCCCCTCTCATGCAAGTAATTGACAATATATAAAGTCACAACACCAACTTTGATTAGGCTGTATTGCTTTGTTTTAAAAATATACGGTTTTCTTCATTTCTAGAAAATAAAAATAAAAAAATAAATATTCCAGAAAAACTAGCATTTTGCAGTTGGTTAGTTATGAGCCGACCTTGACAAGCTGCGACGGACTCTAGTGAGAGCACCCGTCGTCCGAGAGAGGAGAGTTTGCGGCACACGGATACGGAGGAAGTGTGAGACAGCCTTGCTTCTGCCAGAGAGAGGACGTCCTGTGGGGATATTAAAATGTTACAATTAGGCAGTGGTTTTCAACCAGTGGTCTCCGGGGGACCACCAGTGGTCTCCGGGGGACCACCAGTGGTCTCCGGGGGACCACCAGTGGTCTCCGGGGGACCACCGGTGGTCTCCGGGGGACCACTGGTGGTCTCCGGGGGACCACCAGTGGTCCCGGAGGGGCTTCCAGGTGGTCCCCAGCTAAATGATGGAGAGTTGGTAACCAAATGGACCCTTATTAGATCTTGACTTAAAGTCAAGAGTTAAATTATTGTTAGACATCTGCATTACTTAATTTACAAGAAGTCAACACAATTAGAGAAAGTAGAACGTTTTTATCGCCGTTTGCCTGTGTGTGTGCGTGTGTGCGTGCGTGCGCATCCATGTGTCATGGATATACATCAACTTACTGAGCAAGACAGATGATAAAAAGGGTTAGTCAACTGCTCCTAAGGACCAATAGCATTGCACTGACATTTAATGTCCACTTGGTGGTGCTCCAGAGCGCCTCATGGAAACAGCTGAGCGGTAACTTAATAAAAAGCCAATTAACTTTCATCTAATGGTCAGGAGGGAACAATAGCATTTTATTACTACACCAAATATCATTACTGGAACGAACCATCACTCTGCAACATTAGAGTGTGTGTGTGTGTGTGTGTGTGTGTGTGTGTGTGTGTGTGTGTGTGTGTGTGTGTGTGTGTGTGTGTGTGTGTGTGTGTGTGTGTGTGTGTGTGTGTGTGTGTGTGTGTGTGTGCGCACGTGCGACTGTGTGTGTGCGTGCATGTACCGTGTACATTCTTGTTGTATCATGAAAACATGTGGCATAAGTTTGTGAATGCAATCCAACTGCACCTGAAATGTTTGTGTCCTTTGTGTATTTACTAATCGTGTGGACATAGAACAGACAGACAGACAGACAGACAGACAGACAGACAGACAGACAGACACTCAAACGCACGCAAGGATATACCATAGCCATGGAATATTGCTACAGCTGCAAGTGTGCTCAAAATGCATGCAGACACAACAAAGTGTGGGACTGTGCGCAGTCTGCGCACGCACACTCTTGTGCGTCACTTGTCTCATTCAAACACCAGCTGTCAGCTGCCAGATTTTCTCTGAATCAAAACAAAACGTATATGACGTAACCAATATCGTATGCACTTCTTCTTTAAGGTTTTCTAGGTTTGCTCATTCTCTAACTATTTCATATGAATGTGTTTGAAAGGAAATGTATTTCCTGTCCTGGCATGAGTATTGAAAGAAAATGAAACATCACATACTGGGTGATAACAAGGGGATATATTGGTTCAAATATGGTTGAATATTTAACCCTGAAATGTAGTGTATGGAAAATATGTTTTGTTTTGTGTAGTAGACACAAAACAAAACGTATTTTGTGTAGAACGCAGCTGTACATACGCTCCGTTCAGGCCGATCTGCGCTCCGCTTGAGTGTCGGTGAGATGTTTCAAAGACGCATAAAACTGCTATAGGAGACAACGGAAACGTAGGAGACATTTAATTTGGCGCAGATGCTGTTAAGTAGCAGAGAAGCGCCAGCAAAGACATCAACGTCTTATGCTACCCCGCCCACCTCCAACACTTCCGTGCCCAGACTGCCCCCGGCTCTTCCACTCACACCTTGGACTCCACAGTCACCAGCAGGCACACAGACGGAGAGTCCAGCTAGGTCAGCTAGTCCAGAAGGAGAAGTGAATGGCTGAGGAGAACGGATCCTCGTTTTACGAGGCTGCCATGATGATGATTGACTTCCCATTGTACCGCCTCCCGCATCGAGACTGGCTAGCTGCGACAAAGCAGATCAGAGGCAGGAACTTGGGACGCGCAGCTAGCCAGTCTCGGTGGGGGAGGCGGTACAATGGGAAGTCAATAAGGAAGTCAAGGAAGGAAGGAAGGAAGTAAGAGAGAATTTCAGAGCAGCCAAAACTGGAAAAAAAAACGTAATGGCATCTGCGCCAAATGAAATTTCTCCCACATTTCCGTTGTCTCCTATAGCAGTTTTATGCATCTTTGAAACATCTCACCGACACTCAAGCGGAGTGCAGATCGGCCTGAACGGAGCGTATGTACAGCTGCGTTCTATTGAGTGCTTACGAACTGCAGAGGGACCCTACGGGCCGGGGAAGCGATGAAAATAGCTTAACCGAGGGGGTCCCGAGAGGGGCTAGGTGAACCCCATAGGATGGCCCTTGAAGAGAGCTTGTTTCATTGAACGCTGTGTGGGTGCACGCAGGTAAAACACCCAAAAGAAGACGGCGACGCCCCGTCACACACACAGCTTTCAATCATGCGTTTAATAAAACAAGCTCTCTCCTACACGACTTGTTATGAGGTTGATCGCAAACTTAGTAAACATGGCCGCTCGGAATTATGCTATGAATATTTTTGACAAAGTAGCTCATAACATGTCTATGGTGGATTTTTATGAAACAAAAGCTTTGCAGTTTGAAAGAGGATAATTCTTTCTTGGCCTACAGCCGCAATGTTGGTGAGTTTAACGTTGTTTAATACAAGCAGATCACAAAAGCAATTTGGATGAATGGGGAGTCAATGGATAGTATTGCAACTCTAGATTCATAATATCATCTTGTAAAAAAATCTATTGTTGCAAATTGCAGCTAAGGATGGCCCTACTGATTTTGGGGACCCTTTCCTCTAATACCACCCTAAGGTCACACCACACTTTTATTCTACCTATGAGGGTGGATTCTGCCAATGCATTTCAATGGGAATGGAGCATTGTTACTTTTTGCAGAAATCTGCAAATGGCAGCAAACTATTCGATTGAAATGCATTGGCAGAATCTGCTCTCACAGGTAGAATAAATCTGCGGCGTAACTGTGCCCTAAGGAAAATTGCAATTCTTAGCTCTTATTAGCTTACCCATATACCCACCTAATACTGCCAGTCTGCCACTAATCCACCTTACATCTTCCCTTTCTATGTATCGTTGTCGGGTGGAAACCCTGCGTGTCAAATAGTTTCTTCTTTCTCATAATCATTTTAAAAACATTTTTAAAATAGTGACAATAGCAGATCTACAAGATTGCAGATCTCATTTTTCACTACTTTTGTCTGACGCTCTTGAGGAAGGCATTCATTTACCAAAAGCCAAAAAAGTCACAATATGCAGATACAAGGTTTCAATATATTATTATGAGAGCGCAGGGGCACCAAGCATGGCAATGCCAGTAGGTTTTCAGCATCTATGGCCCGGTATGGTGTAGCTTAGCTAGCCAGGCTTTTAGAAAGGCTTTCCTCACATTTTTTAATTTTTAAAGACGTGCACGTTGGAACGCATACGTGTCCTCAATTCATGAGCCAAGTTAGATTGTAACCCCAAATGGGTACTTTGCATAACAAGTGAATGAAATGCATCCTCACACCTCGCATACACGGAAAGCAACACAGCGTTTTGGCTTCAGTGCCAGTATCCTATTTGCACACAACAATGCCTCAGGCACCATCGAAGCAGAAGTACTCGACTCGTTCAAAGCAAACTTTTGCTTTCAGCTCCTATAATTCAAGGCATTCCTTGAGAAGATTTACAAAGATTAAAAACATAGATAAAAACTAGTAATTTCCTATACAAACATGTTTCCTACTACTATTTCTATTCATACGTCCGTAAACCTAAGTAAATGTAATAATAATTAAGGTCATTGTTGCACTATTTAGAATAACTCTCATACTATATCGGCTGTTCTGTGTGCATGATTGAGCACGCAGGCACGCATGCATGTGACGTCATTAAAAAAACAAATCACCACTTGACGACACTGTTGTATGACAAAATAGAAATTCAGAACTCTACTGTGCAACAATACACCTTTTAGTTAGCAACCTGCAGTGCCAGTGGGCAGTGCATGCTTGGGTACCTGTGGCAGAGGCCTCTCCTGGGGTTTCTCCCGTTGCATCTGCTCCAGCAGCCTCATGGCCTCTTCTCCCAGCTCCGGCTGCAGCTCTGGCTCAATGACAAACTCTAACGCGGCTGAGAGGGTGCAGCCAAGAGAGTACATGTGGCCCTGAAGTACAGCACAGCGCAGGACAGAGAGAGAAAAACACACACACGTACATAAGCGACCTCAGGCGAACCCAGAGCATCAAAGGTGGAGATAATCTAGAGACACCGCTGTCGAACAGGGTTTGTTTGTGTTGACATAAGATCCTTCTTTGATGTAAAATATAACATGCGTGGATTTGAGGGGAGCCAAAGCACTAACTAAGCTTAACCAGCAACTATTCTGTAGCCATATAGTAGTACATACACCCAGTTATTTTTCAGAAAGGCAGGAAGTTAATGGTCATTGCTTGTTGACTTATGTAGACAGATAGTAGATGGTATTTAGATAGATGGTAGGCATGTTATTTAAATAGATGCTAGGTATCTAATTTACATAGAAGGTAGCTATGTTATTTAGATAGATGCTAGGTATCTAATTTACATAGAAGTTAGCTATGTTATTTAGATAGATTCCACGTGTGTTTACTTGTACTGTAGGTAGATGCTACAGTGTGATATTTAGATAGATGGTATGTCTACTTGCTACTTGCACATACTGTACATACATCTTAGCGGTGTAATTCCTAAACCATTTATCATGGGACTCACTCATTGCACTTTGAAAGTTGCCAATGGATAAGAGCACTCTAAATGTCTCTAAATGGTACATTGTTATTAAAATGGGACCACAAACAGCTCACTTTACGGCATCAACGTTGCCAAATTTCATTTAGGAAAGTATGTTAATGTTCTTGCTCATTTCTCGGTTTCAATTGAGTGCATTGCATTGACTTTTCATTTGGTACTTAAATGGGAACAAAGCATTGATACTTTAGGGATGTGTTTTATGTTTTAATCTATCCATGCAGTCGGTACCCTAAACTGGTATGAATTAAATCAAAGGCATGATTCACGCATCCATCATCCATCAGAAAGTCACTTAACATACAGTGCAGCATGGGGGCTCCTTTTCTTCCATGTTGACATCTATCAGAACTACTCTTCTCACATTCTGCAGCCCTGTCAGAACTACTCTTCTCACATCCTGCAGCAGTCTACCAAACCAAGAACTATCCTTCCTTCTACCTGACCACGTGATCTGACTACCAGGAGCCCAAGGTTGCAAAATAGAACTACGGTGACAGGAGAATGGAACTCTGTGAAAGATTATAGGGAAAAAAACTGGGTAACAGGATACAGCCAGTGGGCTATAATTGTCACAGCTTGCACACACATGACAAGGCTTTTGTTTTGCTTTGCTTGCACTCACAGTAGATATTATGGCTAACTTTCTGGTAACTGCAGAGCTGAAACAGGTGTTTTTGAGTTCAGATCCTAGACATGGTGATTGTTGCAAGTGAAGTGGAACTATGGACCATACTTATGTGGTATAAACACATGTGCAAGGCGGATCCCAATGTGGGAGACCAAAATAGTTGATGGGCTGCCCTCCTTCATAAACTCTTATTTTTGCCCAAGCTTTGTTGGTTATTTTTCTATTTATTTATTCATCTTCTATCCTTTATTTAACCAGGGTAGGTCACATTGAGATTTATTTTCTCCATATGGGGCCCCTGGGGACATTTTTTGCAACATCCTGCTTGACACAATTACATGCATTCACACCTGGGAGCTGCCCAGAACAACCACAGTCCTATTGGCCGGACAGTACGATTCAAAAATGTTTATACAGAAACATCAACACAACATATAATTTTATACAGAAACAGATGTAATAGTTTTCAAATAATATAGTCTAATGAACAAAGCAGGAGAGGCAACGTTGATTAATTTTAACCTAAAAAGAAGAAGAAAATAAATAAAGTTGAATATAGTGCTGATATTTACTCCCCTGTGGTCCCTGCATACAAACAAACTTCCGCACTCGACAGTACAACAACAAGTGTTGGTGCCATGCTTTTCTCAAGGGCACCTCACAGCACACCAAGATCCCTGCAAGTAGCACAGTAACACTGATGTTTTTGGCAGCAAATCTTGATTTTAGTTTTAGTCGTAGTCTCTTGAATAGTTTTCATTTAGTTTTAGTCACATTTTAGTCACCTGGAATGTTTTAGTGTTAGTCTAGTTTTAGTCAACGAAATATCATAAGATTTTAGTCGACTAAATCTAGTTGATTTAGTCGAACAAATTTCATTTTGGTGGGCCTTGATGTTGTCGTAATGTCATAATTCTTTGTGGGCTTGTAGATCGGCTATTTTCAGCATGCAACCAAGTGTAAAAGGACTTATACTGGATCTCTTGTCCACTAGTCCCTAACATTTTAGTCTAGTTATTATTTGTTGACGAAATCGTCAGTATATTTAGTCCATCATAGCTTAGTTTTCATTTAGTTTCCATTTAGTTTTCGTCAGTGGAAAAAGGTAGTCGACGAACAATTTTCGTCTTAGTTTTAGTCGACGAAATCAACACTGCTTCACATTAGGAAAAACACTATGCTGGTGCAATGGTGCATGGACCTAATTGATCTGTAGGCGCAGAATGTTCCCTCACCTCGAATGTACTTCCGGTCATGTCAAACTCAGGAGGCACAAAGGAGCCCTCAGGATCATCTGTGGAACAATCAGGCATAAAAAGTAATCATGTTAACAGTTTAATGGCCCCAGATGGAGGTCTCCATCCTGTTAATTAGAACAGTCTGATGCCCTAGACGGAGAGTATTGATATCAAAACAAATCGCATCGCTCCACAGGCTGGGAGCGCCTGTTGCGCAACATTCAATGTTCCCCCCCCTGTTTAGCCGACGAGGCTGAAAATCTTAAAACGTTAATAACTCTTGATCTATATCATTCCGTCCAATTCGGCCCACCAGTCGCTAGTAGCGGTAGATTTAATCATACCTCCCGTTGTTGTCGATCGCCTCTAGAGTGTTTTGGCTACATTTATTGCTGGGCGACTGATTTAATGGATTAAATGACCCCGGGCAATCAAGGTGTTAATTCACAGTGACCTCCAACACTGATTATTATTCATCATGCATATTATTATTCACTCATCAAAGTAAAGCAGGCTGCACGTTTTGTCCCTTTTTATTATCAAACACTTTGATATACAGCTGTAGTTGATCAGCAAGCACATACCGCCATAATCAGATGCAAATCGGGGATTCGGGGGGGGAAATGTGTACATGTACTGCAGCAATGTGTATGTAGCAGTTTGCAGCACCCCTCATCTGCATACGTCGTGTCGGAGATAATCTCTGACAAACAAGCGGGGAAGGTATATCTGCAGGCTGAGGGGGGAGATCCACATCACTAGTGTATATCTTCCTTGATCTTAAATAGGCCACTGTTTCTACTGGGTGCACACGCACACGCACACACACGAAAGGGGGAGATAGAGTGAGGCGGGCGGGGGGGGCATTGTACTCAGCCCAGTTAAAGAGAGATAGAGGAGGTGAGTGAAATAAAGTGGGTCAGGACAGATTTGGGTTTTGTCTACTAGAGTTATGATGTTCTATGAGGTGTGGTGAGGCCACTGGCTCCTCTCCTCTCCTGCACGCTTTTCCTTTACTCTCTTCCTCTCCCCATCCCATATCTTTATCCCATATTTCTCGTCTCCTCTTGTCCTGGAGTACTTCCTCTCTACCCCTCTCTCACACACACACACACACACACAGAAGAAAGGGAGAGTTGAACACAGCAATGAGGTTGTGAGGTCAGTCAGACAGAAATAAGAAAGTGAAGATCAGAAGGGAGGGAACGAGATGGTGAGCCATGACCCTGATAACGACTGCATTCTGCAACCCTGAGATACTGCAGTACAGTACAATGTTGGTGACTCATGTTTGCCTGTAGCCACACACACACCAAATACTTTTGAGCGGTAGCACACCGCATCTCCAATGAATAGCTTTGTGTGTCCGTTTGTGAGTTTGGAGTAGGACCTTTGACCCTGCTTTTAGAGTGTATGGGTGTTTGGAGTAGGACCAATTTGACCCCTGCATGCAGCATGGTGATTGGGGTCAGGAAGGGTCACTACAACCCTCCACCACTCGGTTCAGACAGGTCTGATTTTAACCACTTCCTACCTGGAACAAAACATTTCAAGAAAACAAATAGGGAAAAGAGCAGGTCTACAAGCTGGATCGGCTAATTTTGCTCTTAAAAACCCATTTTTTCTTTTTTTACTGTATGTTGTTCCAAAATAAGTCACAAATTCATCACAGATACAGTTACTATGCTGAATCGTCTGGTAACCAAGGAACCTTCTGGCTTCCTCACATTTCCCAATCTCCTTAAAAAAATCACTTGATGTTGATGTTGTCATTTGAAAGCAGGACATAAGAATACAGTGGAGGAAAGTACATGTACTCCAGTACTTTTTAGATACTTTTACTTTAAAAAGATTTTTAGACATTTTGAAAACTTGTGAAATGGGACTTTTACTTTTGGCACATTTGAGTATGTTTTGAATCGCAAATATACTACTTTTGTACTCGAGTAGAAGTACATTTTGCACGCCAGACTTTTACTGGTAACGCAGTATTTCCACATTGTTTGATGTGGATACTTTTTACATTACATGCGAGTACTTTGCATGAACAATGTATACACTGGTTTACCAGGTGATCTCTCTCTACAAACCGCCATAATTAATGTTCTGAAATGTCTGTGTGCACTTAGCAAGTGTCTGGAGAGAATTACACTGCGTCATGGATGCTCAATACCCATCATTCCCACAGTAGCTGGTATCCACGTTAGATCTCTGACTGCATCAATATTACAGCCTGCAAGGTCACTCAATCGTACACTCTCACAAGAGGAACATACTCTGTGTGTGTGCGTGCGTGCGTGCGTGCGTGCGTGTGTAGACATAGTGCTTGTGTGAGTGTCAGCATGCGTGCAATCTCATCACAATTTCACAAAGAGGTCAATTAAACACGATCAATAGCTAAGCAGGCAAGGTAGAGAGGGCAGCGTTATGATTAATGACATAGATACACATAGTTCACCGTGCACGGTACACACTGTGTGCACGCTATTTGTTTTATCTACACTCTACAGAATTAATCATATTCCAAGTAAAGTACACAGTCCAGTAAAGCTGGATAACAAGTTATGTGAAAAGATATTTTAAGTGCAATTCAGTTGGATTGGTCAAATTTATTTTATTTTGAACTGCATTTATGTCTGAAAGGTGCTCTATAAATAAAGATTGTGTGTGCGTGTGCGTGCGTGCGTGCGTATTTCACGTTTGCATGGAGACGCCAGGCGTCCACTCTGGAAGGGGGCTCCACTTTGTCGCGTCTCCAACCCCCGATAACGGCGTTTATATCTGAATGATATTTTAGTTTGCCGTTTTCCATACACACTGTCGCTGCATAAACGTGGCCTAATGCTGCGTTCACACGAGGCAGATGCAAAGATGCAAAGTCTCTTTGTATATCTGTCATACTCACACGGTCGTTGACGTCCGTGTAGTGACGCGTGTCATTGCAGCTATAGTTGTAGCTTTGCATCTGGAAGTTGGAACCCGGCTCAGCTTAAATGGTAAATGGTGCATTTATATAGCGCCTTTATCCAAGGCGCTTTACATAGATTGTGCATTACATTCACCCATTCACACACACATTCATACACCGATTGCGGCGGAAGCCATGCAAGGTACCAACCAGCACATCGGGAGCAATTTGAGGTTCAGTGTCTTTCCCAAGGACACTTCGACATGTAGCCAGGAGGAGCCGGGATTCGAACCGCCGACCCATGGATCATTGGACGACCTGCTCTACCTCTTGAGCAACAGTCGCTTCAATTTGTAGCTTTTGCAGCAGCTACAAATGTCGGATGCATCTTTGTATCTTCACTTCGATACGGCTTCCATTGACAATGAATGGCAAAGACATTTGTAGAATCTGGATTCAGGTCTAAACGGGTTAAATCAGCATTGTGGCTGTTGCAGAACAGAAGACTCACCGCTCAACTGCTCCATGAAGCAGACGTTTCCGTGGGCGTTGAAGGCCAGGGTGTCGGGCGTTATGCACAGGGTGTGGAAGAGGTGGGACGCTCCGATGCTTCTGACGGCGCGCACGCACTCCGCAAACACCGCCCACACCTCCTCCTCCGTCAGGCAGGTGTCTCGCAGCGAGAGGATGTCCGCCAGGGACACGTTCTCCTGTTGGACAAATGGACAGACAGACAGACCCACGGATGTTTGAATTGTCACTGACCATATTCACTTAATAGTCATTTTGCTATTACTTCCAAGTTCATACTCGATGGGTCTTATAGCTCATACTCATTGAGCTATAAATGATGGAGACCGAACCGGAGCGTTAGCCCCCCCCCCCCCCCCCCCCCCACCCGCTATTCATTTCAGTGGAAGTTGCTCAGTGGCGTTTTGAAGCACCCGGAAGACTACCGGAAGTATAATTATAACTCAATGGCTCGAGCGAGCGGAAGTTTAGCCTAGCCCCGGACCTCAATGTTGAGGTCCGGGCTGACGCACGTGACGTCATGAACGTCCGTCCACCTCCATGAAAGTGCTGCAATTCCACATTTCGCCAGTAGGTAGTGGCATCTTCAATGTTGGATAGCCTTACTGGGGGCTTGGTTTTTACTACTGACTCTGAGGAACCCTCACTTCCTGCTCCCGAGTATGTACAGTACAGTACAGTACAGTACAGTACAGTACAGTACAGTACAGTACAGTACAGTACAGTACAGTACAGTACAGTACAGTACAGTACAGTACAGTACAGTACAGTACAGTACAGTAAAAAGGGCCATGCAGCGTGAGGACCAGTCATAAGTTGGTACAAGCAGCAAAATGTCATCGCTTAGGAAGATACAGTACAAGTCGCCATCATTCTACTGCTGTGAGCACATATGGCGCGTGCGCCGTCTGCGCACACGCAGCGGCACACACACACACACACACACACACACACACACACACACACACACACACGCATGCACACGCGCGCGTGCACACATGCACGCACACACACGACACGTGAATTATTACACCCACATACACCCAGAGCCAGATAAGTGACCCATCATGACCATATGGCTGCATTCAAAAACAGGAGTGATCTCAGAAAATTCCATCATGGAATCTTTGTAATGCTGTCCGATGAAGATAGGACCTTCTTGTTAGGACGGAAAGCGAGCACAAAAGCGTGCTTTAGCACAAAATAGAACATGCGGGGGGTGGGGTGGGGCACAAAGTGGCTATTGTGAACAGACGCAGCCAGTACACGGAGCGGGATTCCATTGCTTTGCATGTATTTTACATTACATGATGCTGTTTTTAGTTCTGTGCAATTACTGATACTAGCACAACATTGTGCCCACTGAGGAAACCTGGATGAAAGGAGATAGGTTTGATGTCAACGAGCACACACTCAGACCAAGGGTCTGTGTTTTAACCACTGGTGGTGGCCCTATTTCGGGCACGTATAGGCAAAACTCCACAAACATTTTCAGAAATACCAGATCTACAAGCTCACAATGCGTCAAGAATCACGATGTGATGCAGTGTGACTGTGTGAGACTGGCTATAGTTTTATAATATAATTATTTTTTTTAAATATATGGTTTTAATAACAAGAGAGGCCCAAAAGGTTTTCGTGACGTTATTCTCTCCCATGCAGTGAGTGGAACGAACTCTTGGTCAACTGTCACAATGCTCCTTCTCTTATGTTCACTATAGCCGGGGCATAGCTCTGCTAATGTAAGAACTCCATCTCCAATTCAAGTAGATCTGCAAACGAATAGAGCAGCTGCATTATTTAAGTGTGCCAATCTGTTTTGCCTGTGTGCTCAGAGATCATTCCCTTGATGTTGCAGTTTGGCTGCAGCAGCTGAACAAAGCCAATCTACAGTACATGAGCCTTTGGGGTACTGCTGCACAATTACAGGGCAGAAAACTGCCACTTTAAGCAGCAGCAGCAACAGCACCACCGTCCCCATAAATAGACAGTTTCCCTTGAGAACAGTACGTGCAGAGCAAACCTAGAAGTCTCTCCATCTCTACCCAAGTTAAATATGCCGTCCTACATAAGTTTCCCTCAGCCCAGAGGTTCTACTGCGACTCGGCCTCAGACCATTGGGACAACCCTCCCTTCAGGGGTCATCGCCATGATGGGTTGTGGTGGACATTTTTTTGTCAAAATTCAGACATACAGAAATGAGTGGGCAAAAATACACATGAAGAGATAGCCCTGAATGACTAACAGGTCTGTAACTCTGAGTGTACAAATGTACTTGTACCCTTATGGTTCCAGTACACTCTCACAGTACGTTTTAACAGCGGGCGACAGCCAGACGAATTTTCTGGTAGTGCGTTATTTGTCTACCCGGCGACTGAAAATATCTTTTCGGGCGATAACGGGCGATTGGGCGACGTGTCGGCCGATGCTCGCCTGCTGTTAACACGTACTGTCAGAGTTAAGAGGGTTCTTGTAAATGAAACATTTGAGAACCACTAGTACTCGCTGGAATCCTAATGTGCCATAGTGTCGTAGTAAATCAGTGTCATACATATTCCGAAGAAAACCTGGAGACTTGACATTCACTAATTGGGTCTAATTGGCACTGAGGAAACCTGGATGAAAGGAGATATAGGTTTGATGTCAACGAGCACACACTCACACCAAGGGTCTGTGTTTTAACCACATTTATGCCACTGGTGGTGGCCCTATTTCGGGCACGTATAGGCAAAACTCCACAAATGACCTTATGCTCCAAAGGCAAGAGCTCTACTGACTGAGCTATCCGGACACATTCAATGTTTTTGGTAACAAGTATGTGTCCTCATTTTGGGCATGTCATTATCTATTTCTACAGTGTATGTGCTGTTCATGTGTTCACGTACAAACTTCTCTTCAACTGGAATTTCAGTTAATGGTCCATAGATTGTGTGTAGAACGTTTCACGCAAGTTTCTCAAAAATCAGGGCAGAAAATCGTTGTTCAGCATGAGGAGACACATATGTGTATCAAAGTGTCATTGCCAACGGTCAAACGGTTCATGAGATATGCACGTTCAAAGTTTGCATTTTCAATTGAGTGCTATAGCGCCACCCTTTGGCCAATGGTCAGGGGCTTCGCATAGTCACCGTCTGGCATGGACCTCTACCAGATTCCCGCGTTTCGCGGAAACCAACTGCACGGTTCAATCAGAACTGCTATTTTTGGCAGAAGGAGAAGAAGGAAAAAAAACACAAACACAAAAACAATAAGTGACCAAAGTCACTTCGTGACTTCTTGGTCCCTTAATGTCCTGTCAGAATCATTTGAGAAACAAAATAAAGCAATTTTGTCCAACCTGAGAGGATTTTTTTACTTTAATTACTGGACTATAAAAGGAAAAAGAAAATAACCTTTCTTCCCCGTTTTTGCCTCTGGGGACAGCGCCTCCTTTTTTGTTTACAACGGGAAGTTGGCTTTGGCTCCTCCCCTTACTTAGTCCACTTCCTCCTGGTTGCTTTTGTTTATTCCTACTAACAACAACATTACATATTTTATGGCAGTAGTGCTGACAGATTCTGCTATTTTATCAGAATCTTTCTTGAGAGATTATCTCTTCAGTAAAGTAGGAAAGTGATTATTTATTTTTCCCCATTATTAGATTTTAATTTTTTAACTTCAACTCATGGCATTTATGTGATATGTGGATATGTGGATCTAAGGGATTGTACTATCTAGTCCTATAAGCTCAACCAACTATGATCATTGTCATTATAAGTGATCAGTTCTCAGTTGATGAGTTCCAAAAGTACTTAAAACTTAACTAGGCTACCACAGAAGGGCTCAACCCATTCAATCCGGGAAAGCATCTGTGCATGTCATTTTATACTTTGGCTATTCAAAAGATATTATTTTGTGCAAATCTTTGAATACATAAATTTTTTAAAGCGAACATTTTTAACTCAAATCTTTGCTTCTGGGGGTCCCTGGAACAAAATGTTTTTGAGATGGGGGTCGGTGGCCAAATACGTAATTTTTTGGGGATCCTTCAACATACGTTTTTTCTGTTTTTTAGAATCGGTTTCAAGCGCCACAGACCATGTCAAGCGCCGCTTGTGACGTTCTGGACGACCTGTCAGACAGAATTCCCAGAGCTTACAGTAAAAGCAAAGTGTTTGTTTTTTTGTTTTGTTTTGACCTTTTGCAACTACTATAATTGTGTGCGTGGGGTTTTCCACAATGACATATCCTGACTCTGCAACTCAAGACGAATCATAATCTTAACTCATATCGCCACCTGACACAGCACTTTAGTCGCCAGGTTGGTTCTTAGTCGGGATGGTGGTCCCTGGCTCACAATCAGTTGGAAAAACTCAAAAGTATCGTCATGAAGTGTGGGTCATGACCGAAAGGACCCAAGGATCAGATGGAGGGATTGTATCTCTAAACTGGCCCTGGAACGCCTCGGGATCCCCCAGGAAGGAGGAAGTTACTAATGTTGCTCTGGAGATGGAAGTCTGGAGCTCTCTGGTGGAGCTGTTGCCACCATAGATATTATAAGAAATAGATGCCTCATTTGCCGCTGCAGTTCATTGGAGCGACGTGTATCCCAATGAAGGCGGAAGTGCAGTGCTGAAGGCCTTTTTTTTTTTAACAAATCTTTATAACAGTCATGACAATATACATTACAATACAAAACAATACAACATCAGAGCCAGGGGGATTAGATTACTAACAGAAAACATTAAAGAGTGAACACAAAGCAACAGTTCTCCGCAGCTTTCTTATTTAGAAGTGCTGAAGGCATTTGCTGAAGGCGACTGCGTCGCTGCCCAAGTGACGTCACTCATGCGGCGACTCCATGTCTCTCGCTGTCACTCAAATGACTACTGGCCAATCACAGCGCGTCTTTTCCGGGACTTATGTTACGCACGCGGAAGCTTGACAAGCTTCCGCCTTGCTTCCGCTAATGCTTCCGCCTTCAATTGGTGACACGCGCCTCAGAGCCGGAAAGGGCGTCTACGTATATATGTCTATGGTTGCCACGACCCGACTACGGATAAGCGGTTGAAGATGGATGGATGAACGGACAATGGGAGAGAGCAGCAGAGATTAGGGAGCTGGTACTTGTTGCCCTGGTACTCTGGCCCAGTCTAACTAGATTCAGACTTTTGTGTTCTCTCACATACACAGCCACTCCGGGTCGTGTGTCTAGATAAGTTCAGGGTTGCAGGGGTATTTTATGAAAGAGGCTCGAGAACAGACTGAGGTGGTTAATACTGACAGTGTGTTTGGTGTAGTGTGTTTACATTTGTTTCATTTCACTGTTCAGTTACAGAATCACTTTAGATACAATTCACTTAATCTAGAAGGTGGAAACCACACACACACACACACACACACACACACACACACACACACACACACACACACACTGTTGATTCAATATGTTTAGCTTTCTGAGGGCTGCCTCTCAGTAAATAGTCATTCCACAGACCTAGCACACACAGCAAAGTCCTGAGAGTTATGGGTCATTTTTTTTAAATACTTTTTGAGTTGGATTTTATTGTGCATACAGTGAATGCCATGAAAATGTAAAACTAAATGTCTTGTCCCCCGGGCCCTAACTTATCTCATAAACATATATCTGCAAATGTCTCCTTGACTCATCTTAATTTACACTATCCATACAAACACAATAAGACCAGCAAGAGAGTAATTGGGTATACTATAGGCCCATTATGCTAAAAGAGCAAAAATCTGGACATATGATAAATCTATAATTGATTATATTGAAAATTCCAAGTCACTTTTGTGAGGTAGTCTACGTATATAGCCTAGTAATAGCCTACAATGAACTATAGCCCCAAAGTTGATTAATTAAAATGCAAAGATATCCTGTAGTATAGGAAATGTTTCTGACCCTAAATTCATTCATTGCCTTTATTTAAAAGAATAATCAATAACCAATATAACTTATAACAAAATAGAAACAGGTGGGAGACTGGGAGGAAATGACAGTGAATTTTAAAGTAGTCTACGACTTTTAGGGGACTTCGTTATATAGGCTACTATAGTTAAAATGTGTGCATATGATATTAAGGTGCCTAAGTGCCTTCCTTTCATAAATGTGTTTACCTCATCCTCAAGCAGTGTAGGCAGATGCTCTGGTTCATAACATCGATCCTCCGTGGTTTCATCCTCTTTCCCAAGCTGCAGGTATGTGAATGTGACTGCAGCATCACCACCAGTGCCGCGTGTCCCCATTGTGTCGAGTTAAAACGATCACGATTTTGAACGTCTTATAATTGTAGTAGCGAATTATAGTGTGTCTGTGCCAGATATGATGCTCCGAACTGGCGCTGTACACGACACTATCAGCCTCTTCCTTTTACCGTGTCCTGGCAACGGTGTGTCGAGGAGACTAGTCGATACATGCCGGCTGAGAACAAGCTGGTTTAATTAAGTTAATAAACGAGGTCGGTTCGGTACGTCGACTGGTACTTTTGACATTGTTCTCACTCTCTGTCCGAATCTGTCCAAACAATAACATGATGCTGCAGCATTCCCAGGTCAGACCAAGTCCAGACCCACAGTCCACGCCACGGCAGGGAGACGAGACCTCGATCGATCAGTCCAGAGACCAGAACAGGTGAAACAGCTGCGACGCGACGACGTGCCTTGAGTTCGTGACGTGTCGTCACTCGTCAGTCGCTATAGTAGGCCTACTCACTACAACAACTATAGGGACTTTATTGTAGCTGTCATGGCAACGAGTCAACGACTAAAAGAAACATGAGGATATTAAACTGCAGTTCCCGTCGTTCTAATCTAATCTACACCCCGGCGAAGCAAGAAATGCAATGTGGCTGCATGAATGCTGAGGCTGCTGTCTGAATCAATGCTGTACGCCTCCGATCTCTGTGCCGTTTTGGAACAGGCGTCCATGCAGTGACTCATGTATTGTAATATAGTGCAGCCTCCAGCCCACTTCGTGCTCTTCTTTCTTGCATTCCTAGAAGTTTGCTTTGATGTAGCCTAGTTATGTCATATGCTGATATGATTGTTCCAACTTCTGCAAGTTGCTATAGCTAGTATGCCTTATAAATCACAGAATATGATTTACAGCAGGTAACCTTAAAGGTCCACTTCACCACTTTTCAACCTATCTTCATATAATTGGTCCTCACTAATAATCATTATAAAATGGCACCATTTTTTTCCTACTCGGTCTGTGTCTCATAGGAGGGCTGTGGGCAGTTTACAAACCCGTCCACCAGTGACATCATCAATGGGGAATCCAAGCTAATATAATAGAAACTGCAGGCTTTCTTTCTAGTCCTGAAAAGTTGCAATGCGAAAAAGGAAGCCATCGTTCTCACGATAATAAAATCTAAACATTTTTGTAAAAAACATCTTGTTTAAAAAAAATCTGCCTAACGATGATGTCACTGGTGGGTGGACAGGTTTCCGACCTGCCCACAGCCCTCCCATGAGACACAGACTGAGTAGAAAAGAATGGTGGTATTTTATCATGATTATTAGTGAGGACCTATTATATAGAAAAGTCAACTCATATTTAAAAAGCTTGATAAACTAACTTTGTGAGTGGTGCAACCACTCCTATAGACTATGTGTGTCCCATGGTCCCTGGGTCTGTCCCACTCCCTGGCTGGGTGGCTGGGTCTGTCCAAGCACGAAAATAGCTTTTGGTTGGTTTTCACAACCAAGTGTCACTGTTGCGCAGCCTAACACACACACACACACACACACACACACACACACACACACACACACACACACACACACACACACACACACACACACACACACACACACACACACACATTAACTATGATGATTTGGGGTGTTACAGTAAAGTGACAGTACAGTAGAGGGACCCCCACACGGTAACTATTTTCTCGACCGTTTCGGACGCGAGGCAGCTCGCCGGAACCGGGCCGGCACCCTGCCGCGTTCCGGGGACCCAAACACGGAGTTGCACCACTCACTTCACACGGGTGTGATTATTTTTTAACTCCTTTGCTGCCCCTAGTGTTAGCTGCCCCAGGGGCCGCCTGTCCAGGCCCACTCTATGGAGCTTCTTGTCCTTCCGGGTTAAACAGGAGGGTGGGGGCTTCCGGAAGTGGAACGACACCACACAACACAGCCAACAGCCTTTAGCTAGCAGAACAACCAGCTACATTTTCTCAGCGATGCGATACAAAATCACAAATGATTTACGATCGTCGGGTGCACGCCGGCTCACCATGGACAGAACTCTAACCTTTGGAGATACGGCGCTTTGAAAATCGGGTTATAATGGAGGCTCAACGGTGCTGGATTTAGAAATCGCATCGCTGGTGGTGACGGAGGAGGGCTATTCTACTGGAGCAATGCTAAAAGGTAAACAAACGGTTGGCGGCTTCATATATGGAATTAACGGTTGTCTACGCTTATAAGCGTAGCAGGCATAGATAGGTCCCAATAGCCTAGTTACGTATATAAGCGTAGATGGCAAGAAAATAATTAATGGTGACTCAGTCAAAATGTGTTGACCCTTGTGATACAGTAGGGCCTACATATATTTGTCATTCCGTTCAAAATTCTTCAAATGTTGTCTTTTAATTTAATAATGCCCAGTAGCTTTTTTAGCTTATATCACCCTGTCTGTATGTCAGTGAGTCTGCCTCAAACAATAAAGTCCTGCTTTACACGGAGCAAACAAAGGCAAGCCCTTTTTTTACAGCACTGAGTACTCAAGGCCTAGATATGGGTCAGGGCTTGGACGGCATTTCCTCGTGCCAGGCAACCACTTTGGCGTTGGTACGGCGACCTAGTTCACTGGCAAACACTTCTGTTGATTATAGTGTTCTTGTCACTCCTGGCTGGTACCATAGTACCAACAGGTATCAGAGAGAGCGCATACGGTAACCTAACCGGAAAGGGTCGAAAGGCTGTTAAGCTCCAAAAAACACGCTCGCCCACTTCTTTTTTGCGAATAGTTAAATTTGTAAAGACTCAAAACTGCTCTCAAAGGGCACTTACGGATGGCTGCAATTCGAAACTGGCCCCGTAAAATCTGAATCCCCCACCCACCCCTTTTCCCCCTCACTGTATATGTTTCTTTTCCCTTTTTACCTCTATGATGATTTCCTGTTTTGACTATATATTTGTACGTCTCTAAATGTTTTGATGAATTGAAAATGGTGGGCCCTATTGTAAACAAGTGTAATTTTTTTATGGTGTCGTCCACTCACAGTTAACAGTTTTTTTTGTATTGAGTTGTACTTGAAATGTACTGTAATTCTGCAATACATTGATGCAATAAATTAATCAATCAAAGGACAAGGACTGATAACATTTGCTTGCAATAACTTTTTTATGTGTTTATATAGGACTGTTTTGGGGTTCCGAAATTAACAGAGGACTTGATGTTTTTCACCCAACCAGTCACACACAGTGTGCATTCTCCTTTCTCTCCAGATCAATACCATTTTGTATACACATCCAGGATAGACCACTTTAATTGTGTACTCTATCTGAATATGGTCCTGATCTGGCTTTAGGCCTGCATGGCGATGATGTAAAGCTTGTCTGGGTGCCAGATGAGCTCAGGGTGGCAGGGAATGAGATAGCTATTATGTTGGCAGTGCCCTGTGACTGCTGAGCAGCAATATAGACGACTCACTGTCCTGGCGGGGGTGGAAAGACTTATTAGATTTGTTGACCACTCAGCGCCCTGGCATGTTGAGATAATGGGGAAATACATTTATATTAAGCTGCCAGACTTTTAATAGGATGAAACATATCCTGCATATCTCCACAATGACTTTGACGTGGCACCAACCAACGCAGACCATTTGATCCCACTTGGCACTGCTCCACACCAAACTAATATAGTCACATTCAGCATTCAGGGAGTGTTCCATCTTCATGAGGATTAGCTAGTTATGTCAGAAGTGGTATTCAGCATGATTTACAAAGAAATACCATATGGAGCCATCAGATACAGAAGTACAGAGAAAGTGATTTTCTGACATTTCGGTTTCGAGGTCACGAGTCAAGAATACTGTCTCTCTCCTTCTCTCTTAAAACCCTGTAAGACCCGGATATATTTCTACTTGCAAAAAAGAGATTTCAACCTTACTACTACTTTGTACTACTAGGACTTATGTTAAAAAAATATGTAAAAAAAAAAAAAAAAAAGTTTAATGAAAATGTTATGCACATTTATAATAATTATACATAATAATAATTAATTTACATTCGGTGGATATCTTTCACAATAATACATGATACATGTTCTAGACATTCTAATGATCACACAAATATATGTATTACATGCATTTTAGTTACTTTTATCAGGGTCCAGAGATTTTGAAGTTGTGTAAATTTGTGCCTCTGTGGGGGGTATTTATATGCAAATATCATGACCAATGGCATTGCAAGACTAAACAATGAACATCAATGATGATGTTTAGGTGAAAAAAGAATAGAAAAAAAATAATAATAATTAAGTAATTAATTAAAATAAAAATGTTACCGAGAAGCATCGTTGGGTCTTACCGGGTTTTAAGCCTGATATTGTTGTGCGCCGGTGTCATGCACCAGAAATGGCAGACATATACAATTAGCTTGCGTATTTCAGCGTGACGAAAAGAGGGTGCATACCCTTTAGAAGTCTACCAAATAATACTGGGTAAATCTACTAAATCTAGAAGCCAACAGATACACAAGCTGTGAGATTGACTCACCGTTTGACTTTGTTTAACAGTTTGTTAAAAGTGCTATTCATATACACAGAAAAATGTGTGAAAATGTAAAAATGAAGCTGGGTCCATTCTTTTACACTTTAAGAGTTAAAGATGATGCTGTGATATTTGTACTTTTTCGGTTTTGTACTGTACTGTATGTGTCTACTGTATATGGAATAACATTACTCTAAGTCTAATAGACCCCCAGGTGTAGTTAGAATATTCAAATATGTCTTCCCTGGGTTTTCAGGGATTTCTTCCTGAAAGCTGAAAGCCTTTGAGTCAAAAGGCCCAATCGAAAATACACCATTTTCATCATAAACCTAACCCCTCTCCCATTGTGGGCGAGGCTTAAGTTCAGGTGGGTGGTGCTACGGTGAAAACCAGGTATACTTAATGAACGGGTGGGTGTGACCACATAAAAACATAATTTTAACACTTTCTGTAAAAATGTTTTTTTGGGGAAAACTCAAATGTTTAAATTTGCACTCTAGCTCAAGAACGCCTCTCTTCTTTCCCTGGGCAAGACACTGAACCCTACATTGCCTCCAATGAGTCAGTGTGAGCTTGCCACCATTTGTGTGTGAATGTGGGGACGAAGTGAGGACGCTGGCGTTGACTGTTCGCCACTTCACCTCCCAATTGTATGAAGGAATGAACCATTGTAAAGTGCTTTGAGCACTTGGAAAAGTGCTATATAAATGCAATTAATTCATTATTATTAGAGAAAGAGTGCACCACAATTGGTTCCATGTGTGCCAACCTGGTTTACCTGTGTCATCTGGACAGCATTGTTAGTTACACAATAAGTCTGTGATGCCACCGTGAGGTCCGTGATGTGCCACAGCGAAGAGAGAGGTGTCAAAGGTTCCTGGCAGTGTGGGCGATCGAAGCACGGTGCTGTAAAGCTGTCGAGATTGTGTTGGTTTAACACTAATGACTACACTGAGGCCCTTATAGTCTACACTGTAGACTATACTACAGCATGCTCTGGTCTGGTCTCTTCCTGTAGACTCTACAGGAAGAGACCAGACCAGAGCATGCTGTTCTTCCTGAAGAAAAAAGAAAAGACAATGTTTTGATGCTCCAAATATTGCTTCAATGTTTGTGCAACAGTCTGCTGCAGATGGAGCCTGTATCAGCCAGTGTCCTCTACTTTGCTGTGATATATTGCACGCACGCACGCACGCACGCACGCACGCACGCACGCACGCACGCACGCACGCACCAACACAAGAAATGGCAACAAAGAGAAAAAGCTGGTGAGGAAAGCTGCTCTATAGTTAGCGTTAAACTGGGCAATCTGAAGGTGGTGGTTTGCAGAGAGAAGGATGAGGAGGAAGCTGGACGTTATCCTAATAAACCCCTACCCTCCCTATGAGGTGCTTATTGTCACAATGATCTATCTATCTATAAATGCACCAAGTCTGTGTGTACATACCGTACGTACGTGTGTACGTACGTCTGTAATCCATGTAACTCGAGAACTGTTCGCCCGAACGACTTCAAATTTGACACACGCGTTCCACACCCCCACAGGGAGTGCAGTGCCCGGTGTCAAGTCCGTCGGACCCACAGTTGTCCAGAACCAGCACAATAGCCTCTGCCAGGGCTCTGGACCTGATCACCCGTAGGTCCTGTATATCTCCATATATGGAGCATGGCCTGTTCTGATTATTTTACATTGTATTTCAGACTTTTATATTTTATACATGAATGTTGAGTACTGGTGTTGTTGTTTTGTCCTGTATCTGTTCTGTAATTGTCATGTATCTGTTTCTATCTGTCTCATGTGCGATAATCTTCAATAAAAATACTTGAATAATCACAACGATGTCCATGCTGAGCAGTTCCGCCGGCTGTACGCCTGGGGTGACTGTGTTTTGAGGCAAGCCTTTCCAGTATTCTTCCCTCCTTTCCCCAAATGAAGCTTTCAACAGCGGCTCATCGTCAACTTAAAAGTGTAATCGTGACAGCCCTAATGAGGAGCACATTCAACCACACAGACTCATCCCAACTCGGCACACACACCACACCACAAAGCTAGTTGGACAGTCCTTTGTGCCAGCCAGCCATCAGGCTCCACAACAAAGCCTGAACCCCATATGAGAGCTTATATAAGACCTCCTACACCGTCTGTTCTCTTCACTGTGGATTACTGACTCCTGCTTTGATTTCGGCACTGTCTGCTCATTTGGATTATTACTGACTCTGGCTTTAACTCTGGCACACTTATACCTGTACATGGACTCCTCCTACTACTACTAACAACTACTTACTACTACTACTACTACTACAAGTAGGCTAATACTGATTATTATAATATAATAATTAAAATTGCAATAATTATGTGTGGTTGTCACAAAATCCCAAGGCACACCTGGGACATGTCTCCCGGCTGAGTGTGCCTCTCAACACACCGTTTGGGAACCAGTATCTATCACTGCTCTGGAGTGTTGGATGCTATAGCATGTAGCTGCATTGGCTGGATTTGTGATGGTTGGTGAGCAATGTCTTGAGCTTGGAGCTTTAGCAACGACCCCCCCCCCACCCCCCCACCACCACCCCCACACACACACCATGCAGGCTCATCGCTGCGTCCTCACACAGCACTGAGACATGTTGTTATCTGCACGCCTTGGAAATATATGTGCTGAGGTGCAGAGTAGAGCTCTGCAAAGCGCGTGCGCACACAGGCTGCCTGTTATGGGCTACACTGTAGCCCAAAGCTTCCTATATTGTATATTTCAGATCAAATTAAACACATTCAGAAATTAACAAATGCTGCATCACGTGAAAACTATTACCGGAGAAAACACAGAATGATTCAAATTGAACAAATGACTGAAAGCTATTGCAATTGTGTCCAATATTGTAATTTTCCAATATTATCTGCATAGAGTTGAAGGATTTTCAGTAATCACATTTCTGAACTGTCTGCAACCACCTGACTCTAGCATCCATATTCTGGGGGGAACATTAGCCAAAAATATCTGATCTATACAACGTCACAAAGCGACATGGTGTGAGCTTGGTCAAAGCAAAACTCAGGTGTGTGTGTGTGTGTGTGTGTGTGTGTGTGTGTGTGTGTGTGTGTGTGTGTGTGTGTGTGTGTGTGTGTGTGTGTGTGTGTGTGTGTGTGTGTGTGTGTGTGTGTGTGTGTGTGTGTGTGTGTGTGTGTGTGTGTGTGTGTGTGTGAGAGAGAGAGAGGGAGCGACAGAGAGTTATAGCTACCTGTCTGCCTGCAAGACTTGTTACTTGACTTGAGGAGACTTGTTACAGGGGAGAGAACATGCTGGTTTATGGATTTACCAAAGTGGGTTAACTCTGTGTGGTACTAGAAATCATATGCCTCTAGGCATTGCAGACTTCCGCCGTGCCCGTGTCATAGTTTAGGAGGCAGCCAATCATGACTAGGTCGCTACTACGCGATTGGCTGGTGGCGTTTAGGTGGCTCCCATTGGCTTAGTCGGTGTTTAGGCGGCTCCCATTGGCTTATAGATGGCATGGGGGTGACTCCCATTGATGACTATAATGTAGGTCGCTTACATTTCATGAGCTTTCATTAGTCAGGTTTCACCTGACAAATGTTACTCGCCATACAAATACGGGAATCAATACTGATTGAACTACGTTACACAAATGTATTTTGGGGTGTTACAGTTGTGTTACCCTTTTTTTATACATTTGTTTTTGGGCTTCAATGCCTTTATTTATAGGACAGTAGACTGACACGCAGCAAAGGCCGTCGGGATCGGCATTCGAACTTGCGACACGCTGTCAGGCCGTCGGGATCGGCATCACCCTGGGCAAGACCTAAGCTGAAAAGACTATCAGCGGAAGTGTTGCGTGTAAGATAACTACGTCACGCGGTGCGGCTGTGTTTACTAGTCCCCACCCAATGATCATTTCAGCGGGAATACATTTTTGGGAACACAACGCGGCGATTGGTCAAAAAACGTTAACTTCCGGGGGGGGGGTTACACGGCGGAAGTCCTGCCTTAGATAGCTTATTTGTCCTAGGTTGTGACCAGGCTCTTCTTTTTCGCAGTTAAGTGAGCCTGGGACCGAGGCTAGATCGGCATTCGAACTTGCGACACGCTGTCAGGCTTGCCCAGCGGCCCAGACTACAGTTGTCTTTCTTGATAAAGGTCGTACAACCATACAAAATATTATGGATTAGAGAGCTGAATTATGTCTGCAGAAAGCTTTTGACTGTGGTTTATTATGGACTTATTATATCAACTTCCAACCCATTTAATGTACCTGTATTGTAATGTATAGTAAGTGACTCACCGCGCACCCAAACACATCTCCCTGCTTTTACTAGCTATCACCTTATAACCTAGAACTGGGGGGGAGAGAGAGAGAGAGAGAGAGAGAGACACACACACACACACACACACACACACACACACACACACACACACACACACACACACACACACACACACACACACAGAGAGAGCAGGTCCAACATTTTTCTCTTCCTTCCGAACACTTAATTACTCCAGCCGGCTAATCTTTCACTTAATAAAAATCTATTAAATAGACCTGTCTGCTCATAAGCAGGTAGTAATTTAGAGAGCCTGGAGCAAGACCAGTGTTTCCGCGCTATGTGCTTGGCACAGTGCTGAACCAAATGAACCCTTATAGTTTTAACTCGTCTTAATTAATCTGCATTAATGTACAAGTCAACACAATTAGATAATATAGAATTGTTATTTTTGATCGTTTGCTATCTCTCTATGGTACTAAATACAGCATGGAAATTGTTCAAAAATGTAAATTGTTGTAAAATGTGTGGAATTGTGGATCTTATTCAAATACAACAAAATATACTAAGACAAGTTTGGGGTCTGAGAGGCTAAATGTCATTAAATGGTGGTCCGTGGCTTAAATGCAGAATAAATAATGGACCTTGTCCTTGATATGAAAAGGGTTGAAGTTGAACAAAAGTAGACACTCCCTGAGCACTGAGCAGGCTTCAAGCGCGCGCGCTTTAAAATCCTCCGGTAGCCACGCCCCCTCCCCCCTCCACACACACCTGCTGCAAACAGACACTACCTTGCTTATGTGTTTGTTAAGCAATAATACAACGAGTGAAATAAACAACTTACAACTTATAATGGAACTTTACACCTCATGGAAGTTGAGTGGAGTAGGCTGGGTTGTTAGGAAGTGAAAAAACGGAGTCTCACTCACAAACTGTGACAGTTTGAAAGAGCAGAAGAATTCATCTTCATAACATAGGCTCTGCAGGTATGTTGGCTACCCTACCTAATGCTAAGCATTAACGTGTGTGTGTGTGTGTGTGTGTGTGTGTGTGTGTGTGTGTGTGTGTGTGTGTGTGTGTGTGTGTGTGTGTGTGTGTGCGCACGCACACTGAATCCTTGTATGAAACTTCATTCTTAACTGTTTACCAATGATGGTTTAATTGAAAGTGATATCAAATATCAAGTGTTACAACCTGAATTGCAACATCTAGAGTGAGGAGGAAACCCAACAAACCTCAGTGAGGCCTTTAGGAGGGCCATTATAATCCACCACTCCTGAATGAAGTGCTGGGAGTCTGGTGCAACGCACAGGTCCTGGGCCTGGTGAGAGCAGGAGTGGACCTGGTGAGACATAGGAGGGGCCCGGACAGGAGTCAACACACAGAGCCTAGTCCTTCCACGTGCCAGAATCTGGTTCTCCCAGTCCCGGCAGAGTAGTTCCGGAGCAACGGATTGTGTGGCCTTGCTCATTCCCTGATTGACTGATCGAGGGTAGCTACTAGCTACTGGGACGTAAATCGGGATTTGATCAACCCCGGCTGGGTCGCCTGAGTGAGGGGTATGTTGGTAGACCCGAAACCCTGTTGACCTCAGTCAGGATACATCACTGAGGATACGTCCCAGGTGTATCCATGCAATATTTTTAGTTATAGATTTCTATCTCTCAATTTATATCAAGGCACTGCATAATATAGTCCAAGCATGTCCAAAGTCCCCATAGCTTCCTTCAATTATTTATCCCATTATAAAACAAATATATACTAGGCTGTGTTGTGACAGGATATAATAGGCTATATGTATACTACTTTGTATATGTTACTTTTAACCAGTACTGTAGGAGGCAGTATACATATACAGGGTGTGTATGTTTGTCTGCTGTTGCTAGTGAGTTGTGACAGGGTACAGTGTACAGTATGTGGCTCTTGGTCAGCTTTCTTTCTATCATACTTAATTATAGTCAAAGCTTATGGTGTCTCTCTCAACCTACTCCACAGGTACATGAGCCAGGGTGATGACCTCAGACCCCCAAGCTCAGCTTCTTCTCAACCCTGCAGTCCATTCTCCTGTGACATGCTGTGAATGCTGGACCTTAGAGCCTGCCCTAAATCCCTGACCACTGCACTACACCAGGATGCTATGTGCAGTACTAAACATCCAAGGCTGAGTGAGAAGATGGCAGCCAGGAGAATGAGGCTGGTCGGTGCCGTTTATACTGGGAGGAAAGTACTGGCCAGCTAGCCAGATGTATGGATGATCATGGAGATGACTAGCCCCTTTCGGGACCCTCGGTTACCTTTTCTGAATTTCAGAGAAGGCAAAACTTAAAAGAAACAAACAAAAAAAACGTAACGGCAACTCCGATTAGCGCCTTTTCGCACACGTTTCTGCGGTCTCCTAAAGCTGTTGTATGCATCTTTGAAACATCTCACCAACACTCAAGCGACGAGCAGGTCTCCGTGAACAGACAGTAGGTAAATCTGCGTCCTATGGAGGGTGGAAAAACCTACGAGGGACCCTAGGGTACCGCCGTCCAAAATTCAGAAAAGGTATAACCGAGGTTCCCAAAAGGGGCTAGGAGATGACTGGAGATGCCGCTGTTGGGCTGATCATGCAGAGAGCCAGAGGCTCTATCTCTTCATCCATGGGTTCCACAGTTTGATCCTGGTCAAGGTAGGAAGTTCTAGGAACATTGTTTGTTTCTTCTTTGCTAAATTGCAGCTGCTTGTGTTGTTGTATGCTGTCTCATAAAGTGTCTAGTCTAGTGTGATTCAAGCTGGTGTACTATTACAGTCATTGTGGGTCCCAATGACTGGGTGGCAACTGGCAAGTAACTGTTTCTGGCTCTGGAATGCTGATGTGAATCTACCAGTTTAGTATGTTGTGTTGTATCTTCTGCCGTTGAAGGTATGTGAGTTGTAACAGGGAACAGTAGGTGTATGAATGAATGAATGAATGAATGAATGAATGGATGGATGCTTATTTTCGTGCCTGGCTCCTTTCGGAGCCCATCCCTTATGGGATTATTCAGACAGACACAATTTACAATACATTATATTTCCTGTGCCAACACGCTGACACCAAAATAGTAAACAAAGATACATAAATGTATACAACTCTGATCGAGAGTAGGCTACATTCAAGTAGTCCATTTTGTCAAGCTAGAGACTAGCTTGTATGTGGCTCTTGATCACTTCTATAATCCTATGAGTGAATTTGCTATTTCCTTGTTTTGGGCTTTGATGTAACAGCCAACAATTAATGTTTGTTTAGGGTACTAATGACTTTTATGTGCTACTCTTGATTCTTGTGAAATAATATTTTGAGAGAGGACTTGGGGTGTCCCGTTTGGTCCAGGGAAAAATACTTAAATAGTTAATACGTTTTGTCAATGTTTTTGTCCAGCTCATGAATGTAGCCTGTGATAGTGTGATTAGTGAGTAACAAGGAAGAAAGGAAAAAATAAAATAAAAATCACACCTGTGTGAAGTGAGGGGCGCTAATATATTAAAGTCTAAATTAAGGTCATTACACACTGGCGAATTAAGTTAACTCATGTTGATTAGGTGATGTAATGGTGATGTAAAACAAACGGTGCCAACACAAACATTAAATGCCATTAACAATAAAGAGACAATAATGAGGACATTATGATGTACATTTTCCCTTCATTGTCAATGGCGTTTACAAAACAAACATTGAAAATGGTAAATGGTGCATTTATATAGTGCCTTTATCCAAGGCGCTTTACATAGATGTGCATTACATTCACCCATTCACACACACATTCATACACCGATGGCGGCGGAAACCATGCAAGGCACCAACCAGCACATCAGATCAGGAGCAATTTGGGGTTCAGTGTCTTGCTCAAGGACACTTCGACACTGGCAACCTTGTGGTTAGTTTACCATCCTGCCACTCTACCCCTGAGCCACCGCTGCCGCCTAAAGACAAACATTAAACCTGTATATAGGAGGAGCTAGCGCCCCTCAAAAATAAACAAATCTTAACCCATGGAACGGTGCATGAACCCCCACCCCCACTATTGTGTCAGGTGGGTCTATGATGGACCCAATGACATAGACAATATTGTCCATAAACTGGAACCCTGGCCACATATTGCCTTTATTTTTCCAAACACACTGCCATTAAAGGATAATTCCATGTTAGAAGGCTTTCTTACCTTTATTTGTAGTTGTTACGTCCCCACCAAAGAGTTCCAGGTGTTATTTTGTGCAAAAGCGCATTATTGGCTATTTCCCCTACCAAGCATAAGCCCTCAATGAATTTATTTTTTCTTTGTATATATCCTCTCTTCATAATGTAAATAGTATCCCAAGCGGCACACTTTACTACTTATTTCGATGGAAATAAGCGAATTAGCACAAAAACCCAACCCCCATTGAGGGCTTATATTAGGGGAATTAGCCAATACTGCATTTTTGCACAAAATAACACCCGGACCTTTTTGGTGGGGACGTAACAACTACAAATAAAGGTAAGAAAGCCTTCTAGCATGGAATTCTCCTTTAATGACACGCCTGAAAGAGTGCTCTGGTTTCAACACTCTTTCAAACACACCAACTGAGTGACTCTTTATAACCACCAGATGGCAGCACTGTATAGCAAGCAGAACATTTTGGTCACCAGGCAGACCTGGTGTAAAAATGTTTAAATCTGTTTGATTTCTCTCGGCAGGCTTTGTTACATCATGTTTAATAATCAGTGTCTGTTTATTTACCATACTGTCTGAGAAGGAGGAGAAGTGTTGTATTTGTAGGCCTAGTACTGGTTCTCAACCAGTGGTCCGGGGACCACCAGTGGTCCTTGAGGGGGTTCCAGGTGTTCCCCAGCTAAATGATAGAAGAGTTGGTAACCATTACCAAATGTACCCTTATAGATCTTTAACTCTTGAGAGCGTAAAATGAAACCAAATGGACCCCGCGCATCCATTTGGTTTCCTTTTATGCTCTCAAGAGTTCAATTATTGTTAAACATCTGCATTACTTAATTTACAAGAAGTCTACACAATTCAATGTTTGCCTGTTATCTCTCCTATGATACCAACATCGATACAGCATGGAATTGTGGACAAAATCTTGTCCAACGACGACAAAATATTCTATGGTTTGATGTCGGAGAGGAATGTCATCAAATGGTGGTCCGTGGCTCAAATGGCAATGGGCCTAGATATGAAAAGGGTTGGAAACCACTGGCCTAGTATACTGTATGCATAGTTATTCATCTTACTATAGGCCTAGGCCTATACTAGGCCATTTAACTGAAATTGTCTTTATTTCAGGATTTCACATGTGGCAAGCCCTTAAACATTCCAGTAGTAGTATTTGTGAAATATGTCTTTTCCCATAAAACCTACACTAAGATTTTAATCTGTGTTCGACTGGTCGTGTCACCAACTAGGCGAGTATAGGCCTAATCATTTGGTTGTGACTGAGTCATGTATTTAATTTTATCTTAAATTAATGCTCACGTTGTTCAGGCATGTCATCCAGAGGTTCAGGGCCTCTGTCTACAGATGACATCACTATAGTGGTCATTTCCACAGTCTAAAAAAACAATTGATTGCCAATAATGCTTGGGTAGACTGTTTAAATAAGGACCAGGTTGTTTTGTTCCCGTCTGTGACAAAGAAAGTACAGCCAGGGTGATAAATAGTACATTGTTCTTTGCCAACCTTTCCATTTTATTTCTGTACGAGTTATTAGTGCATATATTTAATGGGGGGTGGGAAGAGAATGCAAAATGACTAAAGGACAAACTGCCAAATGGGATCGCAGGGTTGAAATAGTTCAAATGTATTAAATACATATTTCTATTTTGGTAAATGTTTGAAAATGTGTGCCTGTAATAACATGCCAAAATTGGGGAGCCATGTTGAAAGTGGTTAACCTGTAAAACGTGTGTGCGTGCGACTGGGTGTGCGTGCACGCACATTTGTCTGGGTGAATGTCAATGTGAATAAGACACAGATGGACAGCACAAGAAACAGTATATAATTCACCCTTTGTCAGACTGCTGATTGGTCCCTGACTGACTAACCAGCAGGCTCTTTCTGACTTGACATGTTATGCCCAGTCACCATGCTGCGCCTTTTTACTGACACAAAGTTTAAAATAAGAATTGAACTCACAGAATATCAATACGAAGCAACTGAAAAACACGTTATTTCAATGGTAGTGGATGGAGAGAATGGATTTTTGTCCAACCACGAAACAGCAACCAATGGGTGCGAAGAGGGGCACAACCATGGGCGGGACTTGACAAAGGGTCTGCTCTGATAATGTTAAATACAGAAGACACCTACTAGTTGCAGGCAAACGCCTCATGGAAAAACTGTGTGAGCCTGAGCACAGTGATAAACTATACTGCCATAATCTCCCAGCTGACCCACCCCCCCATCCCCCAACTCCCTCCATCATCTGCTTGCTCCCCTGTTTCCCTCCCTCCTCCTAGCCCCTGTGTGGCCGTTCGCCCGCCATGTCGTCCCCAGCTGTCCTGCAGCTCTCTGCAGTGAGGCAAGCATTGTGGGACGCATAGCCAGGGAGGATAGGAAAAGGAGCCGGGGAAGGTGGGAGAGATCGGTGTGAGGTGGAAGATCAGTAGCATTCCTTTTTGGGTTTCTGATCCGGTCAGGAGCGGATGGTAACTTATATGCCATGTTGTAGTCACAGATTTGTAGTCATCGGGCAGGAAACCACAAACCGGAATCAGAACTAACCAAGTTCGTGATCAAGGCCATTGTAGTTTTAGGGCCTATACCCAATGAAAGTCTTGATTGCCTCATATGAATCCCACACGTTTCTTCAAGTACGTCTTGGAATAATTTTTTTGGTATATCCATAATTTATTCCAACTCATAGACTAAAAACAAACGGGGGAGGGGGGGGGGACACAAAACAAAACAATGCGGAAAAAGCCGGAAACTACAAACGGGAATAAGAGGTTTTTTTTGTTGTCTTCTATTTTTAGATTTTATCATCCAGTCTATACCGGATCACACAGCGATTTTAGAAATGCAGACCATGCTTTCCTTTCCGAGGTGGAAAGCCTTGTGACGCGAGGTTAGAAGTCCAGCAGCACTGCTGAGGGGGATGTGGGGGGGAGGGGTTCTCCCATCCTCAGAGCTGTCTGGCTCCTCCATCTCCCTCGGGGCCCTGCTGTTATACAGACAACAGCAGCAGCCTCTCTCTCTCTCTCACGGCCGGCATAATCCACTGGATTGTTGTATTAAACGCAGCACACCAATTGTCTGCTCCCTTGCAGTTGCACTGTGCATTGCATCACCACGGACAAAAGCTATAAATAACAAAAATAACAAAATGGATGGGGGAGAAGAGGAATATAGGGGGGTGGTTGTCAAACAGATTGGCAGCCATTCGGCTGGCTCCGCCAAAGCCTGCTCACATGCAGGTGCTCGCAGTCACGACTTGGCGATGCAGAGCAGAGCAATGTTCTTCTCGCTCTCATACGTACCCGTGTACGCGATGCAGTCTTTGGCACACATGGCAGAGTGAACAGTGGATTTGATAGGCGTAGCTAAAGGAATTCAACAGCACAGCATGTCTGTTCTACCTTGTCACTCACTGAGATATCAAACTTGTGCTCTGAAATGAGTACCCTGTCACGTGGGAGACATCTTCAGTTGTGGTTAAAAAGGCTGATTATTTTTATTTGGATCTCTTTTAGCCTTTCGGCTAATCTTCCAAGAGTCCAGATGATGATGATACGCATCTGAGAACCGGTGGAATAGAGCTGAGTTTTGTTCATTACCTCCACATGCACAAAGGGAGTCCACCAGTGGTGTAAAGTAACTATAGGCCTACATTTACTCAAGTACAGTCTCTACTTGCGTGCAATTTTGAGGTATTTTACTTGAGTATTCATAATCTCCAATACTTTTTATTCTACTCAGCTACATCACAGATCCAAATATTGTACTTTTACTCCACTACATTTATGTGAAAACTTTAGCTACTAGTTACTTTGTACTGTATATTTTGATATGCGACGCATTGTGAACTTGTAGATCGTCTATTTTCAAAAGATTATTATATACATTTTGATAACTTAAAATGGGACGTTCTGCACAATGAGTATTGAGTACTTTTACTTTCGGTACATTAAGTGCATTTGGATGCCAATACTTTTACCCAATCATACATTTTGAACTCTACATTTCTACGTGTAATGGAGTATTTTGTGGGCAGCGGTGGCCTAAGGGTTAGAGGAGCACCCTTGTTGCCGAAAGGTTGCCGGTTCGATTCCCCAGACGGCAGGAAGAATCTGGGTCGGGATGTGATTGTCATCACTCACCCAACACCGCTGAAGTGCCCTTGAGCGAGGCACTGAACCCCCAACTGCTCCAGTGGAGCTGCCTATAGTGGCCAAGACTGTGGTTGTAGCAGCTGGTTGTAGCAGCTCCCAGGTTTTAATGTGTGTGTCTCTATGTGCAGGGCATGCTGAAAATGAGCACTTGTGCTCAGCTACTACCCTGGGTAAAAAAAAAATCTATGTTGCAGTATTGATACTTTTACAGAAAGATATAGGATTTGGCTTGAAGGCAACTGCAGAGTGAGACTACAGTGTACATGACTATCATCATCACACACTACAGTGGAGTGAAGACACGGCAATGACAACCAAATAAACCAACACAGCCGTTCATATTCTCCCATGATGTCTGGAGCCCCAGCAGTGTGTTACATTAGCATACACCCCCCTCCATGCCCTGCAGGCAAACTACTATACAAGAACAACTCAGTGCAAGAAAAAGGGCCCAATTCACCCAAGTCAAATGAAGCCACCACTGTGTAATGTCGGGTGACAGAGCAACATCATGCTTCATGCACATAGCCATTACAGTCACTTACACTGTAACCGAATCATTCTTGCCATTGCCGTTATCAGCGACTCCAAAGCCAGTTAACATACACTAGATAGATGTGCACTAATGGTGCACGTGCAGTTGGCGTTGCAGGCACCCAATCAAGTGAAACTCAGACACGCATGTACACACACACATGCACAACATGTGACCATGCACACACGCGGCACAGACAGACATGCAGTACTTGATGGCATGCCAAGTGAAGATTGTCTATAGTCTATACCAGTGGTTTTCTACCCTTTTCACATCAAGGACCATTATTTATTTGGCATTTCAGCCACGGACCACCATTTTGATGACATTTAGCCTCTCACACCCCAAACTTTGAATATTTTATCGTTGGATAAGATTTTGCACACAACTCCATTCTGTATTGATGTGGTACCATTAGGAGAGGCAACAGGCAAACGTAGATCAAAATAATGCTTCTACATTCTCTAATGGTGTAGACTTCTTGTAGATGTTTAACAATAATTTAACTCTTGAGAGCTTAAATTGAAACCACCTGTTTATACGGGTCCATTTGATCTTAGATCTACAGGGGTTAATTTGGTTACCAACTCTCCATCATTTAGCTGGGGACCACCTGGAACCCTCCCTCAAGGACCACCGGACCACTGGTTGAAAACCACTGATACAGTGTTGTTTTAGTCTTTTGAATAGTTTCCATTTGGTTTTAGTCACATTTTAGTCACACGTCTAGTTTTAGTCGATTAAACCTCATACGATTTTAGTCGACTAAATCTACGGTTGATTTAGTCGACTAAAATGTATTTTGGCGGGCCTTGATGCCGTCGTAATGACTGATTTTACACTTAAAAAAATAGCTGATCTACAAGCTCACAACGCGTCGTGCTGCGACGCGTTGTGAGCTTGTAGATCAGTTATTTTCAGCATGCAACCAAGTGTAAAATGACTTATACTGGATCTCTTGTCCACTAGTCCCTTCCTAAAATTTTAGTCTAGTTTTTATTTGTTGACGAAATTGTGAATATATTTAGTCTTATAGTTTTAGTCATCATAGCTTAGTTTTCATTTAGTTTTTGTCAGTGAAAAAAGGTAGTCTGGGTCTATAGTATACTATAGCGCTGCATAGGAGGACAGCATTGTCCTTCGTTCAGCTTCTATTCACTAGATATGGAGGTCTACGTTCCTGCTCCTGTCATATCCCACTTCTTCTTATTTGATCTTGATATATGTATGGCTTTCTCTCTTTCTCTTCTCTCAAAACCCCTTACTATACTAGTACTATTCTTCATCTGTATTCCATCTCTCTCTCTCTCTCTCTCTCTCTCTCTCTACTTTTGCCACCCTGTCTCGTTCTTTCTCTCTCTCTCTCTCTCTCTCTACACCATCTCCCCTTGAGTCTTGGGTTGTTTTATTTAAGTCAAGGACGACATTAGCATGGCGATCACAGCCTTTCTATCAGCAGTACTGTGTTCACTGCCAAGGCTGCATGCAGGCGGAGCGGGCCTTGTTATCAGAGACGAGAAAAAAAGAGAGAGAACATGGCCAGGGAGAATAAAACACACACACACACACACACACACACACACACACACACACACACACACACACACACACACACACACACACACACACACACACACACAGTCACACACACACACACACACCGACAGACATACGAAGAGACAGAGAGAGAGGAAGATAAAGGGCTGGTGAAATGATGTTCTGTAACATCTGTAGATCCCAGGACAGTTGAGTGATTACATAAGACAAAACATACTATGTACTAGTAGTACTACTATGCAGTGCTGGAAAAAAACATACTCAATTGTTTCACTTATTAGGGATGCACAATAATCGGCCCGATAATTATTATTGGCCCGATATCAGGAATTATGACCTCATAATTATCGGCCTGATAACATTAATAGCTCCGATAATATTATTGTATATTTATTTTATGTATTATTTTCATATGCTTGCAGTTCTGCTAAATGATTATTTGTTGAATCTGCTGACAAAGCACCCAGCGTGTCATAGGTATGATATAATGTATTTACTTAGGTCAAAGCTATATGTTAAATGTACCGTTACTCACTAGTAGGCCTACAGTATGTCTTTTTTATGTATGTGTCTATATATTTTCATTAGCGGTTATTCCTATCGGTATCGGTCTTGCGAAGCATGAAGTTATCGGTATCGGTTTAAAAAAATCTATTATCGTGCATCCCTAGTTTTACTTAAATAAAAGTATCATACTGCAACGTAGAACTACACCCGTTACAAGTAAAAGTCCGGAATTCAAAATGTACAAAAATGTATTGGCATACAAATGTAGTTAAAGTACCAAAAGTCAAAGTACTCATTGTGCAGAATGTCTCGTTTCAAGTTTTCGAAATGTATTGAAAACATTTGAAAATAGCCGATCTATAAACCATCTGAAATGGCTGAAATGTACATGGGGCTGCTGAAGTGGCTAATGTATGTTTTGTAAATCTACTAGTTAGTTACTGCGAGAGTGAGGTCTAGCCAACACCAACTCGGGATTCCTGGATCGCTGCCCTCCACAAATTCCTATCCAACATCAGGTTCTTGAGCTCTGCAGTGTTGTTAGCCAAGCTGTCGCGCCGCAGCACGTCTACATAGGTGGTACGCTTCTTTCCCCTCCTGGCTTTGCCCTGGGTTGGCTCCCATAGAGTCAATTTACTTGCCTCAAGTTCTGGGTGCCTGACGCAGTGCCCTGCCAGCCTCATCCTTCTCTCTCTGACTTTGTAGGTCCCCATAGAGGTCCACATTTCTGATGCGGTCCGTCCATGACACCTAGTGCCATTCGTAGCATTCTTGTGTAGACTCCATCCAGGGCTTTTTCCTGTTGTACTGTGAGGGTCCATGTCTCGGTCCCATACAGCAGTACTGACTCCACAGTAGCTATGAACAGCTCTCCTCATCCCGTGCAAGGCTTTCCAGGCAAGTGCTCTCCGAACCTTCAGATCCTGTTCAGTTGAGGCAGTCCAGGCCCGAGGTACTTAAAGTCCTCGACTCGCTCAAGCACCGTCCCGTCTGCAGTGGCAATGGTTTTGTCCTCGGTGTTGACTGTCATAACCTTTGTTTTCTTGGCATTGAGCTTGAGACCGATCTTCCTGCACTCCTTTTCTACTGTAGTAGCTCCCTTCCTTTCTCGACTGTATCCGAGATTAGGGTGATGTTGTCTGCATAGTCGAGGTCAGTGACCATGATGGGGTGTACTCGCCTTGACTTCCTCGGGACCAGAGTGAACCCCAGTGCCTCCTCTCTGCCATTGATTGCAAGTCTCAGTGCATGATCCATCACTACAATGTCAATGAACAGGAAGGGGGCAAGAGTGTCACCCTGTAAGACGCCTGCTAGAATCGTGTCACCGTCGCAGGTTTGGACCTTGGCTCGAGTCTGGCTGTAGCTTGACTCTATCATCTGGACCAACTTTTCTGGAACTCGGTAGGCACGTAGAATACTCATGAGTTTTCCCTGGTGGATGGTGTCGAAAGCCTTTTGGAAGTCAATGAATGTGATCACCGCTGACAGGTTGTGCTCCCTTACCCCTTCCAATATCCTCCTCAGTGCCAGTATCTGCCCAACTGTTGTTCGTTCCGGGCGGAAGCCGTGAGTTTCTCAGTAGAGGGTCTAAGATTGGTCTAAGACGATTGAGGATCATCCTGTTAGCGGTCTTGGCAACCTGTGAGCTCAGGCTGATGCCACGGTAGTTGTCCGTCTTGGTGAGGTCACCTGACTTTGGTACTGGAACGATGTTCATTGTGCGCCATAGCTCCGGCTGCTCACCAGACATGTGTGCTTTGTTGATGAAATCTAGCACCACCTAGTCTATGGGCACGTATTTCAGAATCTCTGGTGTCAATCCATCCTCCCCACAGCTCTTGCCGCACTTGATCGTAGCCTTGGCCTTCTGGTACTCATCCATGGTGAATGGTCCATCTGGAATGGGAAGGTCATGGAAGACAGGGGATATCGGCTCATCCTCATCCTTGGTTACAGGCGAGTTACCTAGGAGTGTTTTGAAGTGCTGGTACCATGCTTCAACCCGTTCCTCTGCATTTTCTCCCTGGATCTTGGAAGTCTGAGAGGAGTTTCTGTCAGAGATGTCATTGATGACATCATTTACGTCCTGGGCATGACGTTAAACTGTTCCGTTCGAGAGGACTGGCGACCCTCGAATGTAAACAGCCACGAAAGGAAACTATGGATCTATGTAAATCTACTAAGTGACTAGTATAACTAATGCTTTCCAATAATTGTAGTGGAGTAAAAGTACAATATTTAGATCCTATTCCTAGATGTAGTGGAGTCGAAGTAAAAGTATTGGAAATTGGAAATACTCAAGTAAAGTACAAATAAATCAAAATTGTACTTAAGTACAGTACTTAAGTAAATCAACTTAGTTACTTTCCACTAGTGATGCACAATATAATCGGTAGCATATTGAAATATGGCCATATCGGCTATGAAAATGCCATATCGGTCAGATATTGATGACGCAATAATAATGTGACCGTCAATGGCTCTGTCGCTTTTGTTTTGTGTATTTCTAACGTTTGAAGGCAGCATAATCTGTGTAATATCGGAATCGGTCAGAATCGGTATCGGCAGAAATCGGATATCGGTCATAATTTCATAATCGTGCACCTCTACTTTCCACCACTGACTTCATGGCTGTAATCCCCTTGCATGCCATAATGTTGGTTGCGTTGTGTTGTGGGGAAGATGTCTACTTCCTTTCCTGGACAAATTCATTGTCATAAGTGTCAGGAATCAGGATATCTTACTAGACGGAAGAAACTCAAAATCTTGCCCCAATAAACCGATGTTCAAGGAGAACCAGTTCAAATTGTGCCTTTTTTTTAAATGCATTACAGCTAAAAAAAACATTGCATGGATGCACCTGGGACGTTTCCTCAGTGATGTATCCCAAGGTCATCGGGGTTTCGGGTCTGTTGATACCCCTCACTCAGGCGACCCAGTCGGGGTCCCGACTTGTGTCCCGATCAGTCCCATTAGGGAATGAGCAAGGCCACACAATCCGTTGGAACTACTCCAGAACTACTCTGCCAGGGCTGGGAGGTACGCTTCTGGCACATGGAAGGACTATAGGGTCTGTGGGTTGACTCCTGTCCGGGCCCCTCCTACGTCTCACCAGGTCCACTCCTGCTCTCACCAGGCCCAGGACCTGTGCATTGCACCAGAGTCCTATCCCCAGACACTTCATTCAGGAGTGGTGGATTCCTAAATCGCAATGGTTCCACAGACTCCACCTGAGCAGCAAGGTGGTGCTGCAGGCTCCGCTTGCGGCTTGAGTGGCCCTCCTAAAGGCCACACAGAGGGCTAATTTAATACTGCAACTTCTAACGCAAACAATTGGTGCATACGGTACATGGATATAAAACACTATTCACGGTGCACCCTCACAAACGTGCCCATGCATACTCATGCGTGTTCACTGTTTACCAAGGCATTTGTAGTAGCATGAAATTAAAAACGCGGATAATTGTATCGTAAACACACAGCTGTGTCGCTAAACCCAGATCCATTTTTAATGAAACAGATGCCATATCCTGGGCAATTTTATGTTCTTCGGCGAACACGTCGCCGCGCCCATCTTTTGTTGGCCTTCTTCCATCCTCCAAACACGCACAATAAAAGTCTCAGTGCTAATTTATCCATTTCTAACTCGGAGAGTACAAAGATTTAACCAAATGGTCCTTTCGGGTTACATGTGCACGCTCTCTGAGTTAAAATGACTCTCAACAGGGAACACGCTCCTTGCCTCAGAAACACCCCGCATAATTAAAACACATTAGCCCTCATACTCATTATCACTATTCACTAATCACTATTACAACTCATTGGCACCATTTAATTTTTTTTGGCGGGGTGGGGGGGAGGGGGTTGGTGCCATGTAACCTTGTAAAAAAAATAAACAAATAAATAAATATGTACAAATAATCTCCAGCTGAGTATTAAATGTGCTCATGCATTTCACGGCCTGTCAGGCCCTGGGTCTGATTTGTGATGCACACAATGACACTGTGTCTCATTTCCAGGGACATGCATGCTCAGCACGAACGCACAGTGTACCAATGAACACACACACACACACACACACACACACGCACACGTACACGTACACGCACACGCACACGCACACGCACACGCACACGCACACGCACACGCACACACACGCGCGCGCGCGCGCGCGCACGACCGCCAGTCAAGTCGAGCCTGCTATCATTTGAGAACCTTCCCTTGGGAGATTATTTTTTTCTCCCAAGGAGAACATCTCAATCTCCATCACCACTGTCAGAAGGAATGTATATACAGTTGCAAGAGAGACACGCGAGTCAGGAATTCATACATTCCTCCATCTCTTTTTCATTCTCCCACTAACGCTCTCTTGGGTCGCTCGCACGCACGCACGCACGCACGTTTAGGCATACACACGGAAACAAGAGCAAAATATGTTATTTTTTTCATTGCATGGTGAAAAAATACATTTATTGGAATTCGTGTTGATGTAGAAAAAAGTGAAAAGTGACTTTGTTTGGGTCTTGTCACAGTACCACAGCTGAGAACTGTATGGTGGCAGCAGTGGCCATGGGTGAGACATTGCTGACTCGGCAAGCTCCTTTTTGGACAGAATGTCTGCTACAGTCAGATGGCAACAGAGATGAGATTAGAGACCTGCAGTACCGAATACACAGTGAAACCACCACCAGCGTTCATTTTAACACCTGGAGTGTAGATAATCAAATCGACAAGATGGGTCTATTTGGTTACAATGGCACACTCCCCTAAGTTACAAATGGATAAATTAACCCACTTGAAATTAACCCACTTGGACCCCAGCATCTATAATTCGGGGAGGGGGTAGCTGGCTCTTTTTTTCTGAGATTTGGTGTACAGTTAAACAGTGTATAGTTGCAACTCGGGTCTGTTTCACTAAGACCAGAGGGTTTAAGTGGTCAACACCTAAGGTCTTTATTGTATAGGTCTAATAACAAATAATAGGACAAATAAAAGCTCAGGCTGCTCCGAAGACAGACACAGCACCAGCAAATATACAGTAGTGGCAATTAGCCTTGAAGCGCCCATCTGTCCCTTTCATCGAGTGTGAATTGTGTGTTTTCTTTGTTTCGTTTTTGTTTGTTTTAGCTGAAGACACAAATTATTTTTTTTTTAAATTGTGATACTGTCACAAAGACCATTCCCAGTGATTTTCAACCAAGAGGGACCAGCTGCACAAACAACTCTTATTAGAAGAATATTGTGTGATTTAATATATGTCGGCTCGTGGCTTGGCTTCATGGTGGACACAGAAAACAGCACGGCCAGCGTTAGAACTGGTTGAGAAATGAGAACACCTGTTAAAAGTCATGGTGGCCACAAGTCTGTCAGCAAGCGTCCAAGATGGCTCAAAGGAGCCCTCATACACTGTGATCACTTTATTGGAATGGACAGTTCCTCAACCATCATTATGTTCGGGCACATTTTCAAACATTTCCAAAATGTTTTAAACACAAAAATAGTGAAAATAGCCACTTTGACCAGAAGCTCACAATGTGTTGGGCTGTTTTTGTAGATTAGCCGTTTTCACTATTTGTCATACGACAAAGTATACAGAGCTTAACCACTTAAACATTTTATAATTCAGTTGACCAGCGTCCAACAAGAGTCTTGCATGGCCTCCTTTTTTTTTTCCCAATACACAACTCTTTTGCAGAAAATATCCGATCTATATGCTCACAACAACGTGACACATTGTGGGCTTGTAGTACATACGTACTGTATGTACATCAGCTATTTTCACTGAATGTTTGCCAGTTATAAATGAATGTTTGCATAACATGACACATGCCCAGAATAATGACACCGAGGTTTGTGTGGTTCCCCCGGCATCCGTATGCTACGAAGGAAAGCCGCCACAGGAAATAGCCGATCTACAAGCTTGTATACGGGCTGTTTTTCCAGTGAAGATATTTAATGTAGAGTGAAAACGGAAAACGCCCTAGTACGGAGAACTGGGGGGACTCCGCTCAACAATGTAGGTTTATGAGTCACATGTTGGGGCGCCTATACAATATCACGTGCTGCCCTAGCTCTGGTCCATAGCCCTAACGCCGTCGCATTCGAGCTATGGGACTTTCGACTTCCTGCGCTCACATGAAATGCAGACCAGCCTCTCGACTGTAGCGAAAATAAAAAGTACGTTTTCGATACTCACCAATACAAAGACGGTTTGTGTGATGACAAAGCCTACTTTCCGCGGTGGACACTGAGCCACCCAACCACACGTATAAAATGCACTTTTTTGGATTTCTTTTCACTGGAAGGAAAAATCTTGTCTATGAGATTTTCTCTTGTCCACCGCAATGCAACGGCATTACAGCTATGGACCCGAGCTACTGCTGCCCCAGACCATGGATATAACCTCTGTTGACTAGTCTCTACAAAGCTATTAGTTACGGAAAGTTAGCCAAATCTGTGAGAAATCTGTAAAGCAAATGCTTACCAATAGCTTTCTTTACAAATGTGTTCATAAAGGTGTCTACTATCACCTCTCAATTTGTTCCACCCCAACTCCCTTGGGAAACTTTGTGACAGCTGCTGAAAGTTGGGGTAGGCCTATCATTAACAACCTATGCATGTGTTCTAGTTTGACCTGTCAAACTAGGGTTTATTCATGATTCTGAATTCCATTGCAAGCATTTGTTTTGTATGAAAAACACTCCTTGGGCTAAAAACGGCCATAGCTACATTTCCAAATGTGAGGACGACTATGGCTGTTTTTTGGGCTTTTTTTTGTTGCATATTTGACACATTTCTGAAGAAAGCTATTGATGCATTTATTTTGCAGATAACCACACATTTGGCTAACTTTACGTAATTATATGGACTTCATGTCTTCATCTTTGATGTCTCCAAGGAAGTCGTTTATCTCTCTGGTTCTCAACCTGTCTGATGGGGTCCATGAGGGTATTGCATGAAGTGGGCCTTGAAATAATTGGCAAAACACTAAGATTTGAATGATACGATAACGTTAATATTAAAAAAAAGTGATACCAATAAATAAGAGAGCTTTAAGAGCTCAGAACAAACTACGTTAGTGCCATTGTTCCGAGGTGGGACACGATCGAACGATTGATCGTTAAATTAAATGTGCTCTGAAAATGCGGTCGAACACTGTTGAGAAGTGGACCCAGATCCAGAAAAAGGTTGAGAACCACTGGTTTAGCTATTACACAAAAGGGAAGAAATACCACATCAACATTTGTGTTTTCTCTCTGTAGAAATCTCTCTCTCTCTCTCTCTCTCTCTCTCTCTCTCTGAACACATATTTCTTTGACAAACATGACCAGCTCTGGTAGGCCAAACATGGGTAGTGCATTTCTATTTCAGATGTGACAGAAATCAAGTTAAACAAAAAAACAAAAATTGCAACAAAAAAATGCATTTAAAAACAAAGTTCGTTTCTAAACTCAGATACTGAGTATTAATAACATAGAGGTCAGTCTTTTTTTTTTCTTTTCTTTTTTTTAACCATACAATTTTCTTTACATATAGATTTATTTTATTCTTAAATATCTTATTTCTCTTATAAAATAATTAATCAGAAACCAATTCTATATACATAGGACAAGAGTGCACAGGAGTCGGGGGTAAATAGATGGCGTGCATGCCAAGAAGAAGGTGGGTTTTGCAAGGGCAGGGGTTTGCTGTGTCATACTTCTTCACAACGTATATGGATCTGTTTTGTTATTTTCCTCCTCCTCCTGCCACAGTCACTGGTGAATAAGTGGTTCCCTTGGTGAGCGTCATTCTCAGTATCACCATTCATAAAACAAACAAGGCTGTTCTAAATCAATAAAGAGCCTCTTTTATGTACTCTGCTGAGTGGCAATGCTTCAAAGTGATTGTGACCTTCAACGGTAACAATGGGGACTGATCCATACAGTATACTCCAGAAGCCTTGGCCTCGCTCTACGCCAGATGGCCGGCTAAGCTATAGCTAGCCACTGAAATATTGTGGTGTTTTCTCGGATAGGGCCTCGTCCAAAAATAAATGTTATTTTTGTTCCCCCCTCCCACAGGCCCACCCCCCCTTTTTTTTGGAACGGAGATCTGTTATTGGAAAATCATATTAGTTGAGAAATAGGCTTAATCCATGACCGTGAAATGGCACCGAAAACAGGAAGAATAAAATAAAAATAAAATACAATACATGGCATGTTGCAGCAGTCTAATCTGGTCAAGAGACAAGAGACAGTGTAATGGCAATTAAGGAATTGGCATTGGTCTTGCACTGTAATAATAATAATGTTAAAGTACAAACAAAAAAGTAAATAGTAGCTACATTACAACAAATTATGCACACTGTGGGGCATTAAAGAAAAAGAACAATTGCATTTTCTTCCCATTGATTTCAGTGAGTCATTAACAACAATGTTAAAACGGCCTACATTGTTATTTTTCCATTGGTTTTATAATAAAGGGGGCAGAACACTGATACAGGGCGAAGGCAGGTTTTTCCCAAGGTGTTCCCTCAGTAACGTAAGTCTCTTGCGCACTCATGCTCACAACAACACTCACCGCTTCTCCTAAAGCTGTGAAGTGTCTCATTTTTTTAATTTATTTTATTTTATTACAAATATAGCTTCTTCACGACAACGTATGAAATATCGATTCATCAAATATTGACTTTAGAATGCCTGGGGGGGGGGGGGGGGGGGGTAGGCTATGTGCGGAATACACACACTTGTGGGAGCAGAGTTGATGTGGCACAGTGTTAAACCTTATGATGTACAATGACATGAACTCTCATGGTGTTATAGTGGCGTCGGCTCTCTATTCACAATGGCAATGTCTTACAGTTGGAGGCCATCGATATTGTCCTTTTCTTTTTGCTGAGGTTTGCGTGATCTGCGCAAAAGGACAGTTAACCCATTTTGGGCGGGAACCCCTTTTGGTGTTTTAAACATTATGTTATAATTTAGCTATTGAAAAATAGCAGATCTACAAGCTCATAGCGCGCCACCGAGTGGCGCGCTACGAGCTTGTAGGTCTGCTATTTTTGAAAAATCGTGAAAATATTTATTTCAGAAAACTGGAGGATTTAGAAGGATTTTTTTAAAATTTTGAGGGACAATATCGGTGGCACCCAACTGTAGTTTCTGTGGTCTCCCAGTACCCCCCCCCCCCCCCGCCCCCCCAAAAAAAGTAACACAACAGTAAAAGACATCGTACACACAGCACAATCAATATCAACCCGGTAAGAGGATAACTCTACGTGTGTGGATTTCACTGCTCTTTTCGGTTGCTCTTTAATTTTTCACAGCTATCTCTGGCAAGCGGCAATATCTTTGTATATTATTTATCAAAATCTCTTAGTAGATATTCACAGTTGATAGTAAGGTTGCTTTGTCTGACTGGCAAAAATACCCAATGGAGTCTAAAATTGCTGGTTTAAGTTTGTCTAAAACCTGGATGGCAAGAGTTTCTTGAAGAACTGGAGGTATGTCGTCAGAGACTAATGGATGGATTCAGATTCAAAGTGTAAAAGTACATTTAAGCACTAACACATATTCATACACACAACCATCCGTTTTCTCATACGTGTGTGTGTGTGTGTGTATACATGTGTACACACACACACACACACACACACACACACACACACACACACACACACACACACACACACTACACGTATGTAGTATCATGAAGTGGTAAAATAAAATAACATTTTACAAATCTTGACGGAAAAAATTCTGTCCTGTGTCGAATGCCATAGAGAGACCTTAAACATTGATGTCAGATTTCTGTACAGCGAAACAGGACATGTATGTGAACAATATGAGGACATTAAAAAAAAAACTCTTGATTGTGACGTGTAATTTTTTTTCCTTTTTTTTTTAATCCTACAAAGGGGGATGGTGAGGGCTTATTTTTCTGGAGGAAAGGGTTGGGTCGAGGCAGAAGTAAATCCCCCCACGGTCTCCAGACTATAGTCTGTGTGGTACTACTACACGGTCGTTTCATTCCTCCAAGGCCCGGTGCGTATATTCCCCGTGCTGTCTCCAGACTATAGTCTGTGTGGTACTACTACACGGTCGTTTCATTCCTCCAGGGCCCGGTGCGTATATTCCCCGTGCTGTCCGACGTGTACAGGAGCCCTTCGTGAAGGCCCCCCTTCAAGATCCCGTTGTTCTGATTGGGCGGGATCTGGGGGTAGGATTGTCTGCGTGGGGCGGCGGCTGTGGCCGCCGCAGCAACGTGCATCTCCAGGTGGTGATGCGGCGGTGGCACCGCCGCCACCACCAGGTCGTCCTCCGCGGACGCCATTTTGCCACAGCCACACAAAAAGGTCCCTGTGCCGCCGTCGCCCCCGCCCGCCTCCGCGTGGCACAGCGTGGGGAACAGGTCCGCCTTGGAGCAGCACATGTGCCTGTGGCAGGGATTGTGACACACCAGCTCGTGGGCCGCGCTGACCGAGGCGGCGGCACACGCGTGGCCGCACGCGTGATGCCCCGCTTCGTGGGGGGCGGCGGCGGCGGCCAGGTGCGGGCAGAGGGCGTGGGCGACGTGGTGCTCGTGCGTGCTGCACGGGCTGTCCGTGTGCGGGCTGCCGCCGTCCACGCTGGACGGGATGTGATAGGCGTACTCGCGCTCGTTCCCCGGCGCTCCTCCTCCGCCGCCCCCACCGCCCCCAGCCCGGTGGCGACCGAAACGCGAGCGGCCCTTAGTCCTGACGCTGCTGCCCTTGAGGCAGCGGTGCAGGTGGATCCCGGGCCGGTAGCCGCCCTCGGCCTCGGCCAGCAGCACGTGGGCGCCGGGTGCCGGCTCCTCGTCCATGATCAGCTGCTGGCTGTGCAGGGCGGCGCAGCACGGCGCCACCACCACAGGGCCGGCCAGGCACGTCTGAGCCGACGGCAGGGGAGCGTGTTTGCAGTGGCTGTGGCCGCAGCCCATCAGGGCCTTGCCTCCCGGGCACCCGGGCGAGTCGTTGTGGTGGCAGTGGCTGTGGCCGTGGCCGTGGCCGTACCCACCACCACCACCGTGCCCCGGGGTGTCCCCGTTCACGTTGACCTTGGGCCGGGCCGGTCCACCGGGCCCTTGGGCAGCGCCGCCGCCGCGTCGTCCGGGGCAACAGGAGCACCAGCAGTGCCAGACGTCGTCGCGCTTGGCGCAGTGGTGGATGAGCACGAACAGCCCCAGCGTGACGGAGAAGGCGCCGTACAGGCAGCTGAAGATCATGTCCAGGAAGTGGCCCTGCGTCACGGCCAGCGCCCCGAAGGTCCACGTGGCCAGGAACAGGAAGAGGGTGAAGGCGGCCGTGCGCACCTGGGCCTTGTAGGAGTGCTCGTTGGCCAGCAGCGCAGGGTTGATGGGCACTCCCGGGCAGCCGGCCGGGCACTGGCCGCTGCCCGGCGGGTGTGTGGCCAGCGCCCCAGGCTCCGCCGCCGGCCCCTGGATGCAGTGCGTGGGCACGTCGTGGGACGCCAGCCTCTGGTGCTCCTCGCTCAGCTGCTTCAGCTCATACTTCTTCTCGGGGTGTTGGCGCAGCTGGACGAAGGTGCACAGGAAGTAGACGCACGTCACCAGGACGATGAAGCCCACGGGGCCGAAGAAGGCTCCCAAGCTGGGCTCCCACGCCATCCAGCAGCTAAAACACACACGCACACACACACACACACGACACGCCAGACACGCACAGGCGCATAAGTGTGCGCACGTACACACACAAAATGTTAGCTTCATCATTACCACATGACCTCTTTAAGCTATTTAGTAAACACATAAAAACAAACAACATGCCGGGTTCATCAAACACTAATAAATCCCCCTTTGAAAATCAGAATGGGTGGAAGCGTGTGTGTACCTGCCTGCAAATCTGACTCAGGCAATCGAAACTTTGAAAATATATATTTGTTTATGGCGATCATTATCCACATATATAATTAGAGATACATGAATGTCATTAACAAAGTCACCGACAAGATAATACTGTAAAACTACAAAAGTATGCTCCTTGGACAGCACAGTTCTCCACCAGGCCGTGTTGCCTACCCAGGGCCCGCAAACTGTGGCCACTTGGAATGGGGTCCAAAAAAATCTAATTTATACAGAGATTTAAAAAAATAATTGGGATGGAGGTCCTTCCTTGGCTTAGTGGGAACGAGCGTGCAAAGTTTCCCAGCAATCGGACGCTGCATTCATCATGTATTGATCAGATGGCTAAAGAGATACTGTGTATAGATTTGCGTGCTGTTTGGACAAAATCTGTAGGAGTAATATTTGCTCTGGCCTTCAGGGAGTAAGCATGCATGCACAGTTTCACAACGATCGGTCCAATGATGCCGGAGAGGAGCTGTACACAGACATACAGACCCACGCACGCACGCACGCACGCACGCACGCACGCACGCACGCACGCACGCACAATGCCAATGACAACAATGCTCTGGCAGTTTGACCAGGAGTGAAAGGACTTACTATGGCGCTTGCTCCCCACTGCCATAGTTGTCAATATTGACAGCTGCGGTGACCCCGCAGATAATGAGAGGGACTCCACCACTCACTAAATAAAACCTGAGGGGGGAGGGGAGGGGGAGAGAGAGAGAGAGAGAGAGAGAGAATGCATTATAAATTGTGATTTATAATCCCTTTTCTTGACCTCGTGACCTTGACCTCTTTGAGGCAGCCTACCAAGTTTCATGAAAGGTCCCAGCGTTTCACAGACAGACAAACAGACAGACCAAAGTTATTATAGATTACATTTTTTTTATCGGTTTTTATTTTTATTTTGTTTTGACTTTTTGTACTTTTCAGTTAGTTTTAATTGGTTGTTTAAGCTTGTTTGCTACCGTAGTTTACTAAAAAAAGAAAATTACGTATTCAGTAAATGCAACCAAAATACTAGGCTTATTTATGGAATAAATTGACATAGCGGTAAATAGACATAACTGGACTTTTTCTCTATGGTTTTAGATATAGTTTCTGTTATATTTTCTTTCTAAACTCGTTTTAGTTCTTTTGTTAGTTTTACTTAATTATAATAACCTTGAGACGCACGCATGCACGCACACACGCACACACATTCACTGAGCGTTGCCCATGCATTAAAAATAATCTTAGGCAACGACAGATGCCCTGGTAATCTATACACCTCATTTGGGATACTAGACCTGTGCCCGTCGGCTTCATGACTTCATTCCTGTGAACGTTTTCTCTGTTTTTTGGGTTAGTGCACCATTGAAACCCATAATAACTTACCTCCAAACGTTGAATGTTTATAGGTGAAGACGAGACTGTGATGGGTTTCAATGACGAATTTGAGCGTTTAGTATTGAGTTTAGGAAACTGTCAAAACTCCGCAATTGCTGCTATTGCAGCACTTCAAGACAAAAATATGTCTTGTCAGACATTATTTTCAGATTTCAGGAGTTGTTCAAAGACAAGTGGTTTCATTAAAATAAATGTCAGTGCGGAAGATTTACTGAGTTGGAGTATGATGAAAGGTTTCACGAATATTGTACTTGATTCATTACCCAAAGCACTAGAATACATTGTCTATAATTTAATGTTGGAGCTCCCATCTCTCTTATGCAATTAATTGCCGCCTCTGCGATTTGGAAATTGCAGCATATTTAGATTCATTAATTTTTTTCCAGGCGTACCATGTACATCACTTTGACAGAAACCACTTGTGAGTAAATAGAAGGTACTCTACAGTATGCTTTTGGGGAAATCTGCTGCCATGTGCAAAACAACATCAATTTACAGAGGACTTTAAACGCGACAATCTAATCTAAATTAATCTCACACGCTAGCGTTTACGCTAGAGAAATCAATGTGATTGCTCCCCCCCCCCCCATTCAATTGGTTTTAAAACCTGTTGCACGTGTATTATGCATTATTATGAAAAGTATATTTGAACTTCTCCACATGCACGCATTTTAAATTTGTTTTGTACAAGTGTGGGAAGTACAAGTCTCCAAAGTAACCGCAGAAAGAAACCCAGTCCTTTGCACCCCTCCCCCTCCTTCCACTGCCATCCTCTCTCTCCTCCACTCTATTTCCTCGTCCGTCCTTCCTTCTCAATCTCAACCCTCTGTCAGCACTCTAGCCTTTTTTTCCCCCTACCATTCCATCATGGTCTCGGCTTCTATTCTGTTTTCCTCTCTGCCCCCCACCCCACCCCCCTGTCCTCGCTCCATCACACGGCACCCATCCCCAAAATTCAATTACAATCAAGATGTTTGTCTGGGCCTATAGTGTGGGCGAGGGCGGGGCATTGCTGGCCTGTCAGTGTCTTTGCGAGGAGCGGTTTCCCCCCCAGGGACGCCCTCCTCTCCCCACCAGAAAGCCATTTACACAGCCGTCAGACAGATAGGCATAAATGAGAAGAAGTGGTGGATGTTAAACCCCTCCATCCCCTCACCCCCAGCATCCTCCTGCCCCCTCCCCCGTGCTTCATGACCCTCATTCCTTCTTGTCTCACTTACAGTACAGTGTGTTTTAACAGCGGGCGACAAGCCTGACATATCTTCCGGAATTAAGTGCGTTATTTGTCTATGGCAGGGGTTCCCAAACTGTTTTGGCCCAGGTACCCCTTGGGGGGGGGGGGATAATTTTTTCCAGGTACCCCCTCATCCTCGCAACACCGATAAGCATATTTGCAACCTTACATTTAGATGCCATTGGAACTATTTGTATTAAAACTTTTCAATCAAAGTCACAACACATTTTCACAACATTTATTTAAGATGCTATCTTAGAATAGATGTAGACCTATTTGACAGTGCAGAAACATAATTGCCTTCCTTGATGCATCAATTAAGCGTCAACGACCATCAGCTGGTCACAGTCACAGACACTCAGCCTCTGCAGCGCTCTAACTGAAAGTGACTGCATGGAGTCTGTTTCATTTCTATCCAAAGGCCCTTGAATGATGGAAAGTGATTAGGGTAATCTCACATATCACACATAGCATAATTCACTGGCAAAAAAAATAATTAAAAAAACAAAAACAAAACAAATATTTCACGGACCCCCTGGCTATGCGTCGCGGACTACCATGGGTCCGCGGACCCCTCTTTGGGAACCACTGGTCTATGGGACCTGGCAACTACTGGCGATAGCAGGCGAAGAGGCGATAGTCGGAAAGTGGGCGGAACATGACAATATTTTATCTTTGGAGGACATCGTCCGGCGATAGCCAATCAAATTTATGTGTTGCTTTGTTTACCCTCCACAGTTTACCACCTATGCGAGGACATAGATCTGACAGCAGGAACGCCCACTAGGAGATTTGTATCGCCCAGAGTCGCCGTTGTTCACCACCTGTTAAAACGGACCGTTAGACCAGGGGATCTGTGGGGATCTGTGATTTATTTTGGTGGGGTGTCCCCGGATGACTTAAGACCTTTTTATTACCTAAAAAAAAGTAAGAAAGAAAATAAATAAGACCATTACTATGCATCAAAATTAATCAACAAATGATACTATAAAAACTGGTCAAACATTTGAATTGTGAAATAATATAACAAACGGGCGACAATTGTGTGAATAGCTGATCTACAAGCTAGCGTTGTGAGCTGCTATTTTCACAATATCAAACAAAATGTCAAACTTTAATGTAATGCCCCAACTCCCTACAATTCCATGTGCTTGTCAGGGTGGGGATTCCCCAGTTCAAATATTTGAACTGGGGAATCCCCCCGTCAAAATAGTTTGATGGGGTCCCCCCGTCAAACTATTTTGAGGTCCCAGTCCCAAGTGACGTCGTCAGGACTTTGTCTCTACGCAATATATACTGGCATTGTAGTGAAAACATGTCTGACATGGATGAGCTGAAGGCATAGTATGCAGCATGAGGTATACGCTAGGGTTGTCCCGATCCGATCACGTGATCGGAAATTGGGGCTGATCACGTAATTTTCAAATGATGCACAAAAAACGTGATCTGGACATCCATAGTATCAATATTATATCCATATAATGATATTAGACTGGATATTGTCTGTGATTTGGGATATCGTACTGTTGTGATATGGCATTAGTGTTCTATAAAAATATAAATATCGGATTGGGGAAAATCTGTATCTGCAAATACTCAAAATCAAATGATCGGAATCGAGAGCAAAAAAAACAAAACTTGATCGGGACATCCCTAGTATACACACATGTAGACGGATCCCTGGAAGTACTCTGTCCGTGCATACCTGCAGGGACAGATGCACACAGGCCCAATGATGCACACAGACACACAGCAGACAGAATGCATGCGCAGTTGTGCTTCTGAGTAGATTTTGCAGCAGCGACCGTCTGATATAAATAGACTCTGAAGTGTGTTTTAGCCAGCAGCTTACATGGTGCCACCCTCCCTCCTTTCACCTGACAGCCCTGTTCCCAGTGGTGGAAAAAGTATACTCGTATGTTTTACTCAAGTAAAAGTATCAATACTGCAATATAGATATTCCCTCCTCTGTGTCATCAGTGTCCATACCCGAGGCGGGGTTGGCGAAAGGGCCTTTCTGTGTGGAGTTTACATGTTCTCCCCGTGTCCCCTAGGGTAGGTACCCTCACAAAAACATGCAGTAATCCTGGTCTCTAAACTACCTCCCCCTGGCTAGCCGGGGCGCCTGATGGAGGGGAAAGGAACTGTTCGGAATAACGTGTTCCTTCCGCGCGCTACGTCCGGCCGGGGAAACTCTCCCCTGTCAGGTGAAAAGAAGCAGATTGGACTCCTCATGCATAGAAGGAAGCATGAGGTCAGTCCGCTGCCCCCCCCCCCCAGGTTGGCAGAGGAAGTGTAGCGCCCAGGATTACATTAGATAATTGTCACTGGGTGAAAAAATTGTGGGATAAAACATTTAAAGAAAAGAAAAATACTGCAATATAGAAATACTCTTTCCAGTCCACAATTAAAAATGTACTAGAGTAAAAGTGCAAAAGTATTGGCAACCAAATGTACCTAAAGCACCAAAAATAAAAGTAGTCATTGTGCAGAATGTCCCGGTTCCAAGTTTTCAAATGTATACAAATCTTTAGAAAATAGCAGATCGACTGCTGTTAACTGCTGTTACCAATGTGTCGCATCGCTCTCTCTCTGTGTCTGTGTGTTTTAGCCAGCAGCACTAGTACCACCACCCTTCCCTCACCTGACACTACCCCCCCACATTTTCTCTCTCCATGCACTGTCCCCTGTTCAGTGTCTAATGCGTTGTCCTTTCTCTGGAATTGGCCCAGGATATACTTAGAACAGCTGGGGACGACTCGCGGTCAGACAGGGCAACTCTTACGGGCAAGGCAGGCAGCGAGGCTGCTTCTACACTAGTGCATGCAGTCAACCTATAAGACTAAAATAAGGGGTTCAGTTCGGTTTTAAGTCAAGCGTGAGCTTAGTGTGACACTGCAGTAGTTGACAGGTACGTATGAGGGCCTTGGATTTATTTTCATGCTCATTGGTGCACTGCTACTGTATGGCTGGTGTTGGCTTCTATACTGTGACCGCAGAATGATACTTCTGGCAGTATAGGTCTACGTATTTTTTGCACCTCAACAGAACGGGCTAAGCACTAATGCTCAGGTGGCCTACATTCACAATTGATTTCTTTCTCTTTTTGGTGTGGAAAACCTAGACTAAAAATAGCATTTCTAACCGGTGCTCCGAACCGGTTCAAGGAACAGAAACAAACAATATTTTACTCTGAGCGGAAATGAAAACAGAAAGGAAATCATCATAACTCGTTCTGAACAAAAAAAGGTAATTTTAAATCTAAACTGTTAGTTTTCTCATCCTTTTCTCCTCCTTTCTCATCCCTATAATATTTAACAATAAGTCGAAATTGTCTCCATCTGCAATTACGATTTCTTTACAAACTCCCAAATATCTTTGGGATCCTCACCCACATGTCTGCGTGCTTTCAATGCACCAATGTGCCTTAATTCTCTATCGCAGACACAGATTATTTCTGACATCAAACCAAAAAAGGCAAAAATACACCTGTCCCGTGTGTGCACACATGGAAGCCATTCAAAACCTGTCTAGCAAAGCAACAAGCGCAGCAGAGCACACATGCTCCCTCCCTGTCATCCCGAGGATAACGATGAAACGCAGCACCTGCTGCTGGCAAGAGAAAGGGAGACCATCACCGTCCTCACATCTCCTCCACATACTAGACGAGCCCATCTAAAGCACAGCAGTGGCGTTTTTAAGTACTGGCCAAGCATATGGTTGTAGCCAAGCCAGACTTGGCACAACCTCGGCATCATTGCACTCCCTGACCATTCTGGTTAGTGTGTGGAATGTGCATTTTCATTCTGGATGTTTATCCTTTCCTCACTGAGATCAGAATCACTTTATTTGTCACTATCCCCCCAAGTACTTACATACATAAAAAATCACACCCGTGTGAACTGAGTGGTGCAAATTCCCCCCCACCCACCCCCCCTCTCTCGCTCTCATTAGCAGGCAACAGTGCATCTCTCTGTCTCTGTTTCTGCCACAACAGCGCCCCTACTGGTACTCATGAGTCACACATGAGTCACACACATTAACACGAGTCACATACTGTAGGTTAACACGAGTCACATAGGTAGGTGAACACGGACATTGCTGTTCCTTGGAGTGGTTGCACCACTCAAAAATATGAAATACTGTTTCCCCTCAGTCACTTGCAGTGCAACATAAAATACATCAAGCCTATTTAATACCAACTGACCAAAACTAAGATCTTGAATGACAAGATCCTAGAAGACATTCTTTTCCTATGTTTGATTAAAAAAAATATGGACTACAAGGCTGCCTCTAATAGACTAGACATGCTGTCTTTCAATCTTTCTGTATGATTTTGTTTTTAATAACAAAGTCACTAATGTTGACATGTAGTACTACTAATACAAGTGTGCGTGCACATTGCTTTTCATTTCTGTAATTATTAAAAAAAAATGTAGGCCCCTATGTTTAAATTAGTACTTATACTGTTCAATTATATTAATTCAAGTGAAATATTTTCATATGGACAATAAATGAAGAAAGACATTATTTATTTTTAGCCTATGTAATGTCAAATTTGTATTTGCGTCCACAGCGGCACATCAATAATTGTTTTAAACATACTGTGTAAAACAATGTAAAAAAATGAACATATTCGTTTTTTTCCTTTTGTTATAATCATAATTACGGTATAGCACATCTGCAAACAGGGAAAGGTTGATCCACTTAACATACCGGTAATTCTATTGCCCCTGAAATCATACTTTTCAAAAGACAAATTTGCCTTTTCACAATTATCATATTGAGAGGGGAGAGCAAAAGAATGTCTGTCCTGTGCAGACAATCGGTCAGCCAAAACGGGGTGGTTGATTGCTCTCTAGACCTTCCACATGAGGAAAAAACCCCTATACCAGTGGTTTTCAACCTTTTTCATGTCGAGGCCCATTATTTATTTGGCATTTGAGCCACGGACCACCATGTGATGACATTTAGCCTCGCAGACCCAAAACAAAAAAATATGTTGTTATGGTTGGAAATGATTTTGCCCACAATTCCTTGCTGTATTGATGTGGTACCATTAGGAGATATAACAGGCAAACATTGATACAAAATTAAAAAATTCTCATACATTCTCTAATTGTGTAGACTTCTTGTAAATTAAGTAATGCAAATGCGAAGCCCACGCAGCACCTTCCTCTAGCCCAATAAGAACAAAAATGTAACTTGAGAGCGTAAAATGAAACCAAATGTTGGTTTACTTTTACGCTCTCAAGAGTTAAAGATTCATAAGGATCCATTTGGTTACCAAGTCTTCATCGTTTAGCTGGGGGACCACCTGGAACCCCCTTGAAGGACCACTGGTGGTCCCCGGACCACTGGTTGAAAACCAATGCTCTATACCAAGGTGAAATACTGCTTTACGGGTGCAGGCCGTGTCACCCAAACAGCGTGACTGTGAGTTAAGACCACAGATGGAGGCATTTAAAGTGTGCTGTCCAACACAATGCAGGGGGATTCCTGGCCAAAGGTCACCGCGATATGCTGCCGAACTAGCTGACGGGCCAATAAGCCATCATCATCACCACCTGCTAACATTGGCCTGTTTTTGTGAGCTGAAGTGGAGCCGAGTGAAAGGGTCTGAGTCTTTAGAGGAGGAGGAGGAATTCATTTGTCTCCAGCCAGCCAATAAGTCTCATTGCATGGCGTTGCTGTCGGGGACCAGAAACCTTGTATGTCCCCAAAGCGGTTCGTTTGCATGAAATGAAAGAAAATAACCTGTGTATCGGTGTTGATTTTGGCAGCAAATCTAGATTTTAGTTTCAGTCATAGTCTTTTGAATAATTTGAATTTAGTCTAGTTTTAGCTACAGCTACAGTTTATTTAGTCAACTAAAATGTATTTTGGCGGGCCTTGATGCTGTCGTAATGGCTGATTTTACACATGCTGAAAATAGCAGATCTACAAGCTCACAACGTGTCACACTGTGACGCATTGTGAGCTTGTAGATCAACATGCAACCAAGCATAACTTGTCTTTTAGTTCTACTGGATCTCTTCTCCACTAATCCCTCCCTAACATTTTAGTTTAGTTTTTATTTGTTGACGAGATTGTCAATATATGGCTTAGTTTTCATTTCGTTTCCATTTAGTTTTTGTCAGGGGAAAAAGGTATAGTCGACGACATTTTTCGTCATAGTATTAGTCGACAAAATCAACACTGCTGTTTATCCAATGTTGTTAGTATTTAGTCATGAGCTAAATCCATCCATCCATCTTCAACCGGTTATCCGTAGTCGGGTCACGGGGGCAACAGCTCCACAAGAGTGCTGCAGACTTCCCTCTCCAGAGCAACATTAGTGACTTCCTCCTAGGGGATCCCGAGACGTTCCAAGGCCAGTGAGTCGATGTATTTCCTCCAACTGCGCCTTGGTCTGCCCCGGGGTCTCCTCCCAGTGGGACCTCCCTAGGGAGACGCCTGAGAAGCATCCTAACCAGATGCCCGAACCACCTAAGCTGGCTCCTTTCCAGGCAAAGAAGCAGCGGCTCTACTCCAATTCTCTCTCGTGTGACTGAACTTATCTCTAAGGGAGATGACAACCATCCGTCGAAGAAAACTAATTTCGGTCGCTTGTATTCGCGACCTTATTCTTTCGGTCATGACCCACACTTCATCACCATAGGTGAGAGTAGGAACGAAGATTGCTCGGAAGACAGAGAGCTTTGCCTTCTGGCTCAACTCTCTTTTCATCACAACAGTGCAGTACAGCGACTGCAATACCGCCCCTGCCGCTCTGATTCTCCGGCTGATCCCCTTCTCCGTCCTCCCCAGACATAAGCCTTTCACCTTTTTTTCATGTTTTTCAAAAACGTGTAGCGGCATGTTATGAGCTTGTACAGATCGTCTATTTGTGTGACACTAGTGCTGCATGATTCTCGCTCAAATGTGAATCTCGGTTTTCCTCCACATGAAGAATTGAGATCATGATTCTCACACGATTCTCATTTTTTTCCCATGAAAATAATTGTCTTTCAAAGTCTATCTGTGTAGCAAAAACATTAGAGTACCTAAGATTAATTGGACAGCCAACTAGTGCTGCACGATTCTTGCTCAAAGTTTAGAAATGAGACTGCATATCGGTAGGTGTCTGAATCTAGATTGCAATCTTTTATTTTTCGATTAATTGCGTGGCACTACTGTAGTATGACCAAGTAGGGCATTCATTTACGAAAAAAAGAGGAGAAAGAAAATATACTGTTACTGTTATCTGGACATACAAGGTTTCTCCCCTCAGATGGTCCGCATATACAGTCAGTCACTGTGCATCAACTCGACCGCTGCACCCCCCCCCCCCCCCCCCCCGCCAGTCACATTATCTCATTCCCAAGCTGCACATGATGGGACAGCTTCCAGAACATTTCAAATTAAAGCCCTGCAATCATGCAGGTGTCCCAATGTTTGCCTGTTAGAGAGTGTTGCTTGTCACAGCCTGAGAGCGCCTTCAAACTGTGGGGATCCATCTTTATCCTCGATGACTTTCACCCACTATTCCCAAAGATGCAGACCTATTATAGGCATCACTCAGAATACATTAAAAAGGAAAACAATCATATTTTACCTTACTGCTGTTTAAAAATGTTTTAAAATATGAAAGTCCATGCTTGCTACATGGTCACTGTTGCCACCGTGATGACGATATTGCTGCAGAAAATTGCCATCTCAAGTCATTTTCAACCTTAAACACAGTTTCCTAAAAGCAAATGGAGTAATCTGTCAAAAGGGAGAAAGTGTTTGGTAGGACTGTCTTGAATTCAGTTGCGTTATCTCCGTCCTTTGGTCTTCTCAACCGAAAAGTTGATCATCTCTTTGGGGCAGCCTATTGATCATTCCGCAATAGCTATACAAGTTTCATGAAAAGTCCAGCCATACGTTCTCAACGGAATTCACTAACAAACACCTGCAATGGGTGTGACAACACAACCCCATGCATCCAACTCATTTGGCAGAGGTAATAAACCACCTCATTTAGATAAGACATTCTGACTGAGGAAACAATTACTAATAACTTTAGTAAAACAATGATTACGAGGAGGCGAGGTTTGCAGAATTATCGCGAGGAGGTTATTAATTCAAATGAGTGCCTCCATCTCTTTGCCTCCGTATCTCTCGTAGCACTCGAGCGTTCCCTGGCAGGTGCTCGTGCTGAAGGTTCTAGACTGAAGTTCAGCAGCACACAGTAATTGCCATCATGGCGCACAGAGGAGCCCACACAGCATCTTCCTCTAGCCCGTCAAGAACTGATACCAGATTCTACAAGATGTCTTCTATAAAATCATGACAGTTTTCTGAAAAACGTATGCTCAAGGACCCCCAGAATTATCTGTATTTGGCCGCCGACCCCCATCTGAAAAATATGTTGTTCCAGGAACCCCAACCACAAGCAATTCTTTATTTATTCTTCCTTTATTCGGATCCCCATTATCATGAGTTAAAATGTTCGCCGTGAAAGAATAGTTATTCAATGATTTGCACACATTTTCACGATTTTTCAATAGAGATCTACATGATCGTAGCGCGGCACTCGGTGCCGCGCTACGAGCATGTAGATCTGCTATCTTTCAACAGCTAAAGTTTAAAATAATGGTTAAGCGCTAAAGTGACACAGATGTGTTCCAGATCTTAATGGGCTAGAGATGAAAAGTAGCCCCGATGTGGCTCCTAAAGCTGATCCTCTTAAACATGCCAAAGGCCATGAGTAAGCAGAAAAAAAAATGAAATGGAGAAAGGAAGGAAGGAAGGAAAGGGGGGGGGAAATTCAGGAAGCAAAAAAAAAAAGATATTTCAAATTGCCGTGTGAGGCTAAAGCGAATAGGACAGAAATCCGTCCGAAAGGGCCAAATAGATTCATTTTTCTGATAAAGCTCTCGAACTCGAACCTATTGGCTCAGCTGCCTCCCAGGTAATCGTGGTAATTAGTTACAGCCTTGGGCTGGTGCCATATGGTGTAACAGATTGTTTTACCGTTGTCCTTTTAATTCCCTTTTCATCCTCTCACCAATTTCGGTGAAATGACACTGTGCTGCCGGCTGCCACTCTCTTACATCTCGCTGGGTGTTGTGAAGCCTCAGAGTAGAGAAGATAAAAACCACCAAGCCAAAACATTTATCATACAACACACCCACTTCAGCTATTCCACAGACAAGCTTCCTCTGCCAAAGCAGCAGGAAGAATTTGTGTATGCATCCAAAAGTCTGCCTATGCAGAATGAGCTATTTTGTGTGTGTGTGTGTGTGTGTGTGTGTGTGTGTGTGTGTGTGTGTGTGTGTGTGTGTGTGTGTGTGTGTGTGTGTGTGTGTGTGTGTGTGTGTGTGTGTGTGTGTGTGTGTGTGTGTGCGTGTGCACTCAACTATAGTGCATCAAGATAAAGCAGGTTATTGTCTGTGATGGCCAGGATTATGGCAATGATGATTCTAAAAAAAAATATGATATTAAAGCAGCTGTTCTAGTCTGCTCCCATTTAGCTCCCTCCCTATTATAACCAGAGTCATTGCTTCATTGATTAAATGCCTTTCAGCAACTCCGAGACGTTAAGGATATAAAAATAAATAACCACTCTCAAATAAATAAATTGGAAGGGATAAGTTAACCACCGATGAGTGACAGCAATGGTTATGAGCATTAGGTCAACCGTCGATGGGAATCCAATTACACATTTACATAGATACCCTCCTAGGCACACAGTCTCCTTACAGGCTCCGCCAGAGCTATTGTTGCTAAGCAGCGGCACACTGAACTGCACAGCACCAGCCACGTTTAACAGGAGAATCCAAATTGAATAGGGCCCCCCCATTTCAGAAATTTGCCTGATAAAAAATAAAATAAAAAATGTTCAGCTTCTGGCAATCTCCAACATTTATCAGACTAATTTTCACATTATGCGAGTCATTATTTTTCCTAAAACCAAAGTTCTTCCCCTCGTGGCAGGCAGCGTGACTCAGATTGTAAAATTTAATTTCTTAACATGAACAAAAAAACACATGAAAATCCCACTAGGAGAGCCAAATGGTATAAATAGGAGAGCCTTGACAGCCATGTCACTGCAGAGAGGCTATACAGACTGGAAGCGAACAAAGCCCACGGCTTGAAAGAATGCAAACTAGCTCTGTACGTCTCCACAGATAAACATTGCAATAACTCATCCGAGTAAATCTATTGTAGCTCTTTAAGAAACAAAAATGAGCCAGAGTGTATGTACCTGCATGGGAATAAATATGAACTGTACCGTAGCATAAATCAAGAAATACATGCATGCAAGCATCGATGCTCCTCATTCTCAACATATAATACAGTATACAGTATAACACTGCATTAATATAAACAAACCAAAAACAGAATTGTGTTGTGAACCTAGAGCTGTGGTTCCCAAACTTTTTCATGTCAAGGACCCCCAAATTGACACTAATTAGCCCGTGGACACCCATTTGAAAAGATATTCCAGGGACCCCCCTAAGGCCTAAGAGAAGATTTTTACGGCTCTAGCAGTGATTCTCAACCCGTTTAAATTTCAAGGACCCCCAGTTTGACATGCATATTAGTCTACAGATCCCCATTTAATGGCATTTCTATCTCCACTGGGACCCCAATTTATTTTGTATAATCAATGTTAATGTAACTCTGAGAGTGTACAAATGGACCCGTTGGGATCCATTTGGTTCCATTTGTACACTCTGAGTTTTGGTTTCAAACTATCATTTAGCTGGGGACCCCCTGGAACTCCCTCAAAGACCCCTGGGGGTCCCCGGACCCCACTTTGGGAACCACTGTTCTAGAGTACATTCAATATGTTGCGCCAAAGACATTAATCACTTTAGCCTACAGTGCACGCACACACGCACGCATAGAATCCAGATCATCCTGGTTGGAGACACAGAATGTAGGACATTGTCCCACTGTATGTGGGTCCTTGCATACTAATTCCTACACGGGTTGTGCTTATAACCATGCCCCCGGGCAAGTTAAATTTACTGAGGTTAAGGTTAGGGTTAGCTTGTACATCTGCCTTGTTTTTTTCTTTTTCTTTTTTAGAATGTTTGAAAAATGTTGAAAATGTTTTAAAAATCAAATGGGGTCTGCAAACAACTATATATATCGATTTTGGGGTCCTTGGCACAAAAATTAGTTTGAGAACTACTGGGTTCAGAGGGATAATCCTACTATAAATGCGCCACGTCTCTGCGTGCGTAGTTGCGTGCGTGTGTGTGTACGGTTGTAATGCACGAGAAGCGTTTGACCCACCGACTTCACATTCGACACACGCGTTCCACACCCCCACATGGGGAGTGCAGTGCCAGGTATCAGGTCGGTCGGACCCACGGTTCTCCAGAACCACCACAAAAGGCTCTGGTCAGGCTCTGCCAGTGGGCCTAATGAGGCCAACTCCTTTCACCTGGGCCAGGCTCTGCCAGTGGGCCTAATGAGGCCAACTCCTTTCACCTGTGCAATTTCCAGCCTCTGCCTCAGCCAATTGAGGCTCAACCTATCAGTCTTCACACGCACAGGCACATATACAGATATCCATGTGGGACACCGGCTGACAGTTAAAACGGGTGCTATGACAACGTATATCATTAGGTTCCCAAGTTGCATCGTTCCCAAGTAGGCCGGTGGCCGACTGCGACGGGCACGTACAGGTCTAGTCCTACTATAAATGCGCCACGTCTCTGCGTGTGTGCGTGTCTGCGTGGTTGTAATTCACATAACTCGAGAACCGTTTGACCCACGGACTTCATATTCGACACACGCGTTCCACATCCCCACAGGGAGTGCAGTGCCCGGTATCGAGCCACAGTTCTCCAGAACCACCACAAAAGGCTCTGCTCAGGCTCTGCCAGTGAGAATCCCCTCAGTGGGAATCCCCTCACCTGTGCAATTTCCAGCCTCTGCCTCAGCCAATTGATTGCCATGGCAACCCCACACCTGACAATTGATTAGCCTACTTAACCAGTCCACTTGACAACGGGTATTATTAGGTTCCCAAGTTGCATAATTCTCAAGTAGGCCGGTAGCCGACGGGCACGTACAGGTCTAGTAATAATAATAATACAACTGTATTTGTATAGCACCTTTCATGACATGCAGCTCAAAGTGCTTTACAGAGCAATAGAGGAAAAAAAAGAAAAGCATAAAACAATAGCAGTAATGCAATACAGTGAGGACATGAATAACAACAACTAGGATTTTAAAAGCAAAAGTGTAGAAGTAGGTCTTCAGCTGTGCTTTAAAAAGTGTGTAAACTACAGCGGCTGCCTGTCAAATAGGTATAGTGGGAGTTTGTTTGGGTAAGAGTTTGTTTGTTTTAGTGTTGTTTTTGGCAGCACATTTCTATTTTAGTCTAGTCATAGTCTTTGGAATGAAACTACATTTAGTTTTAGTGACATTTTAGTCACCTGGAATGTTTTAGTGTTAGTCTAGTTTTAGTCGACTAAATCTACATTTGATTTTGACAACTTTTTTGGTGGGCCTTTATGCCGTCGTAATGGCTGATTTTACACTAGCCGATCTATAAGCTCACAAACCAAGTGTAAAATGACTTATACCGGATCTTTTGTCTACTAGTCCCTTCATAACATTTTAGTCTAGTTTTTATTTGTTGACGAAATTGTCAATATATTTAGTTTTAGTTTTAGTCATCATAGCTTAGTTTTTATTTAGTTTCCATTCAGTTTTCACCAGTGAAAAAGGTAGTCGACGAACATTTTTCGTCTTAGTATTAGTCGACGAAAACAACACTGGACGGGGCTGCATGCCATCATGCTCACCTCAGCAGGGGCTGTCTGGTGCTGGGGGGCACGGCGGGCGTGTCACCGTCCTGGGCCTGGGGAGGCTTCTTGGTCACCTGCTTGTAAATGTTCCTGGCCGTCACTCCCAGCCACAACATGGTGGACAGAGACGAGTAGTGCAGCACAACTCCAACCTGGGAAGAGAGAGAAGACACAGGAGCACATGAAGGCACATATAGAGTTAAGACCTCCATATTATTATGGTCAATGCCTGTGTGAAAAGTGGGAGTGATTGGTGCAGGCAGTGAGGAGATACGGCGGTGTTTCTGACACATTCAGACAGACATTGTCAGAATTATAGTATGATTATGATGATGATGAGCACACCACCCTGACTCCCCTGCCCCTGCGCTCAAGCCCCCAGAATGGCTGGGTAGCATTGAAGTCGTCTCCCTACTGGTCAAAACTGGTACTGCAGGTTAAATTCATGAATGAATCGTGACTTAGGATGCGACGTAGAGGTACCACAAGAACAGTGCAGAGGGGTACTATGATAGGAGCCAACCAATCATATATCAACGCTCGAGGGGTACTATACACAGAAGACTTCGACGTTCTTCCGGGTGCTTCAAAACGCCACTGTGCAACTTCCATTGAAGTGAATTGTGACATTTTTTCTTTTTTTTGTAATTTTTCTGAGCTCAATTGCACCCAAAAAACCTGAACTTTTAACATTCAGTAGATTTTCTGTGGTGTGGGGGTTTCTGGCTCAAACAGGGGCTCTGAGTTTCCTACTGTTTGTGATGTAAGAGACAGAAAATCCCATATATGTCAATGGGATTTGCCAGAAATCCCATTGAACTCAGAAAGACTTCCAAACCCCAGAGAAAGCTCCAGACCACAGAAAATCCACTGAATGTTCAAAGTTCAGGTTTTTTGGATGTAATTGAGGTCATAAAACCTAAAAGAAAAACGAAAAATAAAAAACAAATGAAAATGAATGTCATGAAACCTTGAATAGCTCCCCGCTCCCCGCTCCACACTCTATCCTTTATAACTCATTCCATGCCACGGGACGCCTTTGGACGCCTCCCCTTTATCGAAGGGCAATATCTCACAACGGGTAAGGGCTAGTAATAATAATAATAATAATAATATAAACTTTATCTATAAAGCACCTTTCAAAACAATGTTACAAAGTGCTTTCCAATAGCAGAATAAAATACAGTGTAGCAATATAAAACGGCAACAATCAAAACAAATTAAGACAATGTAAACAGGTGAAAGCAAAATAAATCGATCAATAAATCAGTGAAAGCCATTGTATACAGGTGAGTTTTTAGCTGTGGTTTAAAAGAACACAGTAAGCTTATATGTCTTATAAGGCCTCTCTGGCAGGGCATCCCAAAGCTTATAGTGCCTGGGCCGAGAAAGCCCCGTCACCCATGTTGACAAGTTGGGTAGCCGGAACTTCCAGGAGAGTCTTGTTTGCCCATCTAAGGCTGCGGCGTTGGCCTATGAGGCTCCAGCATATATCTTTAATGTAGCTAAGGGCTAAGCCATGCAGGGCATTAAAAGTGCATTAAAATTTTAAAATCAATCCTAAAACTAACAGGCAGCCAGTCAAGGGAGGCGAGGACGGGAGTAATGTGGTCACGCCTTCTGGAGTTTGTCAGTTATCTGGCTGCTGAATTCTTTTGCACTATTTGGAGACGGGAGATTAGTATTTTTTACTGGGCCCAGACCATGACTGAGTCCTTTATAACCAGTGTTGTTTTTGTCGACTAAAACTAAGACGAAAAATGTTCGTCGACTACCTTTTTTCACCGACGAAAACTAAATGGAAACTAAATGAAAACTAAGCTATGATGACTAAAACTAAGACTAAATGTATTGACAATTTCGTCAACAGCTAAAAACTAGACTAAAATGCTAGGAAGGGGACTAGTGGACAAGAGATCCAGTCATTTTACACGTGTGCATGCTGAAAATAGCAGATCTACAAGCTCACGA